>NC_083358.1:1032500-1373333 GCF_030254825.1 Meriones unguiculatus
TTGTTGTCAGTGTGTACAATCAAGAGTCACCTGGGAAAAGGAGTCTCACTTGAGGGACTGTTGAGTTCACACTCGTCTGTGGGAGTGTCTTGACTGTTGATTGACATGGGAGTATCGGCTCACTGTGAGAGGTGCCATCCCCAGAAAGTGGTTCTGGTCAAATAGGAAAATCGGCTGAGCGTGAGCCAGAGGGAACAGGGCACTCAACAGTACTTTGATCAGTCCCTGCTTGAGTTCCTGCCCTGAGTTTCCTCAGTGATGGGCTGAGACCTGAAGATGTAAAATTAAAACAACAATAACAAACAGCTTTCCTTTTTCTGTCCAAGTTGCTTTTGCTCACAGTGGTGTGTCACCGCCGCAGAGAAGCACACTGAAGCAGCGCCCAGTCTCTGCATCTTCCTGTGAGTCTCAAAGTGACTGGGAACAGCCAGTTCAGCATGCAGGACGTGTCTCCACACGGCTGCACGGTGCTTATGCCATCAGCAACAGAACACAATTCAGGACAGACACAGTTGTTTGTATTCCTAGCCTGGACGGATTACTTCTGTAGAAAAGGACACACGGGTATGAAGGGCAGGCTGGACTCTTGGTGATATGGAATAGCTGCCACTTATTGAGCAATTACCAGATGTGAGTAAGATGCCAAGTGCTGTAAATATACTTTGAAGTAGATTATTTTTTAATTTAAAATAAGACGATGAGGTAACCTTGCTCAAATCAAATTCACATCTTACAATCTTTCATTCATTCATTCATTCATTTGGTTTTGAAATAGGCTTTGACTGTGTAGCCCAGGATAGCCTGGAACTTGTTTTAAAAAATCATTTTGTTGTTTGTGTATGTGCGTATGTTTCTCTGTGTGCATACCTGTGTGAGTTTGTGTGTGTGCCTGTGTATGCACAAGTGTAAAGACTAGAGGTCAACATCAGGTAACATTCTTAATCACTTTTCATTTTACTTTTAAATTTAATTCAATTTTTATATTATGTGTCTGTGTTATGTTATCTTACATGCCTGCAAGTTCATGTGTGAAACACATGTATACAAGCGTCCTTAGAGACCAGGAGAGAAATTGGATCCTATGGAGCTGCTGATACAGGTGGTTGCGAGCTACCTTATATGGGTGCTAATACGAGCATGTTCTCTGCAAGTGCAGCAAGCTCTCTTGACAGCTGAGACTCTATTTTATTTGTTTGTTTGCTTCCGAGATAGAGTCTCTCAATGAACCCAGACCTCTCTGGAAATATACTCACAGACAAAGAAGAGCCCCAAAGACCCTCCTGTCCCTGCTTCCATAGTGCTGGGATTTTGAGAATGCTATAATGCCTGGATGCCGTCTCCCCCTCTTCCATTTCCACCTCCTCTTCCTTTTTCCCCTCCTCCCCTTCCTTTTAGTTTTACTAAATGTGAGTACTAGGTCTTTATGCTTTCAACACAAGCGTTTCATAGGCTGAGTTATCCCCTCAGCTCGAGCCTTAAAGCCTTGGTCCTTCTCTGCCTTCACCACGCTCAGCCGACTTCACTGTGAAAACTGTGCCCGGATCACAACACAACACCAAGCATTTCTTTTTCCTTCCGGGTGTAGTGGGCCATGGGTCCCTTTGTGCAGCAAGGGTCACAGCCTTCCAGATCTAAGTCATCCTGGGTTCCCGAGCTGAACATGTCCCCTCTTTGTCCCCAAAGGTCTAGGTGTGCAGCCCTGGTAGAGAACTTTCACAAACATTTAACCCTGACCTTTTCAGATCCACATTAAACAGACTGTGCTCGACCCAGCCTCTTTTCTTGCTATTGTTGTCGGAGACTGAGGTTTCCTCTGGAATCCAATGGAGTCTCACTCATTTCCTGTCCAGGAAGCTTTGGCATCCAGGGTGCAGACCCATGGAGGCCAGAGAATCTCTCAGCCCAGGGTCTGCCCTTCCCTGGGTCCTCTCCCCGAGATCAGGATCTCAGCCCCCTCCTGCCCAGTGACCCCTGTCACAAGAACCCACCTCTGGTGGGTGGCCATCTGGCCCTGCACCAGCTCTTTGGATAGATTGGCTTCCATTCCTCCCCAGTCCCCATGCCCCTCCCTTCTCTGAGGCCCAGGAGGAAACAGCTAGTTCCCAGCTGCCCGCGGCCTGGGCTGGCTGCTCCAGTCCCTGCTCTGCGTTCTGGGTTCACTTGGAATGACTCTGCTTCTCGTCCCCAAGCCTTGTCCATGTGCACTGTTTAATATGGTGGCCCAGTGCCATGTGCTCTTTTGCTACATTTGAAATTATTTTAATTTGAAGTTGATGTGGTGCAGCGAATACATTTCATCCTGCCAGCCTCCCTCCCTCTCTCTTTCTCTCTCTCTGTGTGTGTATGTGTGTGTGTGTGTGTGTGTGTGTCTGTGTGTCTGTGTGTGTCTGTGTGCTGAAAGGAAAATTCCTTTCACATGGCCTTTTTGTCCCCAGAAATCTGAATATCTCTTTGTTTTGGCACTTGTCCCAGTAACACCATTTAGTGCCCTTTTCTTTTGGCCTGTTCTTAGGGAATCAGGGTGGGGGTAGGGTCTCCAGTGCCTCTTACAGTGCTGTTTCTCACATTGGCTACTAGAAGCAGGACCAGGCCCCCTCCCCTAGGGTGGTCCAGTCTGCCCTGGTAAGGACCCAGCATTCCTTAGCCCTTTCTTGTCCTGCATTTAGCCAATTTCCCCTGACTGCAGGCAGCTGAGGTCCCTGGAGGGCATGCAGCTTACAGACTCCACATCACTCAGCTCCGAGGTCAACTCCTCGAAATGTGAGGAGGGGGAATGACGTTAACCCTATCATTTTAATGTTTTGTTATAAAAACTACGATATTTTAACACAGGGGAGTTAGTTATACCAGAACTTTAATCCAAGATACACGGAAGGACTGGGGTGACAGGAAAGTGCTTAGCAACCAGGTGTGAACAGGAGGCTGCATATGGTCGTTCTTGCCAGGGACAAGAGGATCCTTGGCACACCTGCGACTTCCATGATGATTGTCTCAAAAAACAAGGTGGACACTATATGAGGGGTCTTCTGGATTGTCCAAAAGTGTCAAAGGCTGTCTGTTCCCATCCTGCTGTGTGCACACACATACAGATGCTCACAGAAGTTCCTGGGAAGATGGTTTTTGTCCTTTCCTTTGTTGGTGTGGCTTGTCTTTACAGCGCTCACATGGCAGGAGAGCGAAAGCAACACCTCCAGTGAGCCTGACTCTGACCTTGTCTGCTGGGTAGAATGCTTGATTGCTCTGCTGGCCACAAACCCTTTTCTGGTAATGCTGATGTTTAACTGAACAGTCCGGAAGATCAAATGAGAACCTAAGCCTGGCTTTAATTTCTGAGATAGAGGATCAAGCACGCATTTCCTTCTTTTTCTTTGATTTTAATTGGGGTTTTCCTTTGCTTTTTGCTTTTCTCTAGCAGAGGGAGCATGAAGGATGGGGTTCCTTTCTGTATTGTTTTTATTGATGACCAATCAGCTAACTTCGTTGCCTGGCTCTGTCCCAAGCTCCAGGGTGCTCAGAGTCTCCCGTTGTGTTCCCACTAATTTTCTGGGACTCTCAAACAGGACTGCTGACTTTGTGATAAAGATGTTGTACTGTTCCATTTAGGCGTCTTCCTCAGGGTTCCTTTTCTCTGCCAGTTAAAGAATTAAAAGGCAGGAAAAATCTTGAGCCCAATAGGTTACACTAGGGAAATGATGAACACAGCAAACAGGAGTAGACAGAATCAGCAGCCTCTGAAGAAGAGCAGCTTTTATCAGGAGTGAGAAAGTGCAGCAGACACATAGAGAAAGAACCCCTTCCCCCCAAAAGTAAGGGGGTATTCAGGAAGGCAAACCCCAGCTTCTCCTTGAAAACTGGGAGTTCTTAAAGTCTCTGAAGAGTTTTCCTTCCTAATTTAGGATTGGTCAGTTTAAAGAAAGACAGGATGTCTGATTGGCCTACAACTGTTGTGTAAACATGCAGATCTGACCTTGAACTTGTGCATGCAGTTCACCATCAGGGGCCCTCCTGGCAGGAGAAAAAGCCTGCAAGGCCTGGGGGAGATGAGGAAGAAACCAGCCATTTTGGAAGTTCACCATCTTTATTACTTCACTGTCTATCTGCCAGTCAGGAAGTCTTCCAAACTCTTACTCCCACACTATCTTCGTGCACCCATGTGATCTAGAGTTCTCCTTATCAATTTTAACAGGTGACACTTGGAGCTACCCTTCCATCTCACTTAGGTTGCTCAGAAACCCTCAGAAGATAGCTTCTAAACGCTCCAAAAAGGTATATATGACTAAGCCCACACCCATGATTTTGGATGTATCTTGTCTTTCCTTCTGAATGTCTTTCTCACAACCTTTGTTTTAGATCTACATTAAAGTATCTTCATTGACTCCCAACTCTGCTTCACATTCTTTGCTGTATCAAATCCCACTTTAGCTTTAGTTGAATCCCTGTCTTAGTGAAGGGAGGAAAGGGTTTACCAACTTGGGAAGGAAAGGGTTTACTTAGCTCACAATTCCATGTCACAGCTCACCATCAAGAACAGTAACAATGAGGGTGGGAACTCATGCGGGGTGGAAACCTGGAGGTAGGCACGGATGGAGAGGCCACAGCGGCTTTCTGAGTTGCTCTCCATGACCTGCTCAGCCTGCTTTCTCATAGGATCCAGGACCATCAGCCCAGAGATGTAACCACCCACCATGGGCTAGGCCCTCCCCCATCACATCATTAATATAGAAAAATGTCCTACAGGCAGGCCTGCAGCCCAATCTTATGGAGGCATTTTCTTACCTTGAGGTTTCCTCTTCTCAGATGACTTTAGCTTGTGTCAAGCCGACATAAAATTATGAGGCACAATCCCTAAATGACTAACAGAACCCCTCAGACTGCTATGGGTGGCAGGGGGAACTTTGCCGTTTCTGTCCCTCTAAACACAGACAGGTTCACAGAAGGTCCTATCCTGAGTCAGAGATGCAGGTCCGGTGCTGCTCCCTGTCCATGCTGGGGCGTCTCTACAAAGAGCAGTCTTCCTCCTGCACACGCAGGCTCCACGGATGCAGGGTGCCGTGCCCTCAGGGCACGCGCGGAAACCTCTTCTCTGGGGAAGAGAGAGAAGCTCATGGCGGTGACACGGACTATGATTCTTGTTGGTTGTTGGTCGATAGTATTATCTCTAGCAAATCCTAGCTCAGCATCTCCCCACAAAACTCCACTGGCGTGTGCACCAGCTGCTGTACGAGGGATTGGCTCACCACACGAAGCTGAGGCCACATCCGAGACCTATTCCAAACGCACACCTGGGGGTTCACGGCCGCGGCTTCCTAAACTTTAAAATTAAGCTCCAGTTTTCTCTGGTTGAATCTTTTTTTGTGGTTTCTTGTTACAAATGCTCCTATGAAACCAAAAGTATTGATATATTCTACCCTACAGGGAAATCAATAAAAACTTTAATCACAAAATTAAATAAAAACCAAAGCTACTGACATTATATGGTAACATTCACTGAGGCAACAGCTTGAAGTTTTATGATTCTCCTGTGGCTGGCCTTATCATTTGTAGAAAAATCAATAACATCTTTGGAGTAATTTGGGATGTATCTTGTCATCATAGAAAACAAGTTCTGAGTGGACTTTACAAGGAAGTAAGAAGGAGGCATTAGATGTATTTGCCAGAAAGTGATAACTCCTTGACAGCAGGAAAAATACAACCTAAGTGGCCCCAAATAACATCAAAATGGAACACCAATTAAGGCCTTGCCAATGCCCTCTGCTACTGAACTGACATCACAGACCTTTCCCTAGACAATAAAAGCCTGAAGTAATGCTATCCACACCTCGTGGGACATGTGATAATAGCATCCATTTGTCATATGACCTTAGAGATATGTAGCAACCAAGGATTATACTTTACATTTGAGGAAGAAAAGGAACATTTTCAAGTCATAGGATCATAATTTCATAATGTCAAGCCTCTTTGTGATCCTGAAAGGCTTCCATAGACGCCCTGAAGAATTCAATCATAGCTTCTTTTCTGCCTTCAGTGGAAGTACATACTCAGGAACATAAGGGTGCAAACGACCTTTTATCTTTGTGAAGAGCACACTTCCTACCTATAAGGAATTATTAGTCCGGACACTCATCATGTCTCCCATTAAAGTGTCTGTGTGGTCAGCCACAGAGTGTCAACTGGAACTGGCAGCAGTTTGGCCATCATGGGTCTCCCAGATGGCATGTGGTAGTGAGCTTGCAGAGAACCTTGACTTACTACATGGGCTCGTTGGGATCTCAGCCAGCACACTTCAGGATCCTGTGTCAGGCCCTGGCTTCCTCAGCGCTCAGTGGTGCTCACTTAGAACAGAAAGCAGAACCAGACAATGGGCTGATTGTGTGGCAAGAGTCTATATGTTTAGCTGTAGAGGAATTGTCAGTAAATGAAGCAAAAGAGTTTGCTTCTAATTATTATCCTTGAGCCAATGGCACAGGGCTTAGAATTCAGTCACTAACATAGAATACAGTTCCCACAGCAAGAGACAAAAACTACCACTGGAAGGCTCCATCCTCAGAATGCAGCAGAGGCAGTCACACGGGACATCAAACGACCACTAGTGTGCTCAATGTCTTCACTGTACCGTAAGTAGGGTTTAAAACTACCACTGGAAGGCTCCATCCTCAGAATGCAGCAGAGGCAGTCACACGGGACAGCAAACGACCACTAGTGTGCTCAATGTCTTCACTGTACCGTAAGTAGGGTTTAAAACTACCACTGGAAGGCTCCATCCTCAGAATGCAGCAGAGGCAGTCACACGGGACAGCAAACGACCACTAGTGTGCTCAATGTTTTCACTGTACCGTAAGTAGGGTTTGTCAGCGGGCCAGCTCCAGAGGCCACCATGGGGTGGTGATGGGTAGATCACATGGAATATTTCTTTGTCAGTATGAGCTAAGAAACTGAAGAGTCAATTAGACTTATACAGATATTCACATCAGTACTTTAAAGCATCATGCTTCTGTTATGTCCTTCTCTGCCTAAGAAATTTACCTGATTAAATAGTGGACAGACTCTTCAGCCTAAACTCTAATGGCTTCCTGTTCCAGAAGGTTGTCTGTGTTCCATCAATAATAGCCATAACATCTTCAAACTCATAGCTATTCCTGGGTATGTCCAGCCTTTTGCCACATTGACATGATTTTGTCATCTTTCGTTTATACTTAAGAACATGCAATTGAGCTTAAACAACTTTGCAATAAAATAAAATAATAATCTAACAATGCTTTCAGTAAGATTGATTTTTTTTGTTGGACAACATTCATGATTGTTTTGGGGTACATGGTTCTGTGGTCCTTTGTTTGGGTATAGTTCATCTTCTTTTGTGATCAGCTACCTTCCAGAAAGCCTGCTTATTGCTCTCTTCCCCATTTTCAATCCACTTCATACACTAAACAGTAAAAATCACCACCAGCAAACATCTCTATGGATCCCTCTATCACCATACTAACAAACTCCCACAGAGGTTGTAGCACACGAAGCTGTGTGCACGGTCATTTCTGATATAAAAAAAAAATGAAATGTGTTTAATACAACAAAGAAGTAGTGGTTTCTGAATCTTTGTCTTCTGCTAGACTGTGTGGGAAACTGTGCTTTATTTTTAGTTTTGTATTTATATTCTCATGTCTTGGCCTATCACTGGTTCTCAGTCAGTTGCTGGTGAATGAATGAGTGAATGGGTGAATCAATCAATCAATAGCCTAGACAGGAGAACAGGAATGTCTCTTAGGGAAGACCGCTCAAGCTGAGTTCTCGACAATAAAGAAGTTATGTGACCCAGCAACAACCCCTTCTCTGACAGAACTATAAACAGTACACATTTCTCTGGATAATCTATTTCCTCAATAAAAACATGGTCTCAGTGACAGATAAACACACTATTTTATGCCCCAGCAGACTGACTTTTTCTCTTAGGTTAGCAGTCTGCCAGTGCCTCCCAGGAAGGGATCATCCTGGAGCCTTGCTCTTTCATCTGGTCTTTACATGTGGTCTACTGAGAACAGAGGCCAGAACATTCTTCCTGGGGTGCTCGCTTTAAACATGCCTGCACAACTTTACACAGGGTAGTCTGGCCACTGGCTTCTTTTCTTCCCAGAGAATTCTCTGAATTGAACTGTGACACTCTCTTGCCATGCCAAAATCAAAGGAGGATATTCTGGTATCTCTAGAATCAGGTGAACGACTTCTCGTGGGCAGAATGTCCACAGTGAACAAAGTGTAGGCCTAATGATTAAGAGCAGTGATCTTTAGAGAAAAGATAGAGACAAGACAAGCCATTCAAAGACTATCTGTTGCTGGCACTCGGGTGACAGAGTGAGAGTCTAGCCCTCCTGGCTTCCATCCCCAGCACTGTAAATCTTGTCATAAACAAACAAACTGATAAAAATGATTTGGGGAGGGGGCTAAAAATAATGGGGGATATGGCTCAGTGATACAGTGTGCACAGCAAGTGTGAGGTCCTGGGTTTGATCTGCAGACCCACCAGTATAATAAAAAGATGACATGAAAGAGCAGGACATCATAAAATAGTGTACACAACTTTAGCAGCTCTTCTATGAGTGTCTGAGGTAAACACTCTTTTGGATTGTATTTTATTTTTCTTGAGGATGATATAGAGTAACTTTGGAAGTCATAAACAGCTTTTGACTTTCAAAGCTGACTCCCCAAAATCTGTGGGACGGTTTCAGTGACTGCATGTTCACACCATAAGCATGAAGAACCTCTCAGTTGGAGGCTGGCCACCATCTTGGGAAGAGCCAGAGGGTCTGTGTCATGTATCACGGGAGAGTAGCATTGGATTGCATTCCTGAGGCTCAGAGGCAAATGGAGCCCAACTTCCATTTCAGGGTCTCAATGCTGGGACTCACAATGACAGTTTCAGAGACAGTGTCAGGCGCACACACTTCACACAGCCAGGTGGTCTGCACTTGACCTCACCCTGGGTGTATTCCACCAGGAGTCAATTATCAGATTGGCTGTTGATTTGCACAGCTGTAGGTGGGTTGAACAGCAAGCTACTCTACCTACTTCAAAGTCTCAGGCCGAGCCTCAGAGGTGAGCTCTGCCTGGAGGGCGGGCGGCACTGCTTCTCTCTGCCTCTCTGTGTGCTTGGTTCAGAGCGTGAGGACAGTGGGACAGAGAGACTCTAACCCCACGATAACCTTTGCATCTGCCAGTGACCTAACAAGGGACTCGTCTATCTCCTCGTTCCTCTGACTTTACCGCCTGCCGCAGGGCACATCCATGTCTTCATTGATGGGCATCGTGACCTTTAGTGCTAGTGTCCCATTCCATTTAGCTATGGAACTGAAAGTCCTTATACCAACGGTCCTGGTGACCTGGCCTGGCTTCTGCAGCTCTTACCACTAATTCAAAGCTTTTGCAACTCCAAACGCTCATCGCACTGAGTCACACACAAAGCGTCTGCACTGAGCATAGGCTGATATCCTGAGAAGGGATGAAAGTACTTCATCTCTCTCTCCCACCACAAAAGCTCGTGGCCTCCTGGCACAACGTAATTCACCCTCTATTTAGTTGGGACAGTGTGTGCTTCCCTTTGCTCAACGTCTTACAAAGCTTAATTGAATGTTCAGAGGGCTCAGGGAACAGGCTCAAAATTCCTTCTCCACTTCTTGCTGGATCAAGGTACAGGGCATATTCATGCCTAGAAAAATCCATTCCACAGACTCCAGTTCTCCTCAGACAGCTCATTTTGTCATCCATGAATATCTAACAAAGCCCTGAATACAGTGTCAGATCTCAAAACACCTCATAGAAATCTCCCAGATATAAAAATCTACAACCTGCTTTCATTGATTTTCTTTTAAAAAGTGTGTGTGTGTGTGTGTGTGTGTGTATGTGTTCATGTTCAGCTACATGTGGGGGGGGGCACAGAGGACAACCTTGGGAGTCATTACCTATGTGCTAGCCACCTTTTCTTTTCTTTTTTTCTTTCTTATCTTTTTTGAGTCAAGGTCTCTGACTGACGTGAATTTTGACAAGCAGGGCAGGCTCATCAGAAAGTCTTAGGAATCCCGTTGTCTCCATCTCCCAAGTGGTGGGATTGCATGACCATGCCCAGCTTCCTTTACACAGATCCTGGGGATGGAATTCAGGCGTTCCTCTTCTAATGCAAGCACTTTGTCAATTTAGCCACTTCACTTTTATCTTATAGAAGATGAGAGTAAAATAAAAGTTATAGTTATGGAAATAGCATTTCTTTCTCATTTTGAAACAGGGTCTCGCATGGCCCAGGTGGGCATCCAACTCTTTATGTAGCTGAGAACGGCCTTGAAACTCTGGGCCTCCTGATTCCCTCCCAAATGCTGGCATTACAACTGTGTCCCACTGCACTGATCTCAGGTGAGCCTGGGGGTTACACCCCGGGCCTCATGCGCGCTGGCAGACCTACCGCCTTAGCTGCATCTCCAGCCCCACTGATCAAGCTGTAAACGTCGGCCAGTCATGGAAATGCCCGGTTAGCACAAACGACAAAAGCACCTGCCGCTTGCCTGGCACAGTAGGGAGGGGAGGAGGGCCTCTGCAGGCACACCTTCTTCCCTTCTCTAACTGCAATGTCCAGTGCTGTAAAAGAGGCCTTAACGCAGGCGTCTTCCACCTTTTTTGTTGTAACCCCTTTTCATCCCAGGACTCTTCTGGGGACCCTAAATCTAAAGGCATGTTAAATAGATATATACAAACCAAACATTTACTAATAATAAATTATAAAGGAATTTATTTTAAACGATTCTTCTGCATATCTAATTTTGCCATAAAGGTGGAGGTGTATTTGCACACTAACTGGATGTGCTCATTTATACTTAGGTTGAATATTTGACACTGAAGGCCACAGAGCATTTTCATTTCTGCAGCTAATCCACACTTTGACTCTACAATCAGCAAGGCTGAGAAGCCTGCTTCACATGAAAATGCAGTACATGGGGGCACGCATGTGCTTAGGGCCATCGAAAGCTGATGAAAATTCTGTCCTAATCCCAAACCAAAGCTCATTGAATGATTTTATTTTTAAATGAAATTCAAGCCAGCAACTGAAACAGAATTTTTAAATCATATATTATGCCACAATACAATCCAAAGCTATAACAAATGTGACACATGCTGAGGGATGACAGTAGAAAAAATATTTAATATAGTTCTGCAATTAAATCATTAGCTTTTATAAGAACAGGAAGCTTTATTCAGCAGATTTTTTTTTTTTTTTGGAGTATTGGGGATTTAACCCAGGACCTCACACTTGCCAGGCAATTGCTGTCACGGAGACACATTCCTAGCCCCATGAGAAGGCTTCATATGTACAGTAAAAGCACTGCAATTCATAATACACAATAGTCTCAACTCTAAGCAGAGATGCTTCAGGCAGTGTTTGCTGGCTCTGTACTGCGTGGCAGCATGTCCAGGGCACAGGAGTGACGCCATGGGGGAGTAGATGTAAGATGCAACAGGACAGCGTTGCCAGAGACACCCCAGATTCATTACATTCATTACATTCAATCACTAGCTTAGTTCTCACGAAGCATCTAGGCTAGGTGTCCAGTAAGCCTCACAGGTCCACATGTCTGTGCCCTCAGCACCAGGATTACAGGTGCCCCAGGCCTGCGTGTTTCCATGGCTTCTGAGACTGGAGTTAGGACCCTCCGCCTGCAGGACAAGCTCTCACAGACTGAGCCATCACACCAGCCTAGCCACTAAGTAACTGTGTTTTAAAACATCTACTGGGCTGTATTTTCACACAGCGTTTATTAGAGACACCCTCTCAAGCTAAAATAACATTTAGGAGTAAAGCTGGACAGTGTGTAAATGTTCAATAGGTCATATAAATGCATGAATTTTTATGCATTTGGGTTCTCGGCATGGGGGATGTTACAGTTTCTGGACAGTATTTTATGTTCCTTGGAAACGCTTGCTGTGCTGGATTTGGATTTGGATTTTCAGAAGTTGGGGCATTCATGAATATAAGAGGAGCACAGTGGATCTCAGGTGATAAAGGGTCCCCGAGAGTGCAGCTGGAAGAGGCTGTGTGAGAGGTGGCGGTGAGCATGCCGCACCAGAGGCTTCTGAAGAGCAGCTTGCAGTCTTAGAACTTATCTCCACAAGGGCTGTGGGAGAGACCTGAGTACGGACCCCCTGCACTGCACACATAAGCACATACATGTGTGAGCACACACATATAATCAAGCTGATGGAGCGTGTTGGAAGTGGCTGGCTTCAGCACAATTATAAAGCCTATGTACTTATGAAGCACTATGTACTTATAGACTTATGAAGTCTATGTGCTTCCCTGGTTCCCTATGCACATCTTGGCTTCACCAGCCCAGTCAGCAATGCTGTAGTATTTAAGTCCACTTTCTCTTAAGTAGCAAGGCCTCCCTTGGTACTAGTACTAGATCTGCCTCCCATTCTCTGTTTTTTCCCTTCACCCTTTGCACAGAGTGTCCCCGAAGGCTCCGAGGCCACATATACTCATGACTTGTCCTCCTTTGAGAAGGCATGTTCATGAAACCGGGTCTTCTTGAAGAGCTGCGTGGCTTCCTGCGAACACATCCCATTGCAGGCATGCTAAGTGCTGAGACAGCAATGGGGCAAACTAGGACCATCAATTACCTCATGTAACCGTGTACAGATGACTTTCTCTTTTGTGTGACCTCCTTCCTCACGCTGAGGAGGTCATTCTGAATCCGAGGTCAATGTTACCGTTCTCGCTAAGAGCTGGTCATGCTCCCAGGGCAGGTAGCAGCCTTTCCCAGTCTGCATAACTCAAAAGGACATTCTGACTTGGAGCAGCGTGAGCAGCGGTGGAATGCCTTGCTGCCTTCAAATGTATTCAATTTACACTTCTGGATTTTTTTAGGACTAATAGAGGTCCTCAGGGGACTTGTTTTAATGAAGGAATAAGAATGATTTGTAATTCAGGCATTAATTGCCTATATGTAAATAGATGTTTCTGAAGTGCTTAAGGGTCTGTTTGAATCCAGTTTGTTCTCTTTAAACCTTGGCCTGCAATTTAATTTGCATCCACAATTTACTCCCAACTCCCTTTCATATCATAGATAGCACAAAGTTATATTTCACCTAACAATCTATCCCTAAGATGGAAATTTCTGTTTTTTAATTTTTTTAAATCAGAGTTGCTGGTTTTGAATCCTAGGGTATCTTGATTTATTATGACTAATGTTGTGTTTTAAGGCACATTTAAAATATGCAGTTTAATGTCCTTGCTCTGGGATGCTAAGTTTAGCTAAGGCTGCAGAGATAAAAATCTACATAAATAAATGCATAAATAAATAAAATCTACAAGGCTTCCTGGAATTACCATTTTCCTGAAACAATAGTTTCCAGCAATGATTCTAATTAGCCAGCATTCCTCTGGCTCTGTTGGACAGTTTTATAGATGTTTCCATTTGCAAGAACTAGTTCACAACACATGTCCATTTCACAAACACACATATGCACATATGTGTGTCTGTGAGAGCCCAGGAGGCCCTTTGTGTGTGTGTGCATGCATGTGCTCTCACGTACAAGCCCATGCATGCATGCACGCATGGGCTTTTTTTAGTTCACTGGCTACAATATTTGTCATCCACATTTCACATTTTCCTAAAACTAGACATTAAATATGGGTTCAGCAAGGCCTGCCTGACACGCCAGGCATATATCAGGGTGGAAGTCATACAGGGCTCTCCTTAAGAGATCTGGTTGCTGATAAATCTGTAATCCTTTTCATAACATTTCTAAGCATTGAAAATTATGGATCCAAGATCCACGAAAGACACAGGATGCAAATCCCAACGGTGATGAGGTGAGATTTTGCAGGTGGCCCCCTTTTAGTCTTGGGAAAGAGTTGACTCTTCCTGTAGTTCTTCCAAACAGCTGGAGAAATCCAACCCAGTGTCAATCAGACTCCAGTGGTGGAGGTCAGCTGGAACATCTGGCTGTCCTGCCTTGGCAAAGCACGGCCTCACACCCTCCTCTTCCCTGCACGTGTTTGCTCTTCGGGAAGTATTCTATTTACTCCATTGGCTGCAAGAGAATGTGGCCTCTGGAGCAGGGATGAGGGCCGGACCTCTTCTCAGAATCTGTCTCAGGACCATGAACGATGGCACAGCAGAAAGCGTTCTCCCTTACAGCGTGATTAACAACGATCACCTCTCTTCTCTTGGAGTTATAGCTTTTATTAAATCTTCTTTGAGCAAAGATTAAGCCATGAACTTGTAGGGATTTTCTTTTACAGGGTGAGCGAATGACAGCACCATATCAATTAATGTTGCCATGTTATCCAGCACAAGAAAAATGGACAGGCCCAATGTTCTCTGTTCTCTGTCAGTTATCCCTGGGGCTCTAGAAGAGCAGATACCAGCTGGGGGTGCAGCGCCTTCGGTGACTGCTCTCTCAGCATTTGGGAACCCCTAGTTTCCAGCCCAAGCACTGTGTAAACAAGATGATGTGAAGCCCACCTGTCATTTCAGCACTCCAAAGAATGGGAAGTTCAAGGTCAACCTCATCTACACAGCCAGTGTGGGGACAGGCTGGAACAGCTGGGACTTTTCTAAAAGGAAGGAAGGAAGGGAGGGAGGGAGGGAGGAAGGGAGGGAGGGAGGGAGGGAGGGAGGGAGGGAGGGAGGGAGGGAGGAAGGAAGGGAGGGAGGAAGGAAGGGAGGGAGGGAGGGAGGAATGGAGGGAGGGATGAAGGAAGGAAAGAAAGAAGGAAGGAAGGGATGGAGGAAGAGAGGGAGGGAGGGAGGGAGGGAGGGAGGGAGGGAGGGAGGGAGGGAGGGAGGGCAGGAAAAACACAAGGGCACAGGAAGATGGTTTCTCATTGTGAGGTTTCTCTGGTATCAAGGAAAGGGTAGCCCCCGTGTGGGCAGTGGCTGGCTCCTCAGGATGGGAAGGCTTTGCAAAGATGTAAATTTCCATTTGTTTTGGAGAAGTACCCGCAGATGCTGGTTTGGCCTTTTCTTTCATTGCGGAACTTGTTTGAATCTGAAGCAAATTGTGTTGAAATTCTAGGCAGAGAAGAGTATCTCTCATGGTTTCCTGCATTTCCTGTCTCCAGCCAGGATGGAGCAATGAGCACAGGGCTTCTTGTGGTGTTTTATATTGTTTAGACAAAGTTCCAGAGCAAACCTGGGATACATTCAAGACAACGGAAAACAGAGTTGAATAATCACTGAGGAAAAGACTAGCCTGGCCTCTGTCCCCCCGCTGAAAGACTATGAAAACTCTAGTTGTTTATTTTACTGGCAGGTCAGTGAAGACCAGAAGCTTTATTGAAAGGCGAAGATCTGAACTTTAGCTCTCACACTCTTACTAAGGTTAACTTAAGAATGTTTTGTTTCATATTTAGAATAGAGGGGAATAGTCCTAAATTCCTCCAGCCACTACGATGTTTCTAGGGCTCTCTCCCTTCCTTCTGCAAATGACTGGAAACAAGAACTGTTCTTGCTTGTATCTTCTGCATGTGTGTTTGCATGTACACACAAGTGAGTGAGAAGAGGGTGCAAGTTTACAGAGAAGAGAGAAGACCTTATTCCTCAGTTGCTGTCTACTTTTTGTGGGGGTGGGGTCTCTCACTGGCCTAGAACTTACCAAGCAGACTAAACTGGCAGGCCTGAGCTGCAGATATCTGCCACTCTGTTCTCCAATCTCCAGCTCTGGCAGTATAAAATAATGGCACCATTCCCAACCGTTCCCAGCTTTCCAACCGGGATCTGGGAGCTGAATTCAGGTACACACACACACACAGCCAAGCCCTTTGATAACCAGGCCATCTCTGTAGCTCCTGACTTGGCATCCTCACTTCGGTTTCTATTGCTATGACAAAACACCATGCCTTAAAGCAATTTAAGAAGAAAAGGGTTTGTTTTAGTTTATTGTTCCACATCACTGTCCATTGGGGAAGGAAGGGCAGAAACTCTAGGCAGAAACTGGAAGCAGGAACTGAAGCAAAAGCCATGGAGGAATGCTGATTTTTGGCTTGCTCCTCTTTGCTTTCTCATCCAGCTTTCGTAGGCAACTTTAGACTACCTTCTCAGGACTGGTACCACCCTCAATAGCCTAGACCCTCCCACATCAACCATTAATCAAAGAAAATGCTTGACATTTTGCCTACAGACCAATCTTATTTTCTCAAGTAAGCATCCTTCTTTCCCACACAACTCTCTTCACAAATGACACTAGCCTGTGTAAAGTTGACAAAATACTTATCTGCATACTTGGTTCTTAATCTTAAGCCGGAACACTTTTATACACAAAGACACCATGATGAAACAATTTCACCTTAGTGATAGTGTTAATATCAGCAAAGCAGAATCTAGGGAAATTAGTTACAAACACATTATTGCTAGAAGATAGTTTCACTGGTTCAGGAGAAATACCTTTTGTCCTTTGAAAGATCAAATCTGAAGCTGTTTCCTTCAAATCTTTTTTGTCACCTATAAAGAAAAAAAATAGAGCTGGAGCAATAGTTCAGTTTGTAACATGCTTGTCCTACAAGCATGAGGGCTTGCATTCACCTCCAGCACACAGGTAAAATGCTGATAGTTTGCTAGTATAATCCAAAATCTGAAGATACAGAGAGAGATGCAGCCCTGAGGTTCACTGGCCAGCCGGTCTAGCAGACTGGGACCCAATGTCAGACCTTGTCCCCAAAAACAAACAAGGCAGACAGTTCCTGAGGAATACCAGTGATAGTTGACTTCTGGCTTCCACATGCATATGCTCACATATGTACATACACTCACACCTCTGTGTGCATTCACATGCTCAAGAAGACACATCCATGCGTGCACACGTGCACACGCACACACACACACACAATCCTAAAAAAATAATATAAAGCCTTTTGGAATTATACAGGGCAGCCTTGACCCTCATACTATCCTGCTCCCATCACTTGGCTTTCATGGAACAAGGCACGTTGGCTTCCATGGTTCATTTCCTCCAAACAAATTCTCAAAAGCAAAAACTCTACATTAAAATAAACATGTAGATAAACATTATTGGGCAGCAAACTGCCTTAATGTGTTTCCTTCGGTTTACACAAAGTTACCCAAGGAAAACAAACAAGAGAAACTTATCATTCACTGAAGAGAGGGAAAAGCAAATCATTGAACAAAGAGAATGGGAGTTCCACCATTGAAGAGGGTGGAAAGCCAGCTATTTGATGAATAAAGAGGGAGGCTAACCATATAATGAAATGAGAGGGAGGATAATCATTTAGTGAAGTAAAGGGGTAGATAACCGTTCAGTGAAGAGAGAAGGAAGCTAATCATTTGAGAAGAATAACTGTTTAATGAAGATAGAGGGAGGATAATCACTCAATGAAGTAAATGAGAGGTTAATCATTCAGTAAAAAGAGAAGGAAGTTAACCACTCAATGAAGAGAGAAGGAGACAGCCATTAAGTGAAGAGAAAGACAGAATAATCATTCAATGAAGAGAAAGGACAACCAGTCAATGAAGAGGAGGACCTAACCAATGAGTGAAAAAGATGGATATTAACCATTTAGTGAAAAAAAGGGGGGGGGGAGTCTAACTATTTAATAAAGAGTGAGAGAAAGGCTAAATATTCAGTGAAAAGAGGGTGGAGTCAACTAACGGAGAATGTTTTTAACCAATGAATGAAGAGAAGGGGAGAAGACAACAAATTAATAAAGAGAGAGGGGGAGGCCAACAATTCAATGAAGAAAGAGGAAAGCTAATCATTTAATGAAGAGGAAAACTAACCATTTAATGAAGAGAGAAAGGCTGCCTACTCAGTGAACAGAGGGGAAAGCTAACTGTTCCTTCAGTGGTGATATAGACAGGCTTATAATTCATTTTTAAAAAAAGTGAAAGGCTTAACCATTCATTGAAGATAGAAAAGTTAATTGTTCAGTTCTAGCCATTGGATTCTAACCATTAGATTTTTCATTACAAGACACTGGGAGTGTAGCTCAGTGTAAAAGCTCATGCTTAATGCCTGTGAGACCTGGTGCTCAGTCATTAATGATCTTCTCCTTCACCTTTAAAAAAAAGTTGTTTTTCTTTTAACAATGGGAATTCACATAAACTCATCCAATTCCACCTTCCCTAGCTATAATTTATTATTATTATTGATTATTATTACTATTCATTATTGATCTGGCTTGTCACTGGGCCGCAAATGTCTAGATAATTCCACAGATTCAACAGGAAGGTTTGCATCGTTCTTATTGTTTCCTCTTTCTTCTGTCTTTCTCTATGTTCCCATTTTAAAATGTTTGCAATACAGACACATAACACCCACAGAACGTGGAACGGAAGCCATGCTGGAGAGAAGCTCATGCATGAAGATGAGCCTCAGTAGACAGGCACACGTCATGTAGTCTTTATGCAAAGTGTACCAGGCTTTCCTTATTGCAGAACTACGCATCTTCACTGGTCTTAGGACCATTTGAAATCCCCAAACCAATAGGAACACAGGAGTGTGAAAGGCTCAGTCCTGCACTAGAAAGATTTTTAGGGGTGATCAATATCATCTGTAAGCAGAGGTTGAGAGGAAGCAATTACCTGGATGTGAGCGGGCCTCCTCAGTCTCCGAGGAGAGTTCTCAGAGAACAAATTCTTCCCTAAGACCGAGGTAACAGTTACTGTCTGCAGCCTGTTGATTTGCCCAACAAATCTGAGACTTGCCTGTCTCCATATCAACAGATACCAGGTCTTCACAGTAGATTCAAGCACAGCTCCTGGGTACAAGTGTGTGTGCATGTACATATGACACGTGTGCACACATATGTGTCTGCACTGTTCATTTCCTCTGGTGGACTCAGACTCTGCTGTCCCACTGTCTCCTATAGCAGTGGTGCAGAGAATGGGATCGACTCCAGAAATCCAGGAAGTCTGGACTTTCCTGTCACCTGTGTTTCCTTATTGGAGTTGTCATCAGCGAAGTGTTTGGCCTGGCCATTCCCCACAGGTCATTCCTGCTTTAAGATTCCCAGGCAGGAAAACCGAGCCCAGGCTCATCCCTTCCATTAACGTCCTCTTGTTAGAAGCTAAGAGCTGGGGTGAGAATCACAGATTGTATTATCCATGCTCGTTATTCCCTTATTTTTAAAGTGCAAATATAAATTCTCAGTTCATATTCCATTTCTTCTCCTAAACCAGGCATGAACATCCATGGAACTGGGTGAGTGTGTCAGTGTACTCTCAGAACCCTGGGAAGCTCTGCCAAGAGCAGCTTCAACAACAAGAAACCAGGGTAGGGTGGGAGGGGCTGAGGAATTTGTCCAAAGCCTTGAAATGCTAGCAGAAAATTGATCAAAGCCAAGAAGAGTTTTGCCCAGCTCTTTTAACGAGCTGCTAATATCATGGTGCCATTCCTGTCAGGATAATTTGTCACGCACGTCCCTGTGTGGGTTGAAGTCTGCTCATAGTCATCTTCCTTAACTAGTGACACAAGCAACTTGTTTGAAGCAAACCTGGGAGCCCTGTTAGGAAGGGGAGGGTGGATGGTGAGAGTGGGGCTCAGTCAGTGGCTGCCGATCACACAAACAGTTTCTACCAGCTTCACCCCTGGTCAACCCACAGTGGCTTCAGTTACATTTGTGTGATTGCCACAGCCATGCCCACTGCCCCAAAGATGCTACCTAGCAAAACTGTCACCTCCTGAAAGTCAACATGCTGTAAACACCAGCTCCAGAGCAGTAAGACAGCACGGAGAGTAGATTCCTCACTGAGAGAGCAGAATGGTGACCCTTCAGCTGGGGCAAAGCGTGCTTGGGCACAGTGACAGCTTGTGACCCGCGAGGACCTAGAGCCCCAGCACTAGCCGTGGGGTGTGTGGTTTCCATCAGGAGCCCATCCATCACACCAGGACCCCAGACTCACACCCCCTCCTGTCACTGCTGAGTTGCTACAAAGGCCCCTTCCTTTCCCTCTACTTTCACTACAAGGACACCAACAAAACATCTGCTGTGGGTAAAGAAGACAAAAGATGAGACCGCACCCTAGGTGCTGTGGGCATCAGGGACAGAGACAATGGCCATGTCATGGTCCAAGTTAACACCAGGTCCCTTCTGTGTGATCCACCCAGCCTGGGAGACAAAGTGTTACCAACTCCTTAACAACAGTTCACATTATGAAGAAATTGTACCCGGTTTTTAAGAAATGCTTCTCAATTATTGGGGCTGGTGGTTGGCTCAGTTGGTAAAGTGCTCTCTTTGTAAGCATGAAGATCTGAGTTCAATTCCCAGAACCCACAGGAAAAAAAAAAAGCAGGCAAGGTATGTGCACTTACAACTCCAGTGCAAAGGAGGGAATGACAGTTGGATCTTCTGCTTACCGGTCAGCCTGGCCTACTTTGGTGAGCTCCAGGTCAAAAGGACTCAAAAACTAAGATAGTTCCAGCAACAGCAGGCAAGGTTCTAGCCTCCACAAGCACAAACCCATCACCCCCACACAGGATGGCGCACCCACAGGTGCAAACACGGGCACACACAAACAGCTTACATTCATTTGAAGTGTGTATTGCCCCAACTATACTCATTATGCTCATAGAGACAGAAATAACACAATTTGATGCCATTCTTGATTACACAATCAGTTTTAGGCTGGCCTGGTCTACATGAGACCCTTTACACAAAGAAATGATGGATGTCTTAGCTTGAATGTAAGTACCTTCAAATGGAGTCACAACAGCAGAGGCAATCGTGAGGCGCAGGAGAGAAGCAAGAGCCCATCCTGGCTCTGATGCATTCTGGGGTGGTGTCAAGCAGGCTGTGTCTTCCCAGTGTTACTTCCCAGAGCAGTTCTATCTTAATTATTTAGACAGCGTGCCTGATGAACTCCAGAGACAAAAAGCAGAGCATCCTGTGTGGTGCTCCTGCCATGTCCCCCATTAGGACTGATGCTTATCAACCTTGTTGTACTTTCTGCCACTCTTGCTTTCTCCCAGGCCCAGCAAGAAAGTTTGCTGCCTAAGAGTCTGCCTTTGCAACGTCAAAGATCTGAGTATCCCCATGGCATTCTGAGCTGCAAAGAAAGCAAGTTGAAATTAAGATGGCAAAACAAACTAGGAAGCAGAAACTGTCCTCGAAGCCTCTCCCAGCTGCGATCCAGAGGTGCCCATTTTGCATATTTCCACAGTAAACTCCCTGAAGTGTACTCTAGCACCACTGGCTTTGTTAGGAAATGACCCCATTTTTCCTTTGAGTTCCGGAGAGGAGAGCCTGAAATGACCCATGGGAGAGAATAACGGTCCCAGGAAGAACATTCAGAGGAATGAGGTTGCTCTGAGCTTATTTAAATTTCATCTCCTTCATAAAAATTTCGCATTACCTATTTCTGCTTGAGAATGCCTTTCCAGTTCTCTGAATTCCTCAGACTCTTACTGTATATTGCCTGCTCTGATTTTGAGCGCATCTCCCTTCACGGCTGCTGCCTGTTTAAGCCTCTGCGTCCTCTGCTAAAGGTTCACCTTCAGATACTGTGGCTAATGGCCTGCAGCCCTTACACTTTTGGAGAGCGGCAGAGCACCCAGCACACTCCGTAGATATTGGTTTATTTATCCTGAGGGAATGATCTAATTATCGTCCTCAAGCCGACAATGGTTTACTTAAAGAGAAGGGATACATGCTGGACACTAAGCAAAAGGAACATGACATGAGTTCACCCAGGAGGGGTGCGTCAGAAATGTCACAGATGCCCAGCTCACAAGCCAGAAGGAGTAGCTCACTAGTGTGCTGGTGCTGGTGGGAAGTTGAGCAGGAGACCCCTGGGTGAGTCGGAGGCGTGTTGTGACTCAGACCTACTGAATCACTGAGGCATGACAGGAGGTAGGCATTTAAATGATGAAAAATAAGCCCATGCAGGCAGGTGTTTTTATAAAGCAACTCAATCCAGGCTGATCAAAATGAAACTGATGCACAGTGAAATAGAACTATGTCTGCAATGGTTATGGAGCTGAGTCATGAGAGAGAGGCTGAGTTCATCCCTGGAATCCATGTCACAAAGACCGGTGGTGATGGTGGTGCTGGATACAAGAGGATGTCTGGGGCTCACTGGCTACCCACCCTGTGAGACCTTGTCTCAGAGGAGTTGGGTGGTGCTCCTGAGGACAGTATTCAACGTCCTGTGGCTGCAGTAAGAGGATGCATACATCTGGACACATGCACACTGACACTGATGACAATAGTCCTCCACTGTCAGTAAATCTGACCAAATATTTGTGTATGTACCCACACGGCAGGGGAGACATAGAGCATGTAGGTGGTCCGCAAGGCCCCTCCCTGCTGCTCCTGTGCAAAGTCTCAGAATGCTCCCATCCACTTCCAGGTAACACCTGCAGAGCTTGCTCTGTTTGTAGACTATCCCAGCTTTCCCAGAATACAGCGAGGCTTGAAACATATGACATATGGAGTTGTGTGTGTTTACGTATACCTATGCATGCATGTGTGTTCAGCTTTCACTTACTAGTGTGTCTGAGATTGATGCACACTGGTCAATATCAGTAGTTTGTTTCTTCATGTAGGTGAATAGGACTGGCTGGAAGACAGCTCTTTTCCTCATGCATAGCATGATAACCCGTGGCTATCTTGGAATAGGTAACTTCAGATTGGAAATCATGGTAAGTGAGTGCACAGAGCAGTATGGAAGTACCCAGGGCAATGGTGGTGGCAAGACAGCTATTACTGACACTATTTCCTTTACGGCGGCTCACAGGATTCTGACTTGCGATTCCGGACGTTACCACCTCCTGTCTTCTCCCCGAGGTGAGGGACTGTGGAAGGTGTGAGAGTCCAAAATGAGGACTCCATGGTGCTATGAGTCGGTGCTCATGGTGGTGATGCCACTGGTTGGGGTCACCTGTGCAGCTGGTTGGGGTCACCTGTGATCCGCTTCCCTTTCTGTAGCAGCCCAACGAGCACAGGTTTACAAGGCTGCACTTTGGTCTGTCCTTGGTGTCCCATCTGGGGTGAATTCATGTTTGTTCACGTTTTCCAGGGAAGGTTGATACAACCTAGACAACTCTACTGTAGGATTAAACTCTAACAAGAAGCCGCCTAAGGGAATAAAACATTATTTTGGCTCATAGTCTCAGAGGAATTTCAGTTCTTCATCAGCTGCAAGAAGCCTGGCATCTTCCCTGTGGTGGCCTGCTGGGAAGTGAAGAAATCAGGCCAGAAAGAAATGGCCAGGCCTTACCTCAAGCTCTAGAGCCTTCAAAGCACAGACCCGTGGGCAACGCTTCAGGTGTAAACCGTCATATTCTGTATAGACAGACTGGGTCTGCTTCATTCACAAAGGGCACACGGTCTTCTTTTTGTGTTTATTTCATTTGTGGAAATGCCTAGAAATATTGAGATTGGGTGCTTGTAACTTTATGGGAAATTGTTGCTTCTGCTCCAAAATCCTTAAAGCATTCTAGAGGCCGATCATCTGTGTATGAGTTCTCTCACTGTTGCTTGTTTGACCAACACTGAAGACTGTTGACAATTAGTTTAGTACTTCTAACTCTGTTTCAAGCTTTCATCTAGAACAGTAGTTCTCAACCTTCCTAAGGCTCTCACTCCTTCAGTGACCCCAACCATAAAATAATTTTCATTGCTACTTCATAACCACAATCTTGCTGCTGCTATAAGTTGTAAATATCTGTGTTTTCCAAAGGTCTTAGGCGATCCCTGGGAAAGAGTCATTTGCTCCCCCAAGGGGTCATGACCTACAGGTTGAGAACCACTGATCTAGAAGGAAATACTAATGCTGAGGAATTTGTTGGCCATTCATGTGTCTTTGTATAATGACCTGACACTTGACAACGGCAACTCAAGGAAGGAAGGTTTTTTTTTCACTCTCAGTTGGAGGGTGCAATCGGCCAGGACAGGCAGGATCCTGAGGCTGCTGTCACATTGTTCCCAGCTTCAGAAAGAGGATGATTGCTAATGCTGGCATTCAACTGGATCACTCCTCATCCCCAGTCCAGGACCGCAGCCTGTGGAGAGGGCCGCCCGCCCATTTAAGGGAGGATCTTCCTTCCTCTGTTAACCTAATCTGGAATCTCCCCGGCTGCGTGCCCAGAGCTTTGTTCCTTAGGGAGTTTAGATTTTTCTCAAGCGGACAGTGTTAACCATCCCAAGTAGTGTACATGCTTCCATTTTGTTCTTTCGATCTTTTTCAAAATTGTTTGTGCTGTTTCCGGCTCTTTGCTATTGTAATAAGTATTGAGACCGCCTCAACTTATTGATCAACGTGGGAAGAACTGTCACTATAGTAAACATTAAATCTTCCAATTTGTGGCTATGGTATGGATCTTGATATATTCATTTATGTTTTTAAACCTTAAAGCCTAAGGTTTATTTTATAGCACTTAGTCAACAGCTGTTTATCGTATTTTACAAATTTGTCTCTAGTATTTCAGACTTTAGATACTATATAATAGTTTTTAATTCAACTTCCTTTAAAAAAAATTACCATGATAGAAACAAATTTGATTTTCCAATGTTGAGCTTGCATTCTGTGGACGTGAGAAGGTCCTTTACATATTTAATTTATATAATCTTCTGTTACCCCAGCTCACCTGTGTCTTTTCTGCCTATCAAGATTTTTATTCCTTGCTTCATATAACTGCCTACGATTTTCACTGTGGTGATGAATGAAACTGGTGAGGGGCCGTTCTTGTCTTGTTCTGGATCTGAGTCAGAAAGCTTTCACACATCCTCTTTTCGTGTTTCCATTTCTAGCTTGCTGAGGCATTCTCTTTTTAACCATGAATCATCATTAAGCAAATAAGTACATCTTCACATCAGTTCATCTATCACAGCAGCTTTAAACCTGTGGGTCGTGACTCCTTCGGCAGACCTCTATCTCCAGAACCATATTACCTTACGGTTCATAAAGGGTTGCAGGGTAGGAAGGGTGGAGAAGCACTGCTCTGCCGTGATGGGGATGCAGAGCTGCACCTCCTCAGGTCTAAGCTGTAGCTCACGGGGAAAGCACATGCCTGCCATGAACAAGGCCACAGCTCCAGCCCTGCAACCATCCTGCAAACAAGGATTACCTTTATAAACCACATCAACTGACGTTCAGACATTTTAAAATCGGTCTTGTTGTTTAACATCAGTAATGAGAACAAATCCACTTACTGGGGAAACACACTTCTCACCTACTGCTGGATTCTGGTTAATAATATTTCTTAAGATAGTCACATGAATGTTTATGAAGGGCATCAAACCATGTCTCTGCTTTCTTACGTCGTTGTCTACATTTTGTAGCAAGGTATTCCAAGTTCATAAAATAAAATTGTAATGAGTTTTTTCCTCCTTAATTTTCTGAATGGACTTGTGTGGCATGATACATTATTTTTCCTTTAAATGTTTCTGTAAATTCACCTGTGCCTGGATTTCTATAGAAAACATTTAGAGATGATTTTAATTTATTTATAGAAATAAAGCCATTAATTTTACTTATTTTACCTTTATTAGATTTGGTAATTTCTATTTTTTAAGCATTTTTGTATTTTATCTCAGTCACATATTTGCAACTTTTCCTATAAAGTATGGTTATAAAATGAAATGTTTTAGGTTTTGTGGGCCACAGATTCTCCATGACTATCAACTTTCCCAAATAACCATGAAAAACAGAAACAAATAGTTATGGGAATATTTTAAAAACAAACAAACAAACACTATTTACTAAAACAGGTCACCAATAGCCCCAGGGAACTAAGACTAGTTCCCTGCCCAGATCAAATCGTTAAGAAGAGTTATCAGTGGACTTAGAGAGGGGCAGGGGGAGATGGAGGGGTGGGATTGGGAGGGAATGAAGGAGGGGGCTACAGCTGGGATACATTAAAAAAACTGTAATTAATATAAAAAATAAAAATTTACTAAAAGGGGAGAGTTATTTCTATTATCTTCTAATCATCCTTTTAATTCTTAAAGTATGTAAAGTGGTGTCATTCATAATGTTGATAATTTTAGCTTCATGAAGCAAGGTAATCATTTATCAATATCATTTGTGATTTCCCTCCAAAAAACTCTCTTTGAGCCTTTTTTTTATTATTTTAGTTTTTTTTTCTTTTTCAGTTCACTGGTATCTTTTCTAATCTTTATATTTTTAATTTATATTCTTATATATCATATATAGTATGAATATAATATATGCTATATTTATAATATGTTGTAATATTTATAAATATATTATGTACAGTATAACAAACATTTAAATTATATGTTATATAATACATTAATATATCATATAATATGCTATAGAATAAAACTATATATTTATTTTTCATATTTCTCCCACTTGATGTGGGTTTACTTTATTCTTTTAAGAGTACTCATTGATTTTGGTGATTTCTCCACTTAATGTTAGCTCTTTAAGCTTTAAATTTTCTTCCAATCACTGCCATAGGTGCATCTTACTGTGTTTTTTTTAATTTTAATTTTAATTTATTTAGTTTCATTTCTTTGGGGGGTTCCTATGGTGCTTCAGAAATTTAATAAAAGCATATTTTCCTCTTATACAGAAACTATCTGAAAATATATGTGTACATGAAAACAAACATATGTGTGAGCATATAGCATGTAGAGAAAAGAACAAGAAAGGCTTAATATTAGGGAATGAGGAATCAATGAATGTGGGCAATGGACATGCATTATAGAAAGGACAGAAAGTTAACTTTTTCTAGTTCTAACTCTGTCACGGATTTGTTTGTTTGTTTGTTTTGGTGCTAAATACGTGCATAAAAATATACTTGATAGTGAATGTGTGAAATCTCATATGAGGCTCCACAGCTTTGAAACAACTATTCCAGTTGTACAGGTGTTCTTTGCAAGGTATAAACTGGTTAATTCTGGTATGTGATTTTTATTTGCAACTTTCTTCTAATGAAGGTTATAAAAATAGTCATTGGAAGAGATTGGCTAGCAATGTCGATCAGGTGTCTTACATCCTAAGTGGGTTTTGTCTGCTTATTTGGTTAGCAAGAAGGGGTGGAAAAATCCACACTATGCTTATCAGTTGGCCTGTTTTATCTATCAGCTCAGTTGGACCTTGTGTTGGCTACTGAATGTTTTCGCTCTGTGCATACACAGTTGCGATGGCTCCCCTACTACGAGATGTGGGGTTTTTTAAATATTGTTTTGATTTTCTTGTCATCTACTGCTGAAATATCTTCTTTAGCCATTCTTGATTATTGTTTGCATGCTCTATGACGTTACATATTTCCCATTTTTAAAGTGGATTTCTCATAGAGACTGTGGCTTTGGGCTTGGCTGGTTTGTATCAGATCAACAATCTCTGCTGTTTAATGTTTAACTTAAATAATTTCTGTCACTTATATTTAATATAAGCTTAACTCAATCCAGATTGAGTGTATTATTTTGCTACCTCTTTTCTATTTATTGCATCTATGTTTTCTCCTTTTCTCTTGCCTTTTTCTGAAGAAAGTATTTCTGACATTCCATTTTATTTCCATCATCTGCTTTTTTTTTTTTTTTTTTCTTATGAGAGAATATCAATAGCAAAGTTAACTCCAGTAGCACCACCAGTAATAACAGCAAAAGTAAGACCCGGTGCAAGGGTTCATCAATGTGAACATGAAAGAAAATCTATGTGCAGTCCCACTCTGAAACACTATTCAGCAATAAAAAGAAATGAACCCAAGTAGCACTGCAGTTCAGTCACAGCAACTGGCTGAGTGACAGAAGTGAGACACATGAGAGCAGTGCCTGGCTCATTCTGTTTATGTGAGGATGTAGAAAATGCACTCACAGTGGCAAAACTCAAAAAGCTGGCAGCTCAAGGAAGGAGCCCTGCGAAGAACGTAGGAAGTTTTTGGAATATTCAAGGTGCAGTAAATAAAGAGAGGAGATGTGAGGTTTTTGGGTGTACGTGCTTGCCCGAACTAACCAACTTAGTCACCTAAGATCCTTCTTAGCACACGTTAATTATGAGGAATTTCTTGCTTCTTGGCTAATGGAAGTCATTACTTAGACTCCAGCGTTAGGAGCTGCTTTTCTTCCCCATGGTCCTACCATTTATCTGTGTTTCTGTCCTGCCTAAGTTGTGGGTTGGCTTTTCCCATGTTTGGGTTTCTGACTAAGGCCTGACCCACAGAGCATGGTCAGTAACAAGAGCAGAAGGTGGCCCTCCTTCCCCAGTCTTGGATTTCACTGTGGTGGAATGAGGTTCCTGCTGTCTCGGGAGCTAGTTCTAATACCCATAAACTCTTCCCAGTGACAACATCGTCGCTAGTCTATCTTGACCATTCTGGATGTTCACACCTTACAAACACAGATGCTATAGGTTGAAGTCAGTGTTGATAATCAACAGCACAAGCTGGACATGTTGCCTGATGGCCGGAGCCCACAGAGCAGCCACAACTCTGCACTGGCTGAGAACGTCGCTTCATCATCACTTTCCCCGGATTTTGTGTCCCTATTGTGAAACAAGTTTAGCTGATCTGTTCACCGGACTTTTTCCTGTTTCTGCTAGTTAGAAAATTGCCGAGCAGCAGAATGGAAATGGTTTCATCCCCAACTTTTTGAATCTTCTGTTGGCTGTCTTTTGGGTGTTATCTCTTCCCAGAGGATTATTGTGACCTTTGCTGTTCTTTGCCATACTCTCTGCCACTCATGCTTAATTTCCAATAATATTTTAGTTTTTAGTTGTTTTAGAAAGTTAATCTAACAAAATATGGGAAGTAAGGTGTGATGATCAGTGCTAACTGTCGACCTGGAAGCATCTAATGCAGCCGGGAGATGGGCCTCTAGCAGATTACCATGACTGGATTCATTGGCGTGGAGGACCCACCGGCTGTGGGTGGCACCATTCCCTGGGCAGAATCTTGGGCTGTACAGATGGAGGAAGAGCTGAGCAGCACCACGCATTAGTCTCTCTCTGCTTCTTAACTGTGGATTCCGTGTGGCCAGCTGCTTCAAGCTCCTACCACCTCAAGTTCCCTGACATGATGGACGGTAATGTTGTGAACTTAAATAAACCCTTTCCTTTTTAAGTTGCTGTGATTACAGCAACAAAAAAAGTAACTAAGGCACATGGTGGATGATAAACAAGTGGAGTTTATGCCGGGATTGCACAGTTGACCTGTCACTCCAAAGGATAATGACTCAGTTAAAGCAGAAATATTAAACACAAAAAGAAGAATTCATAAAATATGTGTAAGTAAAATGTATCTAATCGATAAAAATTCCAATTTATGTGGGTTTTATGAAAGGAATGGATACAATAGCACAGGGCTAGAGGAATGGAAGAGCAACACTATAAGGTCCCAGGTTATACTTCAAGACGACAAGACTACAGACTATCTGAGTAGCATGGACAAACTGCAGAAATAAGATAAAATATAGTATGCTCTCTCTCTTTTACCCTGGTGTTTCTTATATGGAAGTTGCCACATCCTGCCATCTTATAACCAGGGACCCTGCTTTCTCCTTGCTTGACCTTGAACTACTCATTCACTTTAAAACATTCTAGTTTGGAATTTTAAAGAGAAGTTGCCTGAAGGAACTCTAAAAGCAAGTTAAAAACCTTAAAAACAAGTATTTGATGGAAGAGAAAGATTCTTTCCTGAGCTAGCCTCAAGATTCTTGCTTTGGTTTTACGCATCCTCCTGCCCTGTGGAGAGACACTGTGAGTCCAGGCCCAGGAACCTGTCTGATCCTAACTCTGTGGTAGCTGCTGCACGTAGCAGAGCTGGGCTCCTGACTCTGTTCCTACTGTCTCAGCATCAGCATCATCTCATGTGTCTATAATTTGGCCATGAAAACATGATGTTGACTATAAACATGCCTTCAGAAACCAGTGTTCCCTGGACATCCCCTTTTCCATCCCAGCATGAATTCACAGCCCTCTCTCCCTGCCGAAGCTTTTCAATTGCTCAATTATGAAGATATTTATTAAAGAGGTCTGCAGTGTCTAGATTCAAGGCTTCCACCCAAGCAGCTGTGCTTGCTTGGACCTGATTGCTCCACACATTTCCTATTCTATTCATTAAGGGCTGAATCATGTGTTTATTAGTTGAAGCATACCCCCTGATGTGCATTCGTATTATCAATTCCATCTGAGAGTAAAGGAAGCTGGTAGCTGTGGTACAAGGATGTCGCCTGTTCGCCCCGTGTGCTTCCGCTTATGTCACCTTTCAGTTTCCACAGAGACCCTCCTTGCTAGATGGCACTTGCTGTTACCACCACTGCAGCATACAAGCATACAGGTTGAGGCTCAGGGTTGAGCAAGACACCCACAACACCACAAACACCCAGGTTATGGACAGAAATTAGAATTCTGGCTTCTTATTCCCTGGCATGGCCTTCTCCCACCACTCCCTCAGCTTTTAAATTACAGCATCAGTAATTTAAAAGATGGCAGCATGGGAAGAGACTTTGGGCAGAGACAATGAGACACTGGCAGCAGCACAGTGGAAAGAACCCACACCCTAGCTGCACAGAAAAGGGTGAGAGATATAATGGGACTCTGGTCACTAAAGGCTATCTCCTTCCAACCATGGAGTCCTGGCCTGGGGGCCACTCTGGCTGCTTAGAGGAGTCCCCGAAGTCAAGCATCCTCCCAGCTGCACCTGCTCTCCCTACTGCCTTTTGGGCACACTCAGTGAGCTCTTAGTGGGGATTCACTGAAGTGCAAAATGGCTTCCATAGCTAAGATGGCTTCTGTAAGTTGCTCACTTGGGGAAAGGAGATCTTTTTCTGTTGCCTTAGTACGGACTTGATTTTCAGCCTGTGCTTAGTGCCCTCTGTTCAAGAACAAAAGAAGCAGATAGCTGTCTTTTTATCTCCCTAATGCATTTTTCAAGCACTTAGAACGTTTTTTTCTAGAGGGAAAGGGGTGCTTATTAGTCGGGAGAAAGAGGTAACGGGCACAAGTCCAGACATGTCCTTTAGGAGCCTGCCTCCTATTTCCTTATTTGTTCCACTGGAGAGAAAACGGCAAAGGTGACTTCAAGGTCAGTGTCTGGCAGTCTCTCCTCCTCTGCCTTGAGTAAGGTTCCTGCTGCTCTGTGTGGATTTTGGATCATAGCAAAAGGGAAATTGTCATTTAAAACCAACATGAAAGGAATCACATTTTGGGAAAGGCTCAATTGATATTACAGTTTCAGGACTTAGTTTAAAAACAGAAAGAATTTTGTCTAATAAAGTGACAGTATAATAAAAACACCATTCTTATTAGTATTAACAAGGGTAATCATTATCAAAGGAACCACTGTGTACTAGGCACCTGCATGCAGCATACATATGTGTCAGGCACACACACATTCTTTACAACCTATAAAGACACAGATTGTAAGCATGAAGTTTCCTCTTTTACATTTTAAGCAAACAACAAAAGCAATTCTTCAAACTCAACATGAATCCCCCCTGGCCTACATCTTATGAGTATAGGAAGCAGATCTGGGGATTATAGAACTCAGCACGTGTCCATATTCTGATTGCTGTCAAAGTGCAATGAACATGTCCAGGAAATGGTACTCTCCTATTACAACATCAGGGGAATGGTGTCCTGGTCAGAGGCTCATACTGCTGTCTTCAAATGGGGTCACCATATATCACACAATGAGGGTCCCGAAACCGGCTTCAGCTGTCCCTCCAGGGTGACAAAGCTCTAGTGAGCTGACCTCCAAGATCCCATTTTCAAGAGCTGTTTTTATACCAACCAGGATACTGACTGCTTAGTTCTCGAAGGGTGACTCGCCTTCTGCTCACATTTAGATCAGTTTCTTAGAAAGATGAATGTAGCAGCTGGAGGAAGGCAGGGCTGGAGCAGACACAAAGGAGATGAGAGAGAACAGAGCGGGTGGAAACAGCGAGGGCGGGACTTAGGACAGCTCAGTTAGAAGGAAGAAAGGGGTTTTATTCTGCGCAGACCCTGCAGATGCACGGTCCACTTGATTCAGCAGCCACCTTGACCTAACGAGAGGGAAAGAAGGAACAAAGACCGAGGCTTCAGGCTGGTACCAGAGACAGGCAGCTGCATGTTAGAGAGGCAGCTAATTGCAAGATGGGTGAATTTCACTTGAATGTCTTGAATATGAGGCTTCATTTGCTTTTGTTTTTGTTTCTTTTAAGTTTCAAAGCAGGTGCCAATTTTGAACATAAAATTTTAGGATAAAATTGTCTTTTCTGGTTGTTAGGGAATGTTGCAATTACACAGGATCCCTTGACTAAAAATTTATTATGGACAGATATGGCCGATTTTTAGTTACTTTTTATGTTACATCCCCATTCTGATACCCTACCCAGCGCTTTCTCTCCCCACATCCTGAGTTCCCTGTACTTTCATGTATGGGGACCTTAATACCTAAGGGTGTCTTTATTCTCAGATCCTTGTCTGAGCACTAGAGCAATGCCACCTGCCTGCTTCAGGGATGCCACTCTCTCAAGCGAGGACCCTTCCCTGTATAATTTGCACATTGGTTTTAACTAAAGAGGCCCCAAATAGGCTTTCTTTAACCCTAGTATGTCCAGAGAAAGGAATGGTGATGTATTTGGTAGTCCATGCACAGCCTCAAGGAAATACCACTTTCTAAATTCTATGGGAAGGACAGTGACTGAGACCACTTCTAAACCAGAGTGACCTCATAACCCAGCCATGTCCTAGGCCAGGCTTCTGCTGCAAAGAGCTAAGGAGTCCCAGGCACACAGAGCATGTGGACCTTCCCTTCTCTAAGCCCCCTGAGAGCTCTGAAAGTAAGTCTAACCAGAGAGGAAGAGAAGATGACACATTGGGTGTTTTCACTCATTTATGTGGGGTGTGTGTGCATGTGTGTGTGTGTGTGTGTGTGTGTGTGTGTGCATGTGTGTGTGCCTGTGCGTGTGTGTGTGTGTGTGTGTGTGTGTGTGTGTGTGTGTGCATGTGTGTGTGCCTGTGCGTGTGTGTGTGTGTGTGTGTGTGTGTGTGTGTTTGTGTGTATGTGTGTGTGTGTGCATGTGCAAGTGTTCATGGGGAGGCCAGAGGAAGAGATCATGTGTCTTCCTCTGCTTCATTCTCATGAGACAGTTGCTCACTGAACTGAAGCCCACTTCCAGCTAACCTGTCGTGGACTGCCAGGGTCCACCTTCCCTGTCCCTGAAGGCTGCAGTAACAGGCTCACCTGGCTTTTCACGTGGGTAGAAAGGATTCGGATTTCAGGTCTCCTACTGCACAGGAAGTGCTCTTGCCCGGGAGCCATCTTCCCATCTCCTGATTAGGTACTTTCGTTTTGGTTTGGCCTTTGAAACTCTATCTATGTAGACCTGGATGACCAGGAAATCACCATGCAGACCAGGCTGCCCGCTGTCTCACACAGATCCAGCTGCCTCTGTCTCCCAGGTGTTGGGCTTAAAGGTGTGTGTACCATGCTCAGATCTAACCAGGTATTTTTAGATCCCATTTTGTTTACTGCTTCATAATTTTACATGCCCAGAAGCGAAGGGAAGGTGTCATACTTCCCATTTCTATTGCTGCAATGAACACTATGATCAAAGGCAACCTGGGGAGGAAAGGGTTTGCTTCATTTTACAGTTTATAGTCCACCATGAAAGGAAGTCAAGGGAGAATCTCAAGGCAAGAACTGAAACAGAGGCCAAGAAGCAATATTCCTTATTGTCCTGTTCTCTATGGCTTCCTCAGCTTGCTTTTTTACTCACTTCTGGACCACTTGCTGGGGTGGTTCTACCGTATACGGGACCCTTTCACATTGTTCATTAACGAAGAAAACGTCCCACAGGCTTGCCTGCAGGCCAAGCTGATAGGAGGAATGTTCTCATTGCAGTTCCTACTTCTTAGATGACCCCAGCTTGTGTCAAGTTGAGAAAAACTGACCAGCACAGAAGTCACTCAGGCTAGGCTCAGTCATGAAACTGGCTGTCTGCAATGTTTGACGACAGACGTGTCTGGTCCACATGTTCTCAAGCCTCTTCAATGTCCGTCTGTCTAAGAAATATGTGAACTTCTCTTAGAGCACCTGCAGCAGGCATCTCTTCTTTCTCTTTCATCCTACGTTCACAAAAGGCTAGAAACTGTGTGTATGTGTGCATGTAGGTGCACGTGTGGACACATGTAAGTGCTGTTGTGCACTGCATGCGGAGGTAAGAAGGGCCTCAGGTGTCATTCCTTGGGATGTGTTGCCTTGCTTCTTGACACGGGGTCTCTCACAGGCTTGGACCGGCAGCAAGGCATGCCCCTGGAGCAATCCTTATACCCAGTGTTTTATGTGTGCTAAGGATGGAACTCAGGTGCTCTTGCTTATGTAGGGAGCATTTTACTAAATCAGCCATTTCCCCAGTGCTGAGAGCCCTTTTGTCTGTGCACAAATGTTTACTTTGAGGTTTTGGCTCAAGTCTATAATACTAGCTTTCTGGAGGTGAGGCAGGAGGATCAGGAGTTCTAGGTCATCCTCAGCTGCTTAGTGAGTCTGAGGCCAGTTGGAGCAACAAGAGCTCCTGTCTCAAAAACAGCAACAAGGATGAAACAAACACATGTATCCCATATCTATTCTGGAAAGATACAAATCACTTCCTTATTCTGCTGTGGCCCCATGTACGTACACAGTGTGTACACAGATGCATTTCTCCCTTACTTTAAATAGACACTGAGTTTTTGGATGCGGTACTTTCTACTCCACGCATTTTACTAAAAGTGCAAATACTAACGCAGCTGTTCAACAGATGAGAACACTGAAAATAATCCCACACAGAGGTCAAGTTTAGATTCATAATCTCCCCAGTATATAAGCAGGTCATTGAATAGCACACACACACACACACACACACACACACACACACACAGAACTGCAGATTCACATCACAAACATTGGCTAGGGCTGAGAATAGCCCAGAGCTGGCAATTTTAGCTTGAGAGTTTACGTGATACAAGCAAACTCTATCCTCAACTGCCATGACTACCTTAGTTACTTTTTTCTATTTCTGTGATAAAACACAATGGTCTAGGTAACATACAGAAGAAAGAGTTTAATTGGGCTTATGGTTCCAGAGGGATAAGAGTCCACGATGAACAGTCACTGTGCCTGGAGCTGAAAGCTAAGAGCTCTCATTTCCTGCAAGCAGGAAACAACTCAAAACGTCACAGGTCTTTAAACTCTTCAAACCCCACCTCCAGTGACATGCCTTCTCCAATAAGGCCACAGTTCTAACCTTCCCAAACAGCACTGTTAGCTGGGGACCAAATATTTAAATTCCAGTGACTGTGGTTGGCATTCTTATCCAAACTACTCAGTGGTCAATTTCCATGACCTCCTTCATCCATGAGTGACTTCCTTCATCCACAGTGGACACCACTGTGAAAACAAGCAAAAAAGAAAGCTATATGGCACATGCTAAGTGCTGTGTGTTATGGTTTCTAAAGCCTCGTTTACTGAAGGCTTTTGAGAGGTAACTGGACAAGGTAACTGGCTCTTAACCTTGTAAGTCTATGAATGGGGTTGTTGTGGAATGTGCTATTAGGATTTGAGGCTTATTATAGGACGTATATCATGTATTAGTTATTTTTTCTGTTGCTGTGACAGCATGCCACAAAAGCAGGTTAAGGAAGGGTTGTTTGGGCTCATAGTCTAAAGACAGCCCTTGAGACAGGGAAGGCAAGGTGGCTGGCATGTGACGCAGCTTGTCAGCTTCATTTGCAATCAGAAAGCAGAGGGAAGGCAACCGCTGTTTCTCTCCCCTTCATGCAATCAGGGTCCCCTGCCCCCTGTAAAATGATGTCACCCACATTTAAAGTTTGGGCTTCCCATTGTAACTCTGTCTAGAAAGTCCCTCACAGACATTCTAAGAGGTTTGTCTCCTAAGGAATTCTAGATTCTGTCAAGTTGATGATCAACATATTTAAGAGCTTTTCCTGGCCACCACAAGCTAGACAATCTCCTCTGCTACATTCAATATTCTACTGGACCTTAGACTCAAAGCAGTAAAACCATCCTACCATTGAGTGAACACTCAGAAGCCATGAGCCAAATCAACCCTACTTCCTGGAAACTTCATTATCTCAGATGTTTTCCTAGAGCAATGGAAATATGTCCTGCAAGCTGGCACATGATTTTGCTCTTTTGTGCTACCAGAATGGAAAGTAGCCTCACACTCATACACAGAGAGAGCTGCCTGCCTCTGCCTCTCAGGTGCTGGGATTAAAGGTGTATGCTACCACACCCACAGGGGAATTCTCATTTCTTGAGAACTAAATTCAGAAATTCTCATAGACATTGCTTTTGCTTCCCAAATCCCTCACTACTATCCACTCATTGAAAACTACTGTTCTATGCAGCATTGGGTTTCTTTTTCTAAGATTACTGGAATTTGTGGCAGAAATAGCTAATGGATGCTGTGACTAATTTTATGTTGGGTTCTGGCGTATTTAATTGATGAAATATGAAGCCCCATTACAGAATCTCTGTAATATTTTCTACTCTGAAGCCATGGAGGAGTGAACTCATGCAAATCACAACTATTCTGTATGCTGAAGTCCTGTAGAAAAACAGTCACTGCTTAGCTCAAAGCTTGCCTGTCCAGAGACCATATGGGTAGGGGACACTGAAGTGGTTACCTTTCTGAGAACACTGGTCCCTGTGTGGAAAGAAGATATTTTCCAGCTTAGATTTTTTTGTTGTTGTTGTTTTTCAAGAATTAAAGATCAAACCACTTTAAAGGGAATTATTCAAATATTTTTCAAACCGTGGTAGTTTCTGTGTGTTTTTTAATCCCTACTTTGCCCGTTTTTTTCCACTGCAGAAGGAAAACAGACTTGAAGGGAGACAGATGGGCCAACATGTGGAAGTGGGGGCTGCTCTCAGTGACAGCTCTGGTGAGGGACAGAAATGAACTCTCCTCATTATGTTCATGGAGCACCAAATATGAAGAAACTAAGCTATTTGAGGACTGACATTCTTCGGGTAGTTTAAATTGCAGTAGAAAACAATGTTAACATTAATAGGTTACATAAGAAAGTGTCCAAGATCAACATGTTCAAGGTCATTATAAACACGAGTGTATACGTTCAAATATGCAATTACCCCATCCGAGCGAACACACAGGAAGAGATTTGCAATTTGCATGGCTGTGAGGTTCCTGTTGGATGCCAGCTACCTCGAGAGTGTATGGAAATTTTCAAATTAACTGGGGACATTTCACTCAATTTTATCTCTCAGTGCTTTGTGTCAATTCTCTTCAAGGTCTATGCATTTTACTGATTGAAATGCTCAGACATCTACTCATTTATTCATTTCAAAGGAACAGATCACCACCATGACTTTTTTCTTTCTTTTTTAGAAAAAGTGATGTAAGAATTTTCTGATGTTCTTTTCTGTATCTTTTCTCCATCTACCTTCCCTCTTCAGAAACCCATCATCTCCTTTTTCTCAACACCTCTTGCTCTGGGCATCTCCTAAAGAGTCCCCTTTAATCCTAGAGTGCTCGTGGAGAATGAGCTCTGCAAAGTCAGAATGAAGTTCTCCACAAATTCCCGAGGCTAAAATGGGTACAGGGAAAGAGGAGACATGAGAATATAAGATAATCTTAGAATTCAAATGCTGTTCTGTAGTGCCAAACCATCTGAACAAGCTGCAAACGGTAAATAAACCCAGCTTGGAACTTAATGAACCTTGCATTTGTGTGTCTATGAATACATTAAGGACTCTCAAAGAAAAAAAAATTTGTCGTCATAAATAAAAGATAGCAGCACATCCCAGGCAGAGACTTAGAAGCAAGTAGAGGTTCTCCCCTCCATCAGGACCTGTGTTCTTGGATCTGTACCCCCTTCTGGTTGGTGGGGCAGCAGGAAACCTACCCTTGACTCCATCATACTCAGAGAAGTCTAAAGGTCTCGTCTGCACTCTGTCTGCACGGCAAAACTCATCTGCTTTACTTGAAACTGACTGTAAAACCAGCCTCATGTGGTGCTTGCTATACCACAGTAAACAAATAAATTAGCTGCTGTGATATGGAAATTTACATGATTCAGTGTACTTAACAACTGTTAACTGTGAACTTATTAATTGAAAACCACAGGACAATAATCAGCATGTCCTTCAGCGGAAATATCAGTCTCCCGTCGACGTGGATTTGAAAAGCATTAGAGATGGGTTCTCACACCAACACCTGCCTGGAACTGCTGGACGGATGTGGTATTCTTACTCTATCATCTGGTGGCATCCAGATTGCCTTAGTGTACCTCCATGTGGCCCCACAGGGGTCTCTTCCTGTCTGTATCCAGGTCACGCATATCTCAGGCAATCTTGTTTTTGTGCTTCTTGTTTAGAAAATTGTAATTAAAATACTCTGCGAAAGCTCAAACCTCTTAGACTTTGGAATCTTCAATGAAATTTTTCTCATAGAATACCAGAAACAAACACTCTTCTCCTAAACAAATGTCCCAAGGGATTTGTTTGTCTAGAAGCTTCAGGGTTATTGTGAGGGATAGAGATTAACAAACTGAGAGGGAAATGACAAAGGGCTCTTACACGTCAGAAGTTTACCCAGGTACATTTCTTATGTTCAGCCGGTCAGCGCAGGCTAACCCATAACTCATCAGCATCCCCACTGCATCCCAGACCCAAGGGCAGCCTGAACTCCTGCTCTGTGCTGGGGAAGGCAGCAGGCTCCGGAGCCGCTTACGGCTTATCATCTCAGTTGTCACAGTGCTGTGGTCAGTGCTGCGGTCAGTCGTGGTGGAGAAGTTCAGTCTCTCTTGTGAACAAGGGCCTTGGGCAGCCATGGCACTCTTTTGGTTGGTTAGATTACATTCAAAATGGGGTTTCCTTGTATAACCCAGTTTATACTCAAACTCCAGGGTCTCCTGCCTTAGTCGCCCAAGTGCTCAGATTCCAGACAAGGTTACAACACCAGAGAGAAGTATAATAGAAATCAAATCTAGAAAGGACTTAGGTAAAAAAAGGACTATGTTAAAAAAGGTGTTTGTTTTTCTGAGACAGGCTGTCATGTATTCCAGGTTGCCTCCATCTCCCCGTGTGTTTAAGGACGGTCTTAAGCTTCTGAACTTGGGATCCAGGCTTCACCCAGTATCTGCACCCCTGGGAGTCCAAGCCGAGGCTTTGTGGATGCTGGGCCAGCGCTCTGCCACCCGAGCAGCCACCGCAGTGCTCCAGCACATCTTTCTGTAACGTTATGGGGACACAGCCACACACCCCTGCCCTCTGCATTCTCCTCCCCTGTGTGCTTACTGCCTGCAGTCCCTGATGACTGCCTTTCTACAAGCCACACCAGAAAGCTGTGGCGACTTAAGAGAGGCCCTGAAGGCACATGTCTACCCCGTGTCTACCCCCTGGGGACACAGTACATCTCTTCCACCTTTGAGGTTCTTTTAGCAGGAATTCTAGCAGCAATGGGGCACGAGGATGAGCTAGTGGATGAGCTTAGTGGGGAATTCGGGTTTGAGAATGAAGCCACCATCGAGGCACTAATGAGGCATGGGAATTCTATTCATGGCTCATTAGAGCTTTGAACATCACATGGCATTACCATATACCCAACCTATGAAGCATAGCCCTCTTTAAAATTTTCTGCACATCTTCAGATGTGCCTCTCAGACCCAGACATTAGACGCAAAATAGAAAGACCTGTCTGGGCGGACCAACACAATGTGTAACGCCGGCATGTATTTATTGCCGCCTTTTACGCTGGGAGAAGAGCTTTAGCAAAAACGTGCTCTTATAGTTCAAGATTGAAGTCATTTGGAAACCTGCCAATCACACATCAATCAGATGAGTCTCGCAAGGAGTGCTCCAAGTCCTTGGACACTGCTGCCTTCAAGAAGCCAGGTGTGGGGTAGGTGCCCCCTTCATCACCGAGCAAGTTTGTAGCCACCTAAACTTCTGAGGTGATGCCATGCAGAGTCCATGGCCAGGTCAGAGAGGACTGTGTGGCTTCTTTCTAGGTTGTCTTGGAACACAGAGGATCTGTGTGAGCTCATACCATGCTGTGAGAAGCCTGAGCTCCCCAGAGAAACCACATGTCAGTGCTCAGCCCAACAACCACAGCTGAGCCCAGCCTGGGAGCAATCCCAGCCCAGACGCCAGAGCAGTGAACGCTGGACCTCCAGATGATAGCAGCCCTGACTGCTGGAGTTCCCCTTGGCTAGTTGTGCCTTCCCAGCTGCGGCCCTAGACAGCACAGACCAGAGACAAGCCACCCTGCTGAGCCCTGTCCCAGTTCCTGACACGTCCCCAACAGAGCCCAAGCGGAACAGTTGCTGTTTTAGGTCAGGACGTTTATAGATAACTGCAGTGTTAGAAATAACACTGAAGGGGAAAGGAGAGCCTCAAAGGTGAACATGGCTTCAAACATTCCGGCAAAGTGACAGTGAGTGCTCCCACTCTTGCACATGCATGTGAATGAGTGTGAGTACGTGTGTGTGTAGGGATATGTGCAAGAACGTACACAATTGTGGAGACCTAATGCACGTGCACAGGTCAGAGGTCAGCCTCTGTGCCATTCCTCAAGATGTTTGCCCACCATGTTTTTCGAGACAGCTTCCATGGCCTTGAGCTCACAAATTCAGCCAGGCTGGCCAGTGAGCCTGGGTTTCTACCTCCACAGTGCCAGGATACAAGGTATATTCCAACAAAGCCATTTTTAAAAATGTGAGTTCTGAGGACAAGACTGGGAACCTCATTGTCTCTAGGCAAAAACTGTACTGACTGAACTATTTCCCTAGTGTGCATCCAAGTGATTTGAAAGGAAAAAAGTCTACTCATGGTCCATCACCAAATCCTGGACTTTCCCAAGTCAGTAGACTTCAGACTTAGATGAAGACAGAGAAGGTGGCTGTATTCACTCTACCTCTTAGTCACGTTTAGAAGAGGGAGTGTAGGGTTATGGAACCATCTCAGTAACTTCTTAATGGAACCACACAATGAATAGGGAGAAATGTAAAATCTTTTGCCTGGAGGAAAAACAAAAGTCTGAGAGTATGTGATGGGCAAGATGTGGCTTAGTGCCAGTGGATGAGGTGAAGAGTTTGCAAGCTGACGATTAGCTGCTTTCCACCCAAAAGGAAGCCGCTTGCCTCAGGATATATCATGTTTGAAAGTCACATTATAGAAGGCATTGGAAGAACACTGTGCAGTCCGTTTTCATGTTTGAAATTAGAAGAGTGACCGTTCTCATTCTAAGTGCTTCTCTTAGACACAGTCAGAGCATGCAGCATGGTTTAAGGAGGACATTGAACACAGGACATAAGGGGATGTGTGGGGAAGTTAGGACCTTTATCAGGAAAGAAATTGTGCATGGGTTTCATGATAGTTATCCTTAATTGTACGGGGTTTAGGAAATGGGAGAGGAAGTGTGTCACTGGGTGTGGGCTTTGAGGGTTCAGAACCTCAAGCCAGCTCGTTTCTCTTCCTGCTGCCTGTGGATCCAGATGCCAAACTCTCAGCTGCCTCTCCATCACCATTCCACCTGTGTGCTGCTGTGCTTCCCACCATGACTCTAATGGACTAAACTTTTGAACTGTAAGCCAGTCCCAGTTAAATGTTTTCCTCTATTATGAGTTGCCATGGTCATGGTGTCTCTTCACAGCAACCAAACCCTAACAAAGACAAGGAGAATCCTGCACAGCCCTGAGAATATGACTATGACACTGTGCATGGACAGTCAGTGGCTCCAGATCATATGAATGCAAGAAATAGATGGTCATAGTGAAATTATCCAAGACTGGCAATAAGTCTGCAGGGCAACGGTGGTTCTCTCAAAACATAAAGGTTTTGGCAGAGATGGTGAAAGGCGTGTTTGTGACCCTAATAACACCGCTGCACCTGGAATACTCCTATAAAATGCCTGCACTGAACTACATCAGTGGAGTCTATTAAAAATAAAGCTTCTTGGGGCTGGAGAGGTGACTCAGAAATTGAGAGCACTTGCTGCTCTTACAAAGAAACCAGGTTTGCTCACACATGGCAGCTCACAACCACCTGCAATTCTAGTTTCAGAGACTCCAATGCCCTTTCTGGCTTCTGCTGGCACCAGGCATGCAGCACATGCATACATGGAGGGAAAACACTCACACTCATGAATCTTGTTAAAAATAAAAATAAGAAGCCAGCTGACTAACCTTAGCTACCGAGCTTCTCTAACGCTTTGGCGAGGATTTGGAGTGCGATTGTTTGAACAGACATGCTTTACCAAGCACCTGCCCACTTACTGAACAGACACTGAATGCTCTGAGGAGCCTCTGTGCAGCGCACACATAACTAAAAACCCAAACGAACTCTTTGGAACCCTGTTGCATCCTAAGTAGCTTACAAGGCAAGCAGAAGAGGTAAAGGTAAGAGAGAAAATGCTGGGAAGAAGAGCACTGGTGGCTTTTAATCACATGTCAAATCCAGGGCAACCAGACTGCCTTTCCATCCCCACCTTCTAACGACTCCGAGATAGATGCTGATAGGGACGGAATGTGAATCTCCTTTCCCAAGCTCATTCACATTGCCTTCAAGCTCAATGTTTGGTTCTGTTTGAAAAATATATGAAATCTACGCTGACATTTTACTTTAGAAGCACTCATTTGGCTTCCTAATTCCCATGTTATCTGATTTTAACATCTATAACAGAGGCCCTAGCAACCAGAGGCAGAAAGGAATTGCAATGGTTGTTTACTGTAGTTAAGGAAGAACGAACAGGAATAGTAACGCAGCCCTCAGGATGTATATGTAGATCAATCAAAAAAAATGACAATATTTACAGCTACATTAATAATGTGGCATTAATTGTGACAATCAACCTAATGTTGATTACCCTGGCTTGCCCAAAAGAATTCTCAACCTCATGTAAATTTAAGGAACTTATTTAAGTGTGTTAATTTTGAACATATTGTCTGCCATCTTACTGCTACAATGAAATTTCATTTCCCTGCTGGAAAGTGCTGACTACTGGGTGTGTTGACAGTTGACATCAGGGCTGTCTCTCCCAGGCCAGCTGTCAGCAGTGTCTCTCCCCTGGAGGTATCATGCATTATGGAAGTGACACATGCATGCAGCTCCACCCAGAGAGGCAACCGAGGCAGGCAGGGCTGTGATGTTTCCACAGAGCCCCGGCTTTCCCTGTCACCAGATGCACACTTAGCACCTTAGTTCTTCACTAGACAGGGAAACTGACAGAGGAATCAGGGAGCATCTCGAGACTTTATAAGTTACTTAGTTCTCTTCCTTTTGAAAATTAAAATCACTACATTGTAATAAATTCACAGGTAAAACAATCACACTGCTGGATTAAGGTAGCCATTCAGACAAATGCTTGCCCAGTCCTGAACTGTGTGCATCTTAGGGGACTTCTATAAAGCTGGATCGGCCATTCCAAAGCCAGGAAGCTTCAGCCGAAGTTTCACACTTTCACTATCAATTGCATTTCTATGGGCTTATCTACCACAAAAAAAGAAAGAGAAGACTTTGAATAACAGAGTTGAAACTAGAAAAGCAGTTAATTAGGCTTATAGTTTTTTAATTGACGTGTTCTTTTGCTTGCATTTCATACCTCACCACCTAAAGCTGTCCTTGGTTCCCTCCTAAATGTTATAGAAGGAGCTGGAGAGGTGGCTCTGTGGTTAAAGGCACATAGAGTGCTCTTCCAGAAGATCCACATTTGGATCCCAGAAGCCTCATTGTGCAGTCTACATCAGCCTGTGACTGCAGCTAAATTCATGAACACACACACCCACATACAGATACACAAACACACACAATATAAAAATAATAAAGACAATGCTTCAATGTTATCCTAATATCCATACTCATAACTATTTACATATAAACACAGTCCACAGAATGGGAGGAGATCTTCAAATAGGAGTTAATAGCTAGAATTTACATAGAACTGCAGAAATTAAATATCAAAGAAATAAAAATGACAATCAGCAAATGGGTTAATGAAATGAATGGATAGTTTAAAAAACAAAACAAGAAATACAAAGCTGAAATCTGCTAGACATAGATAGGTGAGTATTCAGCCTAGAAGGGTCTTTCAGGAAGGAGTGTTCTCTTAGTCAACACGTACTGTGTGTATTGAAATGTCACCATACTCGTATTGGCTCACCTGGCACCGTCCTGCCATCCACAGCTTGCCCTGAGCAGATGGCAGAGGAAAGCTATCAAAGTTTCCACTCTCAGATGCTTCCCTCCAAGTCCCCAGCTCTTGTCTGCATGGTGATTAGTGTTCATGCACAACGTGACAGGGGTTAGAACCACACAGGTCAAACACCTCTGGGTATATCTATCTGTCAGAGGGATGATCTTGAGCACTGTGCATGCGCATGCTGATTTCTGTGCGGGAGATCTGGCTGGAGTCTGGACATAGGCATTGTCGTGGTCATTGAATATTTTCTTGTATCAATCTTGTGTAAAGAATTCTCCCCAGTTATCCCTGATTAGTTAATAAAAAGCTGAACAGCCAATAGCTGGGCAGAGAGGACAAGATGTGGGACTTCCATTCCCAGTGTGTTGTGGGAGGGTGGTGTTTTTGATAGGATCAAAAGAAAAGGAAAACGGTCAGGGAGGAAGTGCCATGAGGCATTTACCATGAAGACAGAGAGATACAGAAGGCCAAAGTGAGCCTGGGAGGCCAAGTCAAAGGGCACGGGCCTGGGAAGTAGCCACACTCGCATAATTTGTGTTGGAATAGATGAATATCTGCCCAATTAGAGGGCTTAAACCCTGTTGAATAAATCTCTATGTCTCTGTGTCAGTATTTGGGGACTAGGGCGGATATTAGAAAAGGCCCTAACTAATACCATGACCCAGAACATATCAGGGCATTTCCAGAGACAACTGAATGGGAAGGCTTCCCTAAATGTGGGCAGTGCCATACCATGGACTAGAGGTTCCAACTGAAGAAGAACAAACAGAAGGCAGCCCGCTGACTGCCAGCATCCATCTCTTTCTGCTTCCCAGTTGTTGATGCAAGGGGACCCGCCTCCTCACATTCCGGCAGCCAGGGTGCACTGTGCCCTCTAACTAGGGCATCCTTAGGTTCGCACTGATGTCAGCTCAGCTGTGCTCCCTTAAGAACATACCTTCCTCTAAAACCACTTTAGAGCCCTCCACTGTAACATCATCTATGCCATTTCCTTGGATGAGTGATCTGTATTATAAGGGTATCAAGTATTTCATTCTCTTACCTACATCTTGCTATTCTTTTGTGAGATTCCATCCTTGGGGTAGAGGAATGGAAATGCTTTTTATTTAAATGGATTATTATGTATATAACCTATTTATTTCAGATAAAGTGAAATCTTCCTTCTTTGCTACAACCATAAAACTCACATTACCAAATATAATTTTACATTGGAAATAAAATCTGGAACTCTTGGCTAAAATTTTAAGCAACTTTATTCTGACTTATAAACAATGCTTCAGCTTAAGGTCTGGAATAGTCTTGCAGAGAAAAGCATTTGAAATTAAATTGGCAGATTAATCCCTTGGGGATCCTGTTAGAATAGAAATTCAGAGGGCTGGGTTGGGCTGGGCAGAGGGCCAGAGTAAAGGCCAGGTGGGCCAAAGTAAAGGCCTGTAAGTGGGCCTGGGTGGGGCCCAGATGTACTGTGGGTAGGGGCTGGGGTTCGCTAGAGTGTCATCTGAGAAGGGGCAGAAATTTTGCATGATCAATCTGTTCTCCATGATGGGTGTTGAGACCACCCATACAGGAGGAGGACTCCAGAGCTTTAGAAATGATTCACTCTTGGACTATTTGGTTACATTTCATTAATTCATGCCAAGTGATAAACTCACTGGCTGAGAAATCTAGAAAAAGAGAAAAGCAAGCCATTTGACAAGGAGGAGAGGTTAACAGGCTCTGAGACTGTGACAAGAAAAACCAACACAGAAAATAAAACTCCATTTTCAAAAGATTCAAGGAGACACCAACTCACAGCCTTTTAATGCAGTATATGAGGAGATGAGAAGGGTAAAGAAAAAGACTATCTTTATTAGTGCAGCACTCCTGAAATTGTCAAGCTTAATGTGTGTCAGGGTTACTGTAAAGCTTATTAAAACGTGAATAATGGTTCTGTGGTGTGGGGCAGCCCAACGATTTCCATTTTCTTTCTCTCTTTGGTTTTTGTAGAGTGTTCACTGCACAATGGGCTCCATAATGATACTGTGTTTATCACACACTTTCACCATTTTGTCCCAGCACCTCTCTTGGCCCTCTCCCTTCTTCCAGGTACCCCCTTCTCAGATGCTGTCCCAGGACCACGCTCTGAGAAACATGCAGTAAGAGGTTGGAGAAACTGCTGACAGGTGACACCCTAAAGTTAGTCAATTCTATTTCAGTCGGTAGAGGAGAGGCTTGGGGAGCCCCAGAACAAAACAAAGAAACTGAGACAGAACAGCAGGAACGGTTAAAGCCCTTTCCCGGTCTGGGCAGCTTGAACTATAAACACTACGATGGTGTCCAGGGTAGTCTCGGCATCACCAGCCATCATTCCAAAGAGGTCTGTGAAGGCTGTGCACACACGCATGCACAGAAACAATAGTAGTAACAATAATGACGATGATGATAGTGATAATAATAATTTCATACATGAAGCTTTGTGTCCAAAATCAAACTGTAGATGGTGTCCCACCAAGCAGAGGCTTCTGTCCTCTGTGACAACCTGGTCCTGACTGTGCGCAGGCAGCACTGAGGTCTTCTCTCTCACCTACAGCTGGGTTCTGAGCAAAGGTAGGGAGGGCGCTGGAAGTTGTGCCTGCTTCAGCACCAACTCCACCAAGGCACAGCGTGGGGAGACTTCACCCTGATGCTCAGAGCATATGCACTGAGCCTCTCAGACGCTCCTCGTTAATGGGGACAGAGGCGGCAGAGAGGCAGCTGCTGTCTCAGAGATGCCCTGCATTGAACTGCCCTGATGTTAACAAGACTGCTCATTCTGTCCTTGTAATTAGCTCACCAGTGCCCTGTGGAAACCGTGAGAAGTGCCACTCATCCACCCAGCTAGAGCAAGCACCTGCTATGCACAGAGGAGCAGCCAGCCATCGGGGGGGAGGGATTCCTCACCCCACACCCTCTGTGATGTGCAGCTCACAGATCAATCACAAGCAGCCGTGTCATCAGAGCATCCCTTGGGCTGATGGGAGAGTGCACACAAGGCGAGTGCCTCCAGGCTGCAGGTGAGGCACTATGGGCAAGGAGCCCTCAGAGTGTGGAACAGCTTTTTGGAGAAGACCTTGAGTCACAATGCCCTGCACCCTGCTTCAGCTGTTTCTCTCTGCATTACTATTAAGACAACTTTCTCAATGTCAGTTCAGGGCCATGCAGGACTGCTATGCAGAGGTGGGAGGAAAGGTTTTGATTCTGAGTTGGGTTACTCTGCTTTGTGAGTGAGAGGGACTCTAGGAGGCTGGAGGGATGGCTCAGTGAGTGAGGCAAGAGCCTTGAAAGCGTGAGGGCCCAAGCTGGTCTCCAGAACACTCATTTAAAAAGCCAAATAAGGGGACTTGGAGAGGGGCATGGTAGGAGATGAGGGAGAGTAAGATTGCTAAGGAATGAGAGAGGGGGCTACAGCTGGGATGCAAAGTGAATAAACTGTAATTAATATAAACAAACAAATAAACAAACAAAAAGCCAAACTACACTCATGTAGTCTCATCTGGAGAGATGGAGAAAGGAGGATCCCTGGGGCTTGCTGGTACTTGGTGAGCTCCAGACCCGTGATAAATTCTGTTTCTAAAACCAAGGTGCATGGTGTCTTAGCCTAATGCACCTGTGAGTGTCCTCTGGCCTCCATACGCATGTGTGTCTAAACCCTCACACAGCACACACACTCACAGGCTTCCAGGGAGTCCTCTGCAACTACAATTTCTCAACCTAAATTCACATGAGAACGGTGTGCAGTGCCTAACACTGACAAGGTGTCAAGAATTCACCCCAAATATGTATTCAGTTAACTTAGGCTATGTCTGAACACAAGGCTTGAAGGAGATTCCAAGTTTTTCTTACGTACAAGCAAAGTAGGAAGTATTTGCTATGGAAATTACCCAGATCCCCCCTATGCTTAGTAGAGGCAGCCCAACTGTCAACAGTATCAAAGCAATGCATCCCAACAAAGCTACCTAGAAACCTTCCTAGAAAGCTTCCTCCATCCATAGTGACCAACATCTAGGTGAAGCTGCATCCTTATCTATGTTCCAGAAACAAGTTCAGTGCCAGGCATGGTGGCACTCTCCTTCATCCCTTGCACTTGGAAGGCAGACAGATAACTGAGTTCGAGGGCAGCCTGGTCTACAAAGGGAGTGCAAGTCAGACAAGGCTACACAAGAAAACTATGTCTTGAAAAATCAAAAAGAAAAGAAAAGAAAAGAATTTCAGAACAAGCCAGAGTGGTGCAAAATTCATGACTTAATAAAAGTATGAAGACAGAAAGTAATGTAGGAGAAGACAGCACACAGTCTCAAGTGTGGGGCAGATTTCCTAGAGACATGTGTATTTGTCTTGTAGCCAGGCACAGATCTGAGTTGCACTGCTCAAAAGATGTGATTTATAGAAAGCAATGTCTAAAGCACTGGCTCCCAACCTTCCTACTGCTGTGATCCTTTAATACAGTTCTTCATGTGATGGTGACCCACACTCATGAAATTATTATTTTTTTTGCTACTTTATAACCAGAATTTTGCTACTGTTATGAATCATAATGCAAATATCTGTGTTTTCTGATGGTCTTAAGTGACCCCTGTGAAAGGGTGGTTCGACCCCCAAAGGGGTCATGATCCATATGTTGAGAACCACTAATCTAAAGCTTAAAATTTTTAAAATAAATGAAATTTAATAAATGTACTGATTTATTCTTTTTATTCTAAAGAATTCTATTTTTAGGTGAAATTCTAGGCTGTTTCTAAGAGGTGGACACTATGGATTCCAGGATGAAAAGAGGGCTGAAATGGTAAACTCATGGCTACCGAGATTCTGCCCCTAAAAATGCTTGGCTCATTACCAAACAACCTTGTTTAAGATGTCTTTGGGAAAGCACACATTACCTGTTAAGCAGTTGTTTGACTGTCAGCTGTGTTGAAGTTTCTTGACTCTTAGCCAGCAAGAAAGGAAAAATGAATCCTAGGGTGAGGGGCTTCATCACCCTTTATGTCTTCTTACCCTTCCATCTCTGTCCTGCAGTTCAGCAGAGATTTGTGGGAAGGTCTCAGGTGTCCATAGCAGAAGGAAATCCAGAACTCTGGCTCCTCTCTTGACAAAGCACTTCTAAGCAAGTGGGGAAAGCAAGCCAGTGAGGGTCCTCTGTTACCCCCATGGGTATAGCTGTCCCGGGCTCCTGTTACTACTATGATCACTGCTTCTGCCAAAAGTCAGAGAAGAGCTCTAACCTCCAACCAAGCTGTAAATACTACAGAGAGCTAGTGGGTCTCAGCACAAATGGCTTCTGGTATGTAAATGCTCTAGCTTCCAAAATACCATATCCAGAGTCTATGTAACCCCTCTTTCCCTGAGACTTACAGCCAACATGCCCAAGAGCCCAGGAGCCCAGGAAAGAGGCCTCATTGTCAAACAAAACACAACTCTTGCCTCCAAGGAGATGAGAGTTTACTATGGAGGCAGATATGCTCAGCCATGGATTCGCATTGCCCCAAATTTCATATTCCAATGCAGAAAGGGGTTTATAACATTTTTTTTTCTGGAACTCAGAGCCTAAGCTGCACCCGTTAGCCAGCAGAGGTCTTGGAATGGGACTGCCTCTCTGTGCCTTCCCAGATCTGAGATTACAGCTGTGCACCCCAGTACCAGAGTTTTTACTTGAGTGCTGGGGATTGAACCCAGGTCCTCATGCTTGTATGATGAACACTTTACCTATCCGGATGTCTCCCTAAACCCTCAGTTCTCTAATATAATTTAGGAGAATTCAGAGGGAAAAAAGTTTGCAGCACACAGAGAAGAAAAGAGAATGCCCCCTTCTGAAACCATGCTTGAGAGAAGTGAAAGAAATATGCGGATGGTGTCATTGGAGCTAAAACCAGAGTGGCCTGGACAAGAGTCGAGAGGGAAGGCCAGTTTCTGCAAACACTCTTCCCCGGCAGAGGCCCCCGTCCCACAGTTCCCTGCACTTCCTCATTGCCTTTGTATCAGATTACTCTGACCATAACATTCTTGTGATATTAGCACTCCCTGGTTCCATAAATACTGGAAACAGACTTTTGGGATCCCCAAAACAAACAGAGCAAAGCAAAAGGTTGTGTTTTTAGTAACTTGGCCTTTTGAACCTCTTGGAGGGCTCATTCGAATGTTGGGGGAGGGCTGGACTTAAACTGGAGAATGATCTGACTAGGATTGAATTTATGAGCTAATAGTAAAGGGAGGGTTTAGATCTGAAATGGTTCAGCCACGAGCTGCTGCCTTGGGCTGAGTTTATCAAGTTCTACTCTCCTATTCCCTTCCCTAACCCTCTCTGTGGGTAGCTACTGGAGAGAGCTGCTTTGCCTTGCCTGAGCCTGGACCCCTGCCAGCTTGGGTGGGAAGCTCATTCCTTCAGTGGCTGTGTAACCTCCAGAAAAATTAGTAAACAGCTCTGACCACATATTCCTCACATGCTGATGAGTTCACATGCCAGAGTTGTTTAAGAAACAAATAAACGGATGCTTATAAATGTCTAGTGTTGATTCATTTATAAAGCCACCTACGCCACAGTTACTAGTGACATTCAAGGTGACCACAGTCCTCTACCACTTGCTCACATTAAGTGACCTTTGGTCTAGTATGTGTCTTCTCTAAACCGCAGCTTATGATTATTGCAAACCGAGAATGCAGTAAACATCTTTAGAACACGGGGATGAGATGAAGTCTTTTGTAACCCTGAGAAGGAAGCAGAAGAATGTGTGTTGTGGAAAGATGGCATCTGAGCAACCAAAGACTTACAGGGCATCACAGCCCACAGCAATCCTGGCAGGAATGAAGATAACAAAGAGGCATTTGTGCCCTTCCTTTTGGCTATCAAAAGATTAAGACAACAGACCTCAAAGAATTGAACACTTCTAGGAATATCATGCAGGGAGAAGGAAAAGACCAAAGCCTGGTAGAAGAGGAGAATTTGTCTCCTGGGAAAGGATTTCACATGGTCCTGGCTGCTTGTCATGCCACCTTGCAGCAGAGACTGAGACAGTGATGGGTCAGTGATGGGTAGGACCACATCTTTACCAGGTGTATATTTACTATGCACAACATTTAAATGTAAAGCACATGCCACAGTCCCAGAGATGGAGTTGGGAGGCCACTGTGCCCTTTTGTTCTCTTCCCAATATGCTCATATTGAATATCATATTTTCTTTATCCAGTCACAGCAATAAATATGGATGTACAATGGCTGGGGATGTGTCTCAGTTGGTTCAATCTTGCCTAGCATGCAGGAAGCCCTGGCTTTGTCTCCCAGCACTGCAAAAGGCATGTGTGGTGGTACATGCCTGTACTACCAGGAGCTGAGAATGAAGGCAAGAGCATCAAGAATTAAAGGCTGCCCTGTGCTATACAGAGAATTGTAGGCTAGCCTGTGGTACAAGAGCCCCTGCCTCAAACAAACAAACAACATTAAAAATAACAGCATTAAAATAAACACGGATGTGTGGCCATCTCTGTGCCAGGGCTTAGAGAAGGAAATCGTTCACTGGGTCCCTTTTGTCTAACCAGTTTCTGCTCCTCGGGTGTGGATGTCATTGCTTGGGGCCCTTTCCCCCTTTTTTCTTGAGGACTGCTTACAGTTTATGCAGTAGAAGACTAAATAGTGCTGTGTCAGTAAGCAGAGATGAAGGTTGTAGCTACCCCAGGAAAGCTGTTTCACGCCTGCCTTCTCTTTGAGCCTTTGGGCTCTCACTCTGCTTTCCTCCATTATCTTTCCCACCTCACAGGTTGGTGATGTGGGACCTTCCATGGAGGTTCTATTGTTTGCTTCCTGATGGATTTCTGAGAGGGCAAGTTCTGGCTACGGCGCCCTTCTGAGAGTCTGGAGACAGTGTTGATGACATCATGCTCCACTCTGCATGGTCTCCCCATCAGAATCCAGGGGTTCAGACACCACGCCCTGCCTCTCATTCCTGCTCTCGGCAGCTCCTCTGCCACTGTTAACTGAGACCACATCCAGGTCCCTTTGCCTTTGTAGCCTTCCTGCAGGCTGGTGAGGTGCTTTGGCTGTTAAAGCCTCTTTCTGTGTAAGCTGAGATACCCGATTTGTTTGTTCCCCAGCACATAAGATGGAAAGAGAGGACTCTACAAAGATGTCCTCCAACCTTCAGATGCATGCCACCTCTCTCTCTCACATACACAAATTTAAAAAATTCTAAATTATCCTTAAAATGACACACACAAATAAATAATAATTAAAAAAATCTTAAACTTAGGCTTGAAATTTGCTGATATCAGAGAGCCATCTGCTCTTTGCTCTCATAAATGGTACATTTCACTTTGGTTTTTATGTTTAATCTTTTCTGTGTGGATTCTGGGTCTATCAATTCAGGACAGAAAGACATAAAAGGCAGGGGCGGGTAAGAACCTGATGACATCACCATTACCCAGAATCCAACAGAGGCTAGGATTTTTCGGCATGCATGACAAGAGTAATGAAGAGACACAGAAAGGTTCATTGTCAGACCCTGGCTCTTCCGCTCTCTAGAAAGAACCAGCTGATTTCGCTGAGCAGTGGCAATGTGCTGCCCAAATCTACTATATTTTCATAAACTCTTTGCTCATCATTTTGCAGCTTCTTTTGGTGGGGAAGGGGTCAAGACAGTGCTTGTCTGTGTAGCCCTGGCTGTCCTGGAACTCATTCTGTAGACCAGGATGGCCTGGAACTCAGAGATTGACCTGCCTAGGCCTCCCGAGTGCTGGGATTAAAGGCGTGCATCACCACCCAGCTCTACCTTTCCTTCTGTGTATGAAAACAAGCACATGCTGTGAACGTATCAGCCAAGGCATTTAGAAGGTTGAGCTGGACAAGCTCTATGCTTAGCCAGTAAGTTCTGGCTGATAGTTATTATAGTAACTATTTCCCTTATTGCTGTGACCTGACAAAAGAAACTGAGGAAGGATAGGTTTATTTCAGCACACAGTTTGAGAACATAGTCCGATATGGTGGAGAAGACACGGGCAAGCACGGCCACTCACAGTGTCCACAGGCAGAAGCAGAGAGAGCTGCGTTCTGTTCTTCCATTCCCTTCCTCCTTGTGATTCAGTCCCAGGATCCTAGCCCATGTTTTGTCAGGCCAGTCACATTCAGGGAGTTTCTTCTCTGGCAATGCCCTCATCAACATTGAAGACAGACCATGGCCAGCGTGTGTGTGTGTGTGTGTGTGTGTGTGTGTGTGTGTGTGTGTTAATATACATGAAAGTGCACATAAATCTTGTTGTGAGCCTTGTTTCACTGGTCCCCTCCCTTGCTCACCCCGGGCTGCACCTCTCTTTTCCCTGGGTGAGTAGTAGCATTTCTGAGCACTGTGACCATCTTTGAAAGTGTGAGGACAGAGCTGGATAGTGAGAAGAAAGCAGCTTATCAAAGGTCTTTTGGTGGTCATTAACTTACAAGAAAAGCCATTTCTTACATTTTCTCTCCGAGGGCAGCACTCAAGACAGTGCAAGAATATTGAAATTCAAGCAAAACAAGGAAGTTTGAGTTCACTGAAGCTTTGACTTCTTATCATTCAAGTCTATGCAGAGTGATTTTTATACCTTTGAAGTTTTTCTTTTTGTCACTTGAGAAGGTAAAAAGTCAACATTTTCTGTGTTGACGCAACTTTTTACTTGAAGAAAATAAAGTTTAAAAGGACAGATTTCTCTGCAAAATAATTTGTATTTAAAAACCCAAAATCTTCCATGGGAGTGGGAGGGAAACAAGAAAAGGTAAAGAGGCTGGGGGGTGAACATGATCAAAACATATCCTACACATTCTGAGAGATGGCTCAGCAGCTAAGGGCACACACAGCTCCTGCAGAGACCCTGAGTTCCTAGCACCCGTGCAGGGCGGCTCTGAGAGCGCCCGTCACCTCTGGCCTCCACAAGAAGCTGTACTCACCTGCCTCCCACCACACACGCACAGTCACAATCCCACTCAAACACATAATTTAAAATATATACTGTGTGATCAACATATCCTAATAAAAATAAAATTTCTGTGGCTGTAGATGACAAGGGGCCAGCCATTTCCAGGAGCCTGAGGGCAGAAAAGCCCTTTCCTTCCTGCTGAGTGGGAAGGCAAAGCACTGCCCGAGGTGGGTGAAGGGCCTACTCTTTTAGACTCAGCTACAGAAGATTATGACTCTTGAAACAAACTCAAAACAAATAAGGGCACGTCTATGCAAGGAGGTAGGAGAATACTTAGTGGAAGGACTGGAGAAGACTATGGAAGGGTGAGGCTGAGGCATTTGGAGAGGTGCCTCTCAGGAGAAGCAGTCTGAGAGTGTCAGAGATGGCTCAGGGCAAGGCAAGCATGTGGAGCTGAGTTCCACCGGCAAAGCCTGTGAAAAGCTTGGTATATGTAATGTGCTTGTAATCCCAGAGCTGGGGAGCACAGACAGCAAGATTCCTGCGGCTCCAGCCAGCCTGGCGTGTGAACCAGCCCAGACAGAAACTCTGTCAAAAAAAATCATGTGGGCAGTGCATGAGGATCAATGCCCAAGACCATCCTTAGGCCTCCACACTCATGTACAAATGTGTGTATACACATGTAACACATTCACTTGAGAGACAGGGGAGAGGAAGGGAAAGAGGGGAAGGAAGAGAAAGGAGGAAAGAAAGAGAAAGAGGAAGAGGGGAGAAAGAGGGGAAGAGAAAGAGAGAAAGGGAAAGAGGGAGAGAGAGAGAGGTAGGAAGAGAAAGAGGGGGAGAGGAGGAGGGACTGGGAGAGCAAGAAAGAAAGGAAGAGAAAGAGAGAAAGGGAAAGAGGGAGGGAGAGAGAGGGAGAGAAGGGGCAATCTGGGAAGCTGCCATCTACAGGATATCCTCCAATCAACATTGTTCAGAGTGCCCCTTAGTTGTTATTGAAACTGTTAGGCAGCATATTCTAACAGTCAGACCAAGACACATGTTCAAAGATGCATGCTCAACACACATGGCTTTCAGGGACAGGAAGAGGGAAGGGTCTGCCATGTTCCATTAGTTTCCTACAGTGTGGAGAAAGCTGAACACTACAGTCTGTGAAAGGCCATGCAATAGAGCTCTTCCCACCTACAAAGGGTGATTGGGTACTGACCAGCCCTAAAGTCTAAAAACAACCAAGCCAAGTATCCCCTCTGCTTCCTAAGTGTGGTTCACTGCTTCTATGTGCTTAAGGAGTCCTTGTGGTCATCGATTGTTTATAAACACAGAGAAGCTCCATTCAGAGCTAGAATTGAAACCCGAGTAGATTTCCAACCTAGGCAGCAGTCGGTGCTGGACACCAGGGTGCTGAAGCCAGAACAGAGCCAGTCTGCAGTGGTGGTGTTTACCTGCATCAGAGTCAGCTCACTTCTGTGTTCATCGCCTCTTAGGTGCTGTGAAAATTAAACATGATGTGAAGAGAGAACTGGCTACTGTCGTTGGTGAAGTCTAGGACCCATTGTTGAATGTCTGTTAGCATGCTAGCTGTGGGAGGGGTATTATGGAGCTCAGAAAAATCTTCTTGATCATATCATCATTTCCCTGGATTTGTTGGTTACAAATACTTGGAGGACTGAAGACACAAGTCAGTGTACAGTACTTGCTTAATGTGCACAAGATCTGGACTCAGTCCCCACGGTACCAGGAAAGAAATGCCTGAGTCATCGGTGTGAGCAGTCAGTGACCTTACTCACTAGCATAAGAACAAGCTCATCTCCCATGTTTGCTACCCTAAAGGGTCCTTGGACACCTCGATGGGACCTTCCTAGGACCTATAGTGTAGTGGGACCCCATGTTCTGCTCTGTTTTGTACATTTTGTCTGCATTGATTTGAAACTAACACTCAAATGTCATCCGATTATATGATGTAGATGTCTGGTCCCTCATTCTACAAAGGTTTTCTCATGTGAGCAGAGTGTCCGTATTGATCTGCAGTCTGGAAGACCATCCGGAGATGTTTTCATTGCTTTCTGTTATTGGCAAAGTGCTGACACACGCAGGGAAAAAAAACTCAGCATCCAGCTGAATGAGATACAGCACTACCAGGAGAGGGGGAAAAAAAATCCAAAGGTTGCCCAGCAACAGGCGATGGCCAATGAACTTGGGAGGGATGGGCAGAGGCCACAGAAGCCAAGCTATTCCTTTATTACAGTACCCTATGCTTTACCAGTGATTCTAGGGAGATTTCTAGCGCTCTTCCTGCTGATAAGTACTGTCTTATTTGTGTGAGAAAAATGAACGATGGATGAATATTCAAGCTGAAAACATCCTGATGAAATCCATGACTTTGTGCCATTAATAAGAGCTCACTGGAAATGACCACCTGAGCCATGGGGGTGCAGCGACAGAGGGGCAGGTGGGGGTTTGCATGATGCTGAGCTGCTGCAGACAACATGAAGGCTCTGCTGTATAGAGCAGCTTTTCCTCACCGGTCTGTGGGTTCTGTCTGGGAAATCCACTTAGAAAGCAAACAAAACGAAACCCACAAAAGGAAGCGCTGGCCTACAATGTGTGATGGCATATAGGGCATGGTTAGTGTAGCTTTCGGGTGTCCTCAGCTTGTCTTAACGCAGTCTCACAAAATATTCTTTTGCCTTCTTCCTGTGGCTCAGGGAAGGCCCGACTCAGGCCGGGTGGCTGAAAAGCTCTATGAAGACTTAGCGCGGCTTGCAGCTCTTCACCTGGGGCATGCATCTTTGTATTTGGGACTTTATCAAGCCGTCTCTCCTCATCACCCTGTGCCATGAGGAAGTCACTGTGGCCTTGAGGCAATCATGGAGGGGACTGACTACATTTCCCAGGAGCGTCCAGGCATAGAACCTGACATTCAGCCTTCATTCTGTGCTCCCAGCCTAACATCAGCACCTGGCCTCTTTGTGGCTTGTACGCAGGAAATTGCAGAAGTTACTCAGGCATCGTGTTCTTTATCTGGTGCTCTTTGTGGTTTTGTTTGTTTTGGATAGTGTCTCCTGTAGTTCAGGCTAACTTCAAGCATGTTGTGTAGTTAAGGGTGACCTTGCACACGTGATCCTGCCTCTGTTTCACACCTGACTTAGACATCAATTCTTGAAGGCTGACCACAGCCTACTGTCTTTCATCATTATCTTCCCATTCTATGTGACTTTATTACAGAGGTGCTGTAGTATTTACAACACAGGCCAACGAAGCTCCATTGCTGAGAAATATGACTTTTTCCCCTCCAAAATAATACATCTTAAAGAGGACAAACAAATCAGTTGAAGATGAGCATACCAGAGGTTAAGACCTAGACAGGCTACCAGCCCTGGTCACTTGACCTGCTCTCAGTCCTGTGATGCTCAGAGTTTGTAGTGTTCTAAATGAAGAGAGCCAGCCTGGGCTTGGCAAGGATCTAGTGTGCCTTTCCCTTCTCCCCTATTCCCTCTGCCTTGCTAAAAACCATTACGTTACATTCCTAATGCCACTAAGGTCTATTCCCTTATTTGGCTACTTCCTCCTCCTCTGCCTGACTACAAAAGTCCAGTTATCAAAATATTGAAGTCCAGCAATCAAAACCCCCTTTGGCTCACCTAATTAACATGTCCAATTAAAATTAAACACCTCATCCTAACACAGGGTTTCCCCTTTTACCTTTATAAAGCAACATTTGCCTATAGGCCACATCTGCCTCCTCTCGATCCAAAGGCAATCCTTTGTCACCCCCACCCCCACCCCAGGGACAAACATCCTTGCCCTGTATCCCTTGTTCCCTTTCCCTTTCATCCTCTGTCTCCTGTCTTTGTATGTTATTCCCTGCCCTTTGTCCATCTGGGGTAAATAAATCTCCTTTGTGCTGAAAATTTCGTCTTGGCAGTCCTCAGCCAGTACCATTCCTTCCACCAAGGCAAAACTGAAGGACACCATAAAGACACTTCTAAATGCCAGGCAGGCTCTTGGCTTTGCCTGAGCAAGGCAAGCTACAGCTAAAACAAGCACTGGTCATGCTTGGGGCTCAGGGCTTAAGCACTCCTCTCAGTCCTAGGGACCCCTTGAATATTAACACCTTCTTCTCACTGCAAAGACCCAGTACTACTCACAGAGGACTGTTCCAGAAGCCAGTGCTTATTAAAACACCTTCCTCTTCAGTTCAAAATGTTCTTAATCTTGTAAATCAGTAACTAAGCAGAGTGATTGCTGCTGATTTTAAATATGTCGTGTTGTTTTTAATGGGTTTTCCAGAGCTGGGATCTGATGAGCATACATGTAATAAAAACACATCCTCCTATCATTTTTCCCCCTTAAACACATTTTCCTTGTACGATTTGGCAAAAAAACAGATACTCATAGAGTAAGTTCTTTTGCTGTTTATATTCCTCCTGGCAGGGCTCCAGTGAGCATTTAGCAATGTATTAATCTGTCCTAAGTGAGCTCTGCAGGCCACTGAGTTTCCCAAGTGCACCTGAAAACTCAGCTGACTGCTTATAACCCTAGCTGAGCCAGAACGTATATTTTTAACATCGCTGAGTTCAGGGATCCGTATGAGTCCCTTCCACTTCCCAGTGAAGCTGAGGTTTTTACTTGCAGAATTTCCCAGACCTGGATAGTCAGGCCTGGAGCCACTTGCCCTCTAGATACTCGGGTCAATTCTTATACTCATTTGACACCCGCCACACCCATCAGAAACACCCATGTATTTTGTAAGATGAGCAAGGAAATGAAAACGGTCCAGTGTGATCAGTTATGGCTGATGACTTCTGGAGGTGACGGGGACAATCTAGTCAAATGTCATAAGCTTAGGAAAAATAAAAGAAAAAACGAGATGAAAGATGATAGATTTTGAACACTTTTTTTACAAGAAAAATTTAAAAAGCATGTTATCTTTCTTAATAGATTTATGCATGTCTAGGAAATACCATCTGCTGTGTCTTGGATGTGAAATGTCCTCCAGAGGTTCATGTTTGAGTACTCAGTGTCCAGGTGGAGGCACTGTTCTAGGTTTTGGAAGCCTTAGGAGATGGGCCTGGTTGGAGGAAGTACAACAGAGGGTTGGGGGGGGAGGGGAGTGGCTTGAGGTTTTATCATCCAGTTCCCACTTCCTCTCTGCTGTCTCCTGACCACTAACCTAATCCAACTCAGTGAATTCACATTTTAGTGAGTTCAAAGACAGAATAAACACAACCAAAATACAGAACTGTGGAGAAAGATTTCTTACCTGCAGAGGCAAGGAGAGCTCAATCCTTTCCAACTGAACAAGCCACGCATGGTGCTTTTCTCAGAGGGCCTGAACATATTCACAAAGAGGTGGGCCCATGCCTAAGCATGCTTAGTTGGTGAGCACATGCCTGAGCATGCTCAGTTTGTACTGTAAAGTTTTACCTAAAATAAAGGAAAGGTTATTTTGGAGTATATTAATAAAGGAGGCTGCCTGTGAAAGGTGCCTGCCCTGCTTAATCACAAAATGACCAGCTACCTCAAATGTCTGCTTTGATGCCTTCCTTCTTGCCAAGACCAAATGCGTTCTTAAACTGCATGCCAAAGAAATCCTTCTGTCTTTTATAACCTATTTGGTCACAGCAAGGAAAGTGACCAAGGTATTATATGTTTAAAGTAATCCAATGGCTTTTCTCAGCATGCTGCATCTTTAGGTCTTCCAAGGAGAAGGCTTCTTCCTGTTTTGCTTTTTCTTGTGTCATAAGCTAACTATGTGAAAGTTAGAAAGAGATGCTGGTCTCAGAGGCCTGGTGGCAGAGCAATTGCTTCAAGGAGTTTGAAGTAAACATTGTTGTCTTCCAGGCACTCTGCAGTGCAGCCTGAACATAACCTGCTCAAGAAGACATAATTCTACAAGGAGTATCTACCCTTTGACAGCCTTGACATATCAGCACAAGTATACCTATGAATGTAAGCATTTTTTAAATTAGGTTTATGTGCATGTGGGCACATGCATGCCTCTCTCTGTGTGTGTGTGTGTGTTTGTATGTGTGTATGTGTGTGTGTGTGTGTGTGTAAGAGATGAGGGACAGGGGAGATAGGCATTTGCATACAAGCAAAGTTATGCAGTGAAAACCTGGTTTAGTTCACAAATTTTCTTCAAACCAACTTCTGAGGACAGGATTTCCTTAAAGGTACATGTTGCATGCAAGAAAGTCCCACACTTTTATACTTGCCTCTTCTCCTTTGTCTTTGTTTTATTCTTAGAAACCAGAGGTGTTTATCCCCTATAGTCTTGGAGTAAAGCCTGAGGTCCAGCCCCTGTCCCCCTTCATTGCCTCTTCCTGAAGCACATAGCATTTTACCAGAACACACCAGGCTCTGTCATATTCCCAGACACACTTGAATGTATTAATACAAATGCTAAATCAAAACAAGGCAAATTCCTGATTGTTGCTGGGAATCTAGACCCAGGTCTGTCTGATTCCTTCTGATTGCTCAGGGGTCATCCTACAGTCCCTGAGATGACAATACAATGCTAGGGTTACTTGACATTTTAGCTAGTGGTTGATGTTCGTCACATCATCACTTCCTCTGACTTGTTAGATAATGACATATCCAAGCACCAAATTCTTGCAGATATCACTTTACTGGTATGGACTCCTGGACCAAGCCCCAGTTTCAAGCTAAACTGCACAACAAACATTTGTCTTTTTTCATTTCTTTTTCCTGAAGGGCAATACACTAAAGAAAATTGGTAAAGCTCTTTCTGTGTAGGTGTAGTTTCACTGGTGATGTTAACATAGCTGAGGAATGCAGGCTCTGGAACTCCACGAACCCTCTTTAACACCAGCCTTGCTATCCCTGTGCTCACTGCTCAGAGGTCACTATCCTGTGTTTTCCTGTGTTAGCTGAAGGGATTTTTCCTTCAGGCACAGATGCATGCATTCTGATATAAGATGCCACTGTCTCCTTATACTATTTGAGTTTAGTATAGACATCACAAGCAAAAGAAACTTCATTTTTCTAAACCCAAGAATTTAAGGCAACAAACTTCTTTGAGTCACTTTGACTCGCCCAAGCTTTCAAAATCACAAAAGCTAATGAATATGTCTGTCAGAGAGAGAAAAATTAGAAACCAACAAACATTATTCAAATATATTAATGACTGAGAGTCTTCCTTTTTCCCTCAAGACTGACCAGTTATTCTTCTTTAATGGCAATTCAGGTGAATAAAATCGTGTTTACCTCTTGAAAATGATTTGATCTACGAGATCCTTGGGAGATGCCTTGGTGCAGCTTTCCAAGATAAACCCAAGTGGCATTCCTGGAAAAACAGAAGGATGTGATGTTATGTTAGCCAAAGAGGCATGCAGCCTTCAGAAGAAATAAGAAAGGATTTTCCTCTCATGGGCAGGTAGACAATGCATACACTTATTAAGACCTTATCTTTGGTTGCAGAATGGAAATTGGGCAAAGACTTCAGCAGCAGGTGTTGACTTCCTGAGTGGGGATGGAGGAGAAGAAACTCGCGTGCTCCAGCCTTGCAGCCCGTCACAGAATTCACATGTTAGACACTAATGTGATTTCACTGCCCTAGACACGCTTCTCGACAGTCAGAAATTAAGAGGATGAAATGAAAGTAGCTATTCAGGTGTTAATGTGTAGGGCGGTTAGTATTGTCCCCGGCATCTAAAATCACCTGGGAGCTTGCCTCTGAGCATGGCTGTGAAGTGTTGCTAGAGGGTCTGCCTGAAGTCGAAAGACGCCCTGAAAGTGTGTGGCAGCATCCGTGGACCGGGCTCCTGGCCTGAGGGAAAGGGAGCAGCGCCCACCTCTCTCTGCTTTCTGTGTGTTCAGTGTGCCCAGTGGCAGCACACTCCGGCCACCCTGCTGTGCTTTCCCTGCTGTGGTGGACTGGACGGGCCCAATGGCAGCAAGAAAGACAGAAGCCTGGGCTGACCAGTCACTAGAGTTCATGTGTACCTGCTACTTGGATCTCCTTATTCTCTTTCTCTATCCAACATATACTCCAGCCTCTGAAGGAGTTAATGTTCTCTGGGTCCCAAAGATTATAAGAAAGACAGGGTTCCAATAACAAGCTTGCTTTCATTGGAAGAGTCTGTGAGTGTTTTACCTTTTGTTATTATTATCATTATTATTAGTAGTAGTAATACTTTAAATTCGATTTACTTTATTTCAAATCAGAAGAAGGCCACCAGACATGTAGAACACTAGGCTCTGTGCAGGGCATAGGAGGCCAAAGTCAAGCAGCCCCAATCTCTGTCTGCCTCAGACTGTAGCAAGGGTAAAGACATGATCATGCAACATGGGTGCTAGATGAGGGAAGTGGGCTCCACTTTCTCTTAGTGGGGGTCTAAGAAGGTTTGTGATGTTGATCTCTGCTTTCAGCTTGAATGGATTTTAAATTGTCTAGAAGAAAATCGTTGGATGTGTGCATGAAGGCGTTTCCAGAGCACACTGAACCCACACTCAGTGTCTGGACTAAATGAGCTGAAGACCAGCATTTATCTCTGTCTGCTCCTTGACTGTGATTTTGACGTGACCAGTGGCCTCAGTCCCCTTTCTCTCTCTGAGGAGCCGTCTCTGTGTGCATTATTAGCCAAAACAAACCCTTTCTCCCTTATATTAATTCCTCTTAGTTGTTTTGCCAAATTAATGAAGAAAGTGATTGACAGGGCTTCTGAGAGCAAAGATGTTCCTACAAGAGGAGCGGGTGTGGGGACAGGTGGGGGACAGAACACATGAATAGTCACGGGTGCTGTCAGGACCTACCCCTGTTCCAGCAGCTGAGCGGAGCGCTACATGGGCGCCTCTGCCATCTCAGCCAGACTAGAGGAAGTGGCGTGTATGATGAGCCTGGCCTTTCTGACCCGACCTGGCCTACAGTGACACTCCATTAGGAAAGCACTTGCCATGTAAGCATGAGGACTTCGGTTTGATTCCCAGATCCATGTAAGAAGCTGGGTGTGGTAGAACACACCCCTAACCTGGTGCTGGGGTGCCGGATATGGGAGGAGCCCCCCAAAAATCCTGCTCCTGTTACACAGTGTAAGAAAGTGCAGGCACTCACAGCAAACCCATGGTCCAGCTCCCTCTACCTCAGCACTTGTAGAAGAAGATGGGTTTCTCTGCTGTCAGAGGAGATGCACACAGAAAAAGAACCAGAACTTATTTCACAGTGGAGCAGGCTTAGGGTTCACATCAACGAGTGTCGGAGTTGGTTCCCCTCACAGCTCAGCTTTCTCACCGTATCCATCCAGTGGACCTCTCCCCTGAGTTCAAGTTCCCTGACACCATCCCCTCTGTTTAAAGACACTGGATTAACAGGATTAAGCCCCACCCTCATGACCTTTAACCTTAATGCCCGTCTGTGACTGGACTTAGAGACACAGTTCTGGGCATGTCTGTGAGGAAGTTCTCAGCGAGCTTTAGTTGCAGAGGAAATGTGAGCGCTGAATATGGGCAGAGCCACCCACGGGCTGAGGAAGAGGAGGAAGTGAGCTGAGCATCAGCATTCCTCTTTCCCTGTTTCCTGATGGTGGATGCCGTAGGACCAGCTGCCTCATGCCTCCCCTATCCATACCCTCAAACTGTGAGCCAATATAAGCCCTTCCTTCAGTAAGCTGCTAAAGTCAGGGTATTTTGTGGCAGCAAGAAGGAAAGGACTAATTGCCTCCTTTTCAGCTTTACCTATCACACTGGGTGTTATAGTTCCAGCAAATGAGTTTCACTCACAATTCTATCCCCAACAAACACCCACAGGCAGCTATGAGTTCGCTGTGACGGTCCAGGGGCTCTGCCATGTGAGGGTCTGCTCCTAGAGTCCCAGAGTTCCCAGGCTGGAATTCTGCTGTTTCTGGAGCTGGGAGGCCGGTGACCAACCCGCCAGGTATTTACATAGCTGAATAGCCAGGAGGGAGGGGCACTCTTCTGGAAAGGGGATTTTGCTGTTGCCAGTGTCCTCTCTTTGTATGTATGCAGAACCATCTAAGAACTTGCTGGAGGAATTCTGCCCCAAGGTTAAGTAAATAGGGAAAAGTAGGAGCAGAGGCTGACTCAGAGAGAATCCATCCCCGCCCCCACCCCAGTCCAAGAGAGACTAGCAGCATGGTGGAAGTCAGAGTGCAAACTGGGGAAGAGGAGCAGGAGAAAGGAGGATGAGTTCCCAGAGTAACTGGGAATTAACCTAATGATAGGTACAGAAGGATTTAGGTGACCCCTGGTATCCTGTTTCTTCGGACAGGATGGCCTCGCCTGTCTACTCCAGGCACAAAGGAACCAGCCAACTCAAAACTGGAAGCTGGAGGAAGCACCCGGCCCCAGAGCTCAATCCTTACCTTCTCAGCAAGAGTATGGCCAGAGTACTACTCTAACGTTAACCTTACCATTGGACCGCATATTCACAAGAGAGCTGCTTGCCCACAGCCCAGGTGGAACCCATGGTGGAAGGGCACCCTTAAACGTCGCTGCGGTGAGGGGAGCATTTTCTTGGAGCACTCACCTGGCCATGTGAATACCATGTGAGTAAAAACCACGGGCTCAAGAAAAGAGCCAGGAGCCAAGATGCCAGGGACAGGCCTGAGAACCATCCGTGTCAAGGTCACAGCTGTCTCCCTGGGAGAGGCTTTGTCAGCGAAGGAGGCAGCCTGAGCATAAAATCGTTTACTCTGCGTGGAACGTGGTGGCCAGCAGAGGTGGGCGGGAGGCCTGCCACCAGCCATGCTTGTTGGCTAGAGTGTCCCATAAGCAATGCGGAAACTGTCGGGAAGGATGTTCAGTATCTCCCCAGGAAAAAGCCGTCATTATCCTGTGGGCTTCCAATCTCGGAATGAGTTCCGACTTCTTACAAGCACATGGTTTCTCCCCATCCCTGAAATAAGTGTGAACCGAAGTGTGAAAAACAGACCTTGACCATATTGTTGTCACTACGAATTCACAGCAACACTCTTCAGCTTTGAATTAGCAGCATCTACTTTTTTTTTTTTTTTTTTTGCATTGAAAGATTTAGAGATGTTAAAAAAAAAATCTCTAGCCAAGATGATTCAAAAGATTTTCCTGTTTGAGGTCTTCATTTTTCCAGCCTGCAGCTACTGAGAGAGGTACCTCCCATTGCCATTGCTCCCTGGGACATGCCTAATGATGGGGACGCACCCCTGGGTTTGTAGAAAGTGTGCCCTCAGTAATGAGAGAGACCTGCCCAGAGAATTCTAGTCCTAAGAAAGCCCCAAGTACAAACCAAGCCTGTGCTTTTCCGTCGGGTTCTGAGCCAGTGTGAATGCATTATGAACCACAGAGCGGCAAATTGTATTTGATTATTTATAACCATAAAATAAATGGAATAATGTAGGTCTTGTGAGTTTTTTTTTTTTTCAATGATGGATAAAGCAAAGAACAGAAAATTCCCTAGTGAGGCTAAATGATTAATGTATGATGAATTCATAACACTCTTGTACTTGACAACTTTCCCTGAAGGAGTTGAAGCTGGTTTCCAGGAGGCAGTACCTGTAGTTTTCCAAAACTTTTAAGTTTTGTAGCCCTCAGCCTTTATGTAAACCACTGGAGTTCAGAAAATTCAAAGAGTTTGAAGAATATGTATTTCCTTTCTCTGGGCAAGTCATTTTCTCATAGCAAAGGCTACGAAATAGCTTTCGTTCACCTGCTTCTCATTTGGTCTAAAGGCATATAATCTGCCTAGGTATTTACCTCTCCAATCATGCTGTAAGGATACTCGGAGATGAAAGGAGTCTGGGAGGGCGCTCTCTGTCATTGGCTCCCCATGATTAAAGGTAGGCTACCTATGCAACCTGCAAGATCCACATCAAAGACTTCATTAGGCAAGCAGGTACCGCAGCGCGTCTGGCCACACGATGCTCTGAAGTTGATAGACTCTGATTAAAGTCCAGAGCGGCAGCAACGCAGGCGCGGAGGGAGCAGCCTGCTGTCTGTGTCGCCTCATTCTCCATAACATCGCTTTCCTGCAGGAAGCCCCTCTCAGTCTGTGGCTGTGTCATAGGTGAGGATCCGAGGTCAGAGGGCACCTGCTGGCATTTCCAGGCTCTTGTGTTCCAGAACGATTGGGTGAGTGACATGTGGGTAGAATTAGGTTTGACTTGTTAAAGAAAAGAAAAACATTATTGAGAATGGAAGGAACCAGAAAGCTAGTACAGATCTGGGGCTCAAGGGCCTGGGCCTTCACAGGTCACCTTCATAGAGCCTGCCTTTTCTTTCTTAGGAAGCATGGGGTGCTTTTTGCACAGGCTGTTTTGTTACATGTAGTTCAAGTGAAAGGGTTTCCAGTCTTTCCGTGCCATTAGGCCTTTCATCCATCAATATCAGTCTTCAGACCCTCCCCCTTCGCCTTTTTTTTTCTATCTCTATTGCAGTTGGTAAGTATCAAAGGCTAGCTTTTTTCTGTGTTCAGCATTGTGCCAATTCCTCTCTGTGTCTTATCTCAATTAGTGGTCACGGCATGACTACAGATTTCTATGGATGAGCCTTAACAGCAAGGAAGTTGTTGATTGTGCCACAAAAGGGAAAGGGCCCAGGAGGAATATAACGCCCATGTTTCTGTTCCAGTTACCAACAGAAGATGCTTCTCTGCTACTTCATTCAAATCACAGCTTCAAGAATGCTCTTAGGTGAGGAGACATGCAAAAGATATGCTGACCCCCCCCCCCAAATCAGCAGCTGCTAGGGAGGGAGACTCTAAGCAAGGATGACTATTTCCTTTCCTCCCAAAATAGTGGGAATGAGCCCCAGCCCTCAGCTCCCTGTCCTAAAGCATTCAAGACCCTGTGCTGTTCCCCTAAGGAGAAGCAGCCAACACAAAAGCGTACAGCCCCACAGTGCAAAGACCTTAGCACATGCGTTTCCACGGATGAGCACGGAAGCTGTGAGACACTGTGTGTGGTAGATAGAAAGCCTGGGATCTCTGCCAGCATTCCCATTCCACATGCAAACGGGCTACTATCAGTCACTAAAGAACTTGAGGACCTGAGTTTGATTCCCCAGAACACACATGAAACAATTTAGGTGTAGAGGCACTTGTTTGCAGTCACAGTGATAAAAAGGTGGAGACGGGATAATCCCAGGCTTGCTTGCCAAACAGTCTAGCCTACTTGATGGACTACAGGTCTGGGAGAGACCCCCATCTCAAGAAAAAACAAAAACAGTGGGTCCACGATGGGACTCTGGCCGCCACAGGCACATGTGTACATGCACACACACACACATGCACACACCACTTCTATCCATAAAGATTTGTTTCATAAGCCATCTCAATACCTTTGTGCAGAAAAAAAATATGACAGCCAGTGCCCTCACCTTGAAAAGAGTGTTAGCAAGCTATGTTTTCCATTACACTTCCATTGCATCAGGAACAGGGTGCTCACTGGGGCTTCCAAACAGCCATGGAGTCAAATGTCACACAGTATTCTGACCTGGGACTGCCGCCGGGACAAGTCTACTTACCACCAAGAACCGTGGCACTCACCAAACTCTCTGTGAGCCACAGCGGAACTCCAAGGACATGAGCCATTGGAGGTCCACTGACGCCAGGCCAGAAGGAACTGTTTATCTGGATTTCCCAGAGTTGAGGCTGAATGCAGTCACTTTTGCATAATACAAAATCAGACGAAGGTCTGAGAACCCAGAGGCTTCCCCCTGGCCGACATTCAGTGCAGAGAGGAGATGGGTTTACATACAATGCCAGCCGGCAGCCAGCATGCTGGTGTCTCGGAAATTTGAACTTTTTCTTCTTTTTTATTGCTAACTTTCAGAAGTAATTAGGGCACTCATTTCTAAGCTAATGCCTTCTAATGGTCACTTAATTCTGGACAAACTGCAGAGTAGAACGCTTTTGAAACTAGAATTAATTGTTTAAAAGACATTATCGGGATTGGTCTGGTAAATGTAGAGAGAGGAAAGATCTTTTACTGGGACATTAAAAATAATGAAGTCCCCTCCACTTACAGACCTAATACATGCTATGGGTTTCTTTTTTCTTTTCCTTTTTTTTTTTTCCTTTGAAAGTAATTGCTCAAGGAATGCAGCAATAGTGGAGACTTTCCAGTCTGTGTGTGGAGACCTAGAGCTCAGACCAGTGGAGAAAGGAAAAGCAGGGAGCTGGTGTGTGCCTTTTCCTCTGACTGATTTCAAGAGCTCTGCATGTGACCACAGTGCTCAGAGCTCCTGAGACGACCAGAATTCCTCTGGCATAGACTCGTTACCATCTTGGCCAGGACAAATCTGATCCTTCTTGACTTTCTCATTTTCTACTTTCTACTAAGTGTCTGCCTTCTCCTCTCTTTAGAGTCATTACAGTGTTTAAGTACGAAGTCAAAAATGAGTCACCAGGCTGTGACTCAGACTTCTGTGGGGAGCCGAGAGAGAATGCCTATGGAAGGAATGAGGCCCTGGTGGCTGTGTGTTGTTGACATGAGCACAGCCATGTCAAGGACCAATGTCTGAGACCCAAAACCGATCATGCTCAGAAGTGCAAAGGCCTTCCTCTGGTTCAAGTATGAGTGTTTATGAACTATTGACCAGTGTGTAAAAAGCAGTAACTGTGGTTTTCCCCTCTGGGATGTTTGCAGCATGACACTGCTTGCCCAAGACACCTCCTGTTAAGACTAGCTAGCGCCTCCATTCTGTACCGTACCTAGGAAGTGCACTGAGGGTTCCAGGTTGTTGCAATAGTAGCTGGGGCTCCACCACAGTGCACACACACAGCCCACCTGACCACAACTTTTCTCTAAATGTGTCTTTGTGTCTGTCTTGACTCCATTCACTCGACACCCATAGTCATGTCTCCAGACCCTCAAGCCACATAAGTCATGGAAGATTTCATCCCAAAATTCTACTGCTTGACATAAGAACATGTATGCGCTGCTAATGCTGAGCTCCATGCAGCCCAGTGAGTTTCTTTTCCATTTGATCCTTTTACTTTGGAGTTATCATGTGACATTCTCTCCATCTTCTAAATCATCCAGACTAGAACTGCTAAAGCTGGGGTTCGTGACACGCAGTGCACCAAACAATCCTGCTCTGTGTTCCCTTTTCACGTCACTGCATCCATTGCCTTCACTTTGGCTCTTCTGGCATAATTTCCTTCCAAGCCCATGTGTCTCATTTGTCCCTAGACTATCAGAGCAATCTCCTAGTTGGGTTTCTTATATACACAATGGAAGTCAACCACCTCAGTGACATCTAAGATCTCTCTTCCTCTCCCTCTCTCCCTTCCTTCTCTCCTTCTCCCTCTCTCTCTCCCTTCTCCTTCCTTCCCCTTCCCCCACTGTGTGTGTGTGTGTGTGTGTGTGTGTGTGTGTGTGTGTGTGTGTGTGTAAAATGCAGTATGCAGTGCCTGAACTCAGTATCCAAGTGGGTAATTATGGGAACAGGGACTGTCTCTGATATGAACTTAACACCTGGATCTTTGACCTCCTCCCCCGCCCCCTGAGGAATCAGCAGCCTTGCTAGGCCACAGAGGAGGACATTGCAGCCAGTCCTGAAGAGACCTGATAAGCTAGGATCAGATAGAAGGGGAGGAGGACCTCCCCCATCAGTAGATTTAGAGATGAGGGAGGGAGGTGGGATTGGAAGGGAATGAGGGAGGGAGCCACAGCTGGGATACAAAGTGAATAAACTCTAACTAATATAAAAAAATAAAAATTTAATTAAAAAATGAAGATAGAGTAACTTTATTTATACTATATAATACTAAATTGGATTTTCAACAATTTTACTGGAAAATGAGTTATATCTTAAAATGTTTACCTTTCAAAATACCATAGGGGTGATATAAATTCTGAAAGAAAAATAAACAGAAAGTTTACTTGAAAAAAAAAAAAAGAAAAAAGAAAATGCAGTGCCTGCACGTTTGTCACCCAGTGAGATTCATTATTGCTTACAGGATGGATCATGGACATTTTGCCAGTGGCTACTCTAGTGAGGAGGAGGACTCTACTTCTCCCATTAACCTTTAACTCCATATGACCCCTCAGGGAAGGGTGCAGACACCCTCCCCCATCAACCTTTAACCCATATAACTCCTCAGGGAGGGGTGCAGGCACCCTCCTTTCATGGCAAGTTGTTGGAAGATGCAGTTTCCTTTGGGTCTACTGCAGGTAATCATGGCTGCTGAGATTTCAGCTGTTACAGCCACATCATGCCTGGAAGTTACCTTTCATGCCTTCCCTGCCTGCCTTACCTTCCAGATTTTACAGTCTTCTGCCTTCCCCTTTCCAGGGGACCTTGCATCTCACCCCGTTCACAGCAGCTCATGCTCCCAACAGCATCCCGTTCCTTTGCTGATTTACTTACCGCCTCTATAAATGTGAGGACTCTCTCTTGGTCATTATTTTCTGCATTTAGACAGTGTTTGTCACATAGAAGTTGGTCAGCAAGTATCTGCTGAGTGAATTGTTCACCCCCAATGATTCTGAGCTTTGCTCTGGGGATTTTGTCATTACTTTAGGCACCAGAAATAATGTCTGTTCAATCCAAGGTCTAATGACCCGTGGAATGCGGGGTGTTTCCTTTGCCTTAGTATACACTCACTCTAATTAGTAGTCACGTGCTTCTTCCAGGAAAGCTAAAAGGAAATTTCATTGTCCCTGCTTGTGATTTCAGAGCACATACCCCAACAGTTCTCCCCTGCGCCCCCTCTCCCTCAAGAACCAGCAGGCCTCTGAGAAGGAAGTGGCACTTTACTCTTTCCAATGCAGGCTCCTTTCAGGAGACCTGAAGGGAGCTTTCTGCCAGAGATAATTGGTTCTTTAATATAAAGTAAAATCTCATCTCTCTGTGTATGTATATGTGTCTGTGTGTACGTGTGGGCATGTGTGGGTGTGTTGTAAAGGTCTATTTCTGTCCCTCCTGCCTCCTCCTACCCATCAACAATTAACTAATGTGCCATGTCCCTGTGGACTTCAGCCAGGCAGCCTAACTTAAGTCACAACTCCGCTGTGTAGCCTGCTCATTGTTTCTTCATCTCCATCATCTCAGGCTTCTCCTAGGCACGCTCAAGTGAAGGGACATGAATGCACTGGAAATAGGAACTGATATGTGTGGTGATACCCTGTGGGTCAATGCTGGAGGGAGTTTATTCTTGGCATCTGTCTTACCCCATCCTGCTGAGGTCAGTGTCTAACCTTCTGACAATGAGATACGACGTTCTCATCTACAGATGTGTTGGCTTACCTGCACAGCTGCATGGTGATGTGTACAGGTTGCAGGATGGATATGCACCTTTTTCATTAAGATCTTGAGAAATGTATTCGTTTGAGCTCCTTACACTGTTTGTGTAGTGTGTGCACAGGTAGGAAAGGGCCGACGGTGCTGTTTTCTTTTTAGTATTTGGCTGGGTCCCTCACTGGTTTGCAAGTCACTAATAGCTGGCCAGACAACCACAGGTGACAGCCTGTCTCTGGGATTTCAAGTACATGCCACCATGCCCAGCCTTTTTTTTTGGAGGGGGGTCCCTAAAAACTTAGGTCCTTGAGCACTTTACCAATTGAGCCTTCTCCTCATCCTCCCTTACATTTTATCTTACTACAGTTTACCCCATCTCCACATCACTTAAAGTGGCTGACTGTATAGTAAAGCTTCAATCATCTAATCAATAAAGTGGTTAAGCCCCTATCTCCCACTAATACTCATGAATAAAAGGATTGCTCACTCAAGTAGAAAGGGGACTCTTAGTTGAGACACCTAAAGAATGTCTGATATGAATTATTCAGCTTTGGTGTTTTATGCTAATTAAGAAGAGATCTATTGGTATATTTTAAATAGGGAGAGAGAAAGAAGCTACATGCTGTGAGGAGAGAAAGAATAAAAGCCAAAAGCCAGCCTAGGAGTACATGGAGCAGCCACTAAGATGACAAAGAATGTTGGCCTGAGCAGAGGTCATTGCTGCTAAAATGGTGCACACAGGTTACACTATAAATCACTTGAGAGCTGGAGGTAACTGGATTCACTCTTCTTGAATATTTGCAGGTAATAAGAGAGAGGCCATGGAGGATGGCCAGACCCTTGAGCTGGTGCCAGTCACCAAGACATAACACCCTTGTGTGCTGTTGGTATGAGATTCAGACTCTGCCTTGATACTTTCAATCAATTCTTGGCTCTTGATAGACTCTTATAAACTGTCAAAAGACAGGCCATTTGGGGGCACTCAGGCTACGGGAGAGGAGGTATGGCTGGATCTGTTAGGAGGGCTCCACATGGGTAGGACTGGAGGTCAGGGGCAATAGAGAAGGTGGAGATGGGCACACCCACCACTAGGGAGAAGAGAACCCAGCACACCAGCTGTGCACCGCATGCTCCGTGGAAAGGACACCTGTAATCCGTGCCTAAGCTTGACTTGGAGATGGGAAGAGACAAAGTCTAGTTATTGTTTTGGACAAGCCAGGGAGGTTTCAACAAAGTGAGGAAGATGCCAGCGTACTGCCATCATGGGAGTCATTTCTCAGGCATCTTGGGAAAGCCCAACTCCACAGGAAGGAAACTAATCATCAAATGCTAGCTCATCTGAGCTCTGGTGTCTGAGGAGCCACACACTCTTCATGAGGCATTCTTCTACTCGTTAAGATGAGGCAATCGAGTCCTGGAGTCCTTGTTCCAAGAAGCGTTTCCACTGCTGAGACCAGACTTGCTTTTATCAATAAATGAGCTGTTAAAATTGACTTCCCCTCATTGAAAGGCACTTCATTCGCAAATACATCCCGTCACATGGAGACAATTCAGTCCACCAGCTGGGCTGCTTCAGCAGGATGCTGTCATCAGAACCACACCTCTCTAACACCTATGGGTGCGGTCTCTGTGAAACCTTAGCTCCACATAGTCCTGTCCCTGACAGTCAATGTCCTGGGATCTTTCTGACTTTGGAGCAATCCTTTTGCACATGGAAAGCACATTATTACTGTCATAGTCCCCAGTGTACTGTTGGTAAGAAAATGATGAGGAATAATTTCATTGTAAAGCAAGTATAGTTGTGGATAGTGTTTTGAATCTCTAGATAGAAATGGGTGCATCACACCATCAAGCAAGAGCATGTGATTTCATAGCTAACAGTTCAGGGCAGAGACTGCACTTAGTGAACTCCCCGGAGCCCCACAGAAAGATGGCTGGGGATTGCCGCCAGCCAGCCTACCCTGACTGATAAGATCCATGTCAGCAAGAGACTCTCTGATAACAAAGTGGATTGTTCCAAAGACACCTGAGGCTGATCTATGACCTGTACATGTGTGCACCTGTGTATGTACCAACACACACACACACACGCACACACACACACACACACACACACAAAAAAAAAAAATTAGAGGAAATCCAAAGGAAAAATGTATGTGTGTGTGATACACATACAAAAAGAGAGCTGGAAAGAAAGAAAGATAAAATTACATATTTTGAGTTGGATTTTGTGAGTCCATGTGTGTGTACACCTTTCTATTTACTACTGTTTTATTCTTTTTCCAACAAAATCCAAAGCACTTTAATTTCTCATAGATTGGAAGATTTATTGATCCATCCATTCAATAATTTTCATTGAGATATTATTTTAGGTGGTGGGCTAAGTTAATCTAAAAACACTTTTTAAAATGGAAATGTCTATGTTTATAGCCTTAACTTGTGCCTAAGCTAGAAAACAGAGGACAGAGATAATCTCTGACAAAACTGACATGATAGGGGACTGTAATGATAAGGATTGTGCTCACCTTTAAGAACATCCTATTCTGTCAATGTTTGCAGTGAGCACCAGTGACCTCAGTTCAAAATGGAGTAAGCATTATCCTTATTTCTGTGAGTCTCAATAATTTTCAAATGCTTCTTGTAGATGATCTCATCTTATTTTTTTTTACATTTTTTAAATTTTATTTTATTTTATTAATTACACTTTATTCACTTTGTGTCCCCCATAAACCCCTCGCTCCTCCCCTCCCGGTTCCACCCTTCCTCTCCCTTCTTTACGCATGTCCCTCCCCAAGTCCACTGATAGGGGAGGTCCCCTCTCCTTCCTTCTGATCTTAGTCTATCAGATCACATCAGGAGTGGCTGCTTTGTCATCTTCTGTGGCCTGGTAAGGCTGCTCCCCCCTCAGGGGGAGGTGATCAAAGAGCAGGCCAATCAGATTATGTCAGAGGCAGTCCCTCTTCCCATTACTATGGAATCCACTTGGACACTGAACTGCCATGGGCTACGTCTGTGCAGGGGTTCTAGGTTATCTCCATGCATAGTACTTGGTTGGAGTAGAAGTCTCTGGGAAGACCCCTGTGTTCAAAGTTTCTGGTTCTGTTGCTCTCCTTGTGGAGTTCCTATCCTCTCCAGATGTTACTATTTCCCGCTTCTTACATAAGATTTCATGCACTCTGCCCAACAGTTGGTCATAAGTCTCAGCATCTGCTTTGATAGTCTGCAAGGCAGAGCCTTTCAGAGGCCCTCTGTGGCAGGTTCCTAGCTTGTTTCCTGTTTTCTTTTTCTTCTGATGTTCATCCTCTTTGCCTTTCAGGATGGCGATTGAGTGTTTTAGTCAGGGTACTCTCTCTTGATTAGTTTCTTTAGATGTAGAGATTTTAGTTGGTTTATCCTATGTTATATGTCTATGAGTATATACCATGTGTGTCTTTCTGCTTCTGGGAAAGCTCACTCAGGATGATCCTTTCCAGGTCTCACCATTTACCTGCAAATTTCATGATTTCCTTATTTTTCATTGCTGAGTAATACTCCATTGTGTAGATGTACCACAATTTCTGCATCCATTGTTCAGTTGAGGGGCATCTGGGTTGTTTCCAGCTTCTGGCTATTACAAATAATGCTGTTACAAACATGGTTGAACAAATGTCCTTATTGTGTACTTGAGCATCTTTTGGATATATGCCTAGGAGTGGTATGGCTGGATCTTGAGGAAGCACTATTTCTAGTTGTCTGAGAAAGTGCCAGATTGATTTCCAGAGTGGTTGTACAAGTTTACATTCCCACCAGCAGTGGAGGAGGGTTCCCCTTTCTCCACAACCTCTCCAGCATGTGTTGTCACTTGAGTTTTTGATCTTGGCCATTCTCATGGATGTAAGGTGAAATCTCAGAGTAGTTTTGATTTGCATTTCCCTAATGGCTAATGAGGTTGAGCATTTCTTTAAGTGTTTCTCTGCCATTCGATATTCCTCTACAGAAAGTTCTCTGTTTAGCTCTGTTCCCCATTATTTAATTGGTTTACTTGGTTTGCTGTTTTTCAGCTTCTTTAGTTCTTTATACATATTGGATATTAGCCCTCTGTCAGATAAAGGGTTGGTGAAGATTCTTTTCCAATCTGTAGGCAGTCGTTTTGTTTTGATGACGGTGTCCTTTGCTTTACAGAACCTTTTCAGTTTCATGAGGTCCCATTTATTGATTGTTGCTCTTAGAGCCTGTGCTGTTGGTGTTATGTTCAGAAAGTTTTCTCCTGTACCAATGAGTTCTAGGGTTTTCCCCACTTTTTCTTCTAACTGATTTAATGTGTCTGGTTTTATGTTGAGGTCTTTGATCCACTTGGACTTTAGTTTTGTTCAGGGTCATAAGTAATGATCTATTTGCATTTTTCTACATGTAGACATCCAGTTGGACCAGCACCATTTGTTGAAGATGCTATCTTTTTTCCATTGTATGGTTTTGGCATCTTTATCAAAGATCAGGCATCCATAAGTGTGTGGGTTTATTTCTGGGTCTTCTGTTCGGTTCCATTGATCCACCATTCTGTTTCTATGCCAGTACCATGCAGTTTTTAATACTGTTGCACTATAGTAAAACTTCATATCAGGGATGGTGATACCTCCAGAAGATCTTTTATTGTAGAGGATTGTTTTAGCAATTCTGGGTTTCTTGTTATTCCATATAAAGTTGAGAATTTTTCTTTCCAGGTCTGTAAAAAAATGTGTTGGTAATTTGATGGGAATTGCATTGGATCTGTAGATTGCTTTTGGTAAAATGGCCATTTAGTAAAAATGTTAATCCTGCCAAGCCATGAGCATGGGAGATCTTTCCATCTTCTGATATCTTCTTCTAATTCTTTCTTCAGAGACTTGAAATTTTTTTTTATATAAGTCTTCGACTTGCTTGGTTAGGGTTACACCAAGGTACTTTATGTCATTTGTGGCTATTGTGAAGGGTGTTGTTTCCCTAATTTCTTTCTCAGCCCTTTTGTCTTTTGTATACAGGAGGGATACTGGGTTTGTTTGTTTGTTTGTTTTTTGAGTTAATTTTGTATCCAGCCACTTTGCTGAAGGTGTTTATCAGCTGTAGGAGTTCCCTGGTAGAGTTTTTGGGGTCACTCAGGTATACTATCATATCATCTGCAAATAGTGATAATTTGACTTCTTCCTTTCCAATTTGTATCCCCTTGATCTCCTTCAACTGTCTTATTGCTCTAGCAAGGACTTCCAGAACTATGTTGAAGAGATATGGAGAGAGTGGGCAGCATTGTCTTGTCCCTGATTTCAGTGGGATTGCTTTAAGTTTCTCTCCGCTTAGCTTGATGTTGGCTATAGGTTTGCTATATATCGCCTTTACTATGTTTAGATAAGTGCCTTGTATCCCTGATCTCTCCAATACTTTAAACATGAATGAATGTTGGATTTTTGTCAAATGCTTTTTCAGCATCTAGGGAGATTATCATGTGGTTTTTTTCTTTCAGTTTGTTAATATGGTGGATCACATTGATGGATTTCCATATATTGAACCACCCCTGCATACCTGGGATGAAGCCTACTTGGTCATAGTGGATGATATCTTTGATGTGTTCTTGTATTCGGTTTGCAAGTATTTTGTTGAGTATTTTTGCATCAATGTTCATAAGGGATTTGGCCTGAAATTCTCTTTCTTTGTTGGGTCTTTGTGAGGTTTAGGTACCAAGGTGACTGTGGCTTCATAGAATGAGTTTGGTAATGTTCCTTCTGCTTCTATTTTGTGAAATAATTTGAAGAGTATTGGTGTTAGCTCTTCTTGAAGGTCTCGTAGAATTCTGTGCTGAAACCATCTGGTCCTGCGCTTTTTTCTTGATGGGAGACTTTCAATGAATGCTTCTATTTCCTTGGGGGATATAGGACTATTTAATTGATTTACCTGGTTTTGATTCAACTTTGGTAAGTCGAATCAATCAAGAAAATTGTCCATTTCATTTAGATTTTCAAATTTTGTGGCATATAGACTTTTGAAGTAAGTCCTAATGATTGCTTGGATTTCCTCAGTGTCTGTAGTTATGTCCCCCTTTTCATTTCTGATTTTGTTGATTTGGATGGTGTCTTTCTGCCTTTTAGTTAGCTTGGTTAAGCGTTTGTCTATCTTGTTGATTTTCTCAAAGAACCAGCTCTTGGTTTCATTGATGTTTTGAATTGTTTTATTTGTTTTTAATTGATTGATTTCAGCCCTGAGTTTGATTATTTCCAGCCATCTACTCCTTTTTGGTATGTCTGCTTCTTTTTTTTTCCTAGAGTTTTAGGTGAGCCATTAAGTTGATTGAATGAGCTGTCTCGGATTTCTTCTTGAAGGCACTTAGTGTTATGAACGTTCCTCTTAGCATTGCCTTCATTGTGTCTCACAAGTTTGGGTGTGTTGTGTCTTCATTTTCATTGAGTTCTAGGAAGATTTTAATTTCTTTCTTTATTTCTTCCCTGACCCAGATGTCATTTAGTAGCAAGTTGTTCAGTTTCCATGTGTGTGTAGGCTTTTGCTATTTCTGTTGTTGAGGTCCAGCTTTATTCCATGGTGATCAGATAGGATACAAGGAATTATTTCCATCTTCTTGTATCTGTTGAGGCTCGCTTTGTGATCAACTATACGGTCTATTTTGAAGAAGGTTCCATGAGGTGCTGAGAAGAAGGTAAATTATTTTGTGTTTGGGTGTAAGGTTCTGTAAATGTCTGTTAGGTCCATTTGATTCCTGACCTCTGTTAGAGACATTGTTTCTTTGTTTAATTTCTGTTTTATTGACCTGTCCTTTGTTGAGAGTGGGGTATTGAAGTCTCCCACTATTAATATGTGGGGATCTATGTATGGTTTAAGTTTTATCAATGTTTCTTTTAAAATGTGGGTGCCCTTGTATTTGGGGCATAGATGTTCAGGATTGTAATGTCTTCTTGGTGGATTTTTCCCTTGATGAGTATGAAGTGTCCTTCCCCATCTCTTTTGATTAATTTTGGTTGAAAGTTTATTTTATCAGATATTGGAATGGCTACTCCTGCTTGCTTCCTGGGTCCATTTGCTTGGAAAGCTCTCTTCCAACCCTTTATCCTCAGGTAATGTCTATCTTTGTGACTTAGGTGTGTTTCTTGTATGCAACAGATTGCTGCGTTTTGTTTATGCATCCATTCTGCTAGTCTGTGTCTTTTTATTGGAGAATTGAGTCCATTGATGTTGAGAGAGATTAATGACCAGTGGCTGTTAGATCCTTTGATTTTGATGTTGGCTGTGGTCATAAGGTTGTGTGCTTGGTTGCTTTTTGTTTTACTGTAGTGAGGTTAATTATTTCCTGTGTTTTCCTGAAAGTAGCTAGTTTTCTTGGGCTGTATTTTCCCTTCTGGTGTCTTCTGTAACACTGGATTTGTGTGTAGGTATTGTTGAAATTTGTTTTTGTCATTGAATATCTTGTTTTCTCTGTCTATGAGGACTGAGAATTTTGCTGGGTATAGTAGCTTGGGCTGACATCTGTGTTCTCTTAGGTTCTGCATGATATCTGTCCAGGCCCTTCTGGCTTTCATAGTCTCTGTTGAAAAGTCAGGTGTGATTCTAATGGGTTTGCCATTATATGTTACTTGGCCTTTTTCTCTTGCAGCTTTTAGTAATTTTTCTTTGTTCTGTATACTTACTGTTTTGATTATTATGTGGCAGGAGGATTTTCTTTTCTGGTCTAATTTATTGGGTGTTCTGTAGGTCTCTTGTATTCTTATTGGCTTCTTCTTTAAGTTGGGGAAATTTTCAATGATTTTGTTGAAAATATTTTCTGGGCCTTGAAGCAGGGAATCTTCTTTTTCCTCTATTCCTATTATTCTTAGGTTTTGTCTTTTTATGTTGTCTTGAATTTCTTGGACGGTCTCTGTCAGGAATTTTTTAGACTTAACATTTTCTTTGACAGATACATCTATTTCTTCCATTGTACCTTCCACCCCTGAGATTCTTTCTTCCATCTTGTAGTTTATTGGTTATGCTTACCTCTGTAGTTCCTGTTTTCTTCCCTAAGTTCTTTCTCCCCACAATTTTCTCCATTTGTGTTTTCTTTATTTTTTCCAATTCTATCTTCAGATCTTGAGCCGTTTTGTTGATTTCCTTCACCTGTCTGAGTGTATTTTCCTGTTTTTCCTTCAATTCCTTCAGCTGTTTGTTTGAACAATTCTCTGTTTCTGTTATTTCTTTCAGTGATTTAAGCATTTCCTCTCTAAAGGCCACAAACTGTTTGGCTGCAACTTCCTGTATTTCTTTACGGATGGCTGTAATCTGTTTGAGTTTATCTTCCTCTAGGTCTTTACGCATTTTATTTGTTTCCTCTGTCATCCTCTTCATAAGCATAGATGTTAGGTCATCTTCTTGAATTTCAATTATGCTGGGGTGTCCAGGGCTACTTACCCCTGGATAACTGGGTTCTGGAGATGCCATATTGCTCCATCTTTTGTTGATTGACCTTTTACACTGGCCTCTACCCATTGGACTATCTTAGTTGTTTAGAGTTAGTTTCTGGTGGTTCCTGGAATCCTGTGGTGGAGAGAATCCCCTTGGCAGGAAGATGGTTTTTCCTGAAGGAAGTCTTCTCAGCTTTTTGGGTATAGTCCCTGGATGGCTGGTGTTTTTCAGGAGTTGCCACTGCTCACCTCAGGCATAGAGACCTAAGTGGTAACTGTGGTCCTTGTTAGTCGAGAGGGCTCTCCTCTCACCTAGAGAAGTCCTGAAGACAGCTGCCCTGCTTCTGGGTTTCTTGCTGTAAATTTATTGATCTGCTGCTGTAACCTGTGTGTCCCGTGGTTTGGTCAGTTTTGTTAGGGATAACTGGTTGCCCCTTGGAGCAATATCTGAGGGTTGATCTCGGGAATTCTGGGCTTTTTTAGGTCTGAGGTTGGGGCTCTGTGTCCCAGTACCCAAGTGTTAATCTGTGGCGGGTGGGTACCGCTCTCCTGATAACAGCAGGCTATCTGGTGCACAGTAGGTCCCTGGGTTGGGCGGTCAGCGGGACCTTTTCCAGGGATATATGGGTGGCCTAAGTCCATCCCCTTTGCTTCGATCCCTGTGAGGATTTCTCCCGACAGTGACTCCCAGTCTCTGATGCCCTGGGGCGCACAGCTCTGTCTGTGCCAGAGAGCTGGGCAGCAACTGTCTGTTCTCATGGCTGGAGCCCAGTTCAGTGATGGTGGCTTGTACCCGCCAGTCTGCGAAACCTTTTCCAGGTAAAGACTGGGTGACCCATGGCCAGCCCCATTGCCTTCCTTCCCTGTGGGGTTTTCTTGCGACTGGGACTCCCAGTCTCTGGTGTTTTTTGTGCCCACCGTTCAGCCTGGGAAGGTGATCAGGACACACAGGCGTGTGGCTCTGGTCTGCCGACCTAGTGCCTGCACAACCTGGGATCTCTTCCGGGTTCTGGCTGGGTGGCCTGAGAGTGGACCCGACTGATTCCCACTCCATGGGAGATTCCTTTCACCTGGGAAACATGATCACTGTTGTTTTAGGGCCCAGAGTTCAGTCTCTTGGTTGCTGTACGGAAAATGTTGACCTGCTCCTCAGATGCAGTGTTCTCCTGGCGCCGCCATCTTGTCCCACCCTCATCTTATTTTTTATGACAGCTGGTTGGTTGATTCTTTTTCACTTGATGTGTAAGTGTTTGTGCTTGAACACATGTATCTGCACCAAGAGTGTGCTTGGTGCTGGCAGAGGTCAGAAAATGGCATTGGATCCCATCTAACTGAAGTTGAGGTGTTTGCCAACCACCAAGTGGACACAGAATTGAAGGTGAGTCATCTGTAAGAGCAGCAAGTGCTCTTAATTGCTGTGTCTTCTCCCCCAGTTTATTGATTTTAAAGATGAGAAATGAAAAGTTCAAAGATAATTATTTATTTATTAAAAACCACATAATTCATGATTAACCAGATGAAGTGGTACATTCCCGTAATCTCATCACTCCAGAGGTGGGGTAGGAAGCTGAGTTCAAGGACAGACTGGGTTACATAGCAAAACTCATTCTCCCAATAAACAAACAGACAAACAAACAAGTTAGGTGTAAAATGATATGTTCCCCTTTCTCTTTCTCAAATTCCTTTTTCTTTAAATTGTTCACCTAATTTCTGACATGTCCAGTGTGTATATCAGATTTTTCAGGCACATGATAAGCCAGATAGATATAAAATCTCTATATACTATGAGGAATGAGTCATTTAGAAGGGATTAGGCAAGACTATAGATTACATTGCTTGATACATTGATCAAGCTGCTTCTTGCTGAATAACCAAGATAATGTGAGACGTATTTGTGGTTCTGGAAATGTAAGGTGGCAGAGCTTCAAAGGCCTCGGGTAGCAAAGGCAACCCCAGAGCACACTGCATGCACACCAAAAAGAAAAGATCAGACAATGCTGTGGAGAGTGACAGTGGGCACTGGACTGGGGAAGACACCATCAAGACAAAGTGAAGAAATTAGCCAAGCTTGCAGCTCATGCCCCTGTCTCCTCCTACTTTTTGAAAAAATGTATTGCTCATACTGTTCTAAGAATTTCCTCTTAATTCACCTGGAAAACTTTCCCTCAAGGCTTGACATAAAGAACAGTTTCTGTATGTGTTCAGAATGTTCACCCTGTGTCTTATTACCAAGGAGACACCAAAACAGTTAAAGCTACTGCCAGCCATAAAACTCACACCAGAGGCCATAGCTCACACTGATGCTGTTCCTACTATTTTTGAACTACACAGCGTTCTGACTAGACTCAGTTTGATTTGCTGTCAAAGGCATATAAGAGAAGTCATTCTGGGATTTACTTCTTGCTTTTTCTCAATTTGACGGCTAGTATCAAACAGCAGCCATAAGACAGAACTTTGACGACAGTCTCAGAAATGCCCTATAAAGCATTTTTTTTTTCAAATCTGTAAGGTCACAAAGACCTTCTCCTTCAGTAGATATACAAATTAAAATTCCATTTCCTGCATCTTCCATTCATAAGAAGCAATTAAAGTGAAGTGTCTAACATGCTCTATGATGCTGGCAACAACAGCAGTCTTCCTTTGCCTCTGTGGACTGTGCCAAAGCACCTCTTTCATTTATTAAAGCCATTTGTGTTGCTACCAGCTCTGAGCTGAATGGCATCCCAAGGCCAACTTTTTTCACTCATCCACTGTTTAAAAAATAGGATCTAGGAGTGGAGCCATCTATTGAACAATTCGTGGCAGTACCTTACATTAAGCATTTCTGTTGAGTGTTGAAATGACCTGTTTGGAAGCCTCAGTAGACTGTAAATGGTGCCAGCAGCCATAAGGCCATTACTCTATGGCTTGAGCCGTCTGTTCTGGAAAGTGGAGCTGGGCTGCCTGGGGTTATGCACCCCCAGGAATTGCTACTTTGCAGATGAAGAAATAAAGGTTCAGAAAAAAATTTCCCCAACATGACGAAGCTAATAAGTCAGAAGCCAGGACTTAAAGCCAAGCCTAGAACATTCTAACTTTGACAATTTTCTTACATATTTCCAAGGTATCCACATCATAAAAAAAACATCCATGTTTACAATACCAAGACAACACAACTCTAAAGTAAACCCAGAAGCAGAATATGGAAACATATGTAGAAGTTAAGAAATGTATGTGGGTTTTGAATTTTGCCTAAGGTGGAAAATAGCATACTGTTGAATATCAGGATGACAGAAGGAATGCTTACTCAGTAAAATAGAGGATGTAGAGATGTCATGGTGTTCCTTTGCTTGGCTTGTCTGGTCTCTCCTGGAAGTTAACCGATGGAGAAGGATGACAAAGATGGTACAGCAACTCTGTACCATCCTACACCCTAATCTTAGCCAGAAGAAAGGGAAATGCTTTTTTTTTTCCTGAAAGCTATATTATATAAATACCCTAAAGCACAAGTGAGATCTAGCCATACCAAGAGCTCATGATTCTCTGAGCATCTTCTCAGCTCATGATGATGACCCTCTTCCTTGGGGAGTGACACAAAGGTCCAATCCTTTCTCATGTTTCATTTCTCTGAGTTAGGATATTTATCTTGGGGCATTCCCCAGGTTAAGGTATACTGAATAATGTCAGTTTGGTGAGACTAGGTCTCATCACTGACCAAATAGATGTTTTCCTGCGGTGATTTTTGAGTGAAAGTTGCACTTCTGGTACAGCCAAAAATGAATCGTGTACACCCTAGAAAAAACAAGCATGTCTCTGAAATACCTTGGACCCTATAGTATAACTCCTATGAGGCTAGACAGTTGGACAACAAAAGCTTAACTAGAACAATCAGGTTTTTCAATGTGAAAGATAAGATTTATCAATGAAGTCTCTCACGGTAGGGGAAGAGTCATTGGTGCTAAATAACATAAGCAATGGATGCTCTAAAAAGGAGGTTTATGTTGTCTTCTTGCCAAAGTCACTGAAGCTGTCTTTGTGCTAGTCAACTTTCAGTCACTGTAACAAAACACCAAGGCAATCAACTTACAAAGAGGAAAGGTTTCCTTTGACTTGTGATTTCAGATGTTTCAGTCCATGGTGGGTTGGTAGACCTGGGGTATGCTTGGGCCTAGAGTGAGGCAACCCATGATGAATACATGATGGCAGATGGAGAAAAGCTGCTTACCTCACTGCAGCAAGGAAGGAGAGAGAGAAAGAGAAAGATAGACAGAGACAGGGACAGAGAGAGAGACAGAGACAGGGTCAGAGAGACAGAGACAGAGAGAAAGAGACAGACACAGAGAGAGACAGAGTGTGTGTCCCATTGTGCCCTATGGGGTATTAATTTACGTTCCTTCAGCAGGACCCATCTCCTAAGAGTTACAACCCCCAGAATTGCTGTAAGTTGGCAACCAAGCATTTAGTGATGGGGTCGTTGGAGAATATTTAAGATCCGAACTATAGCACTTTCTTTCTTTGTAAAATTTTGTTTGTTTGGCCCTTTCTAGAATCTTGTGACTTTGCTCACTATCCTATGAATATAGTCTGCTCCTGTGTGAGCTATGCACACTGAATTTTAATGCTGTGAAACCAAACAAAATACAACCAGGTCAGAAGAACAGATGGATGGCTGTGAGGATTGGAATAGCCAACCTGGAACTGGAAAGATATTAGACAGAAAAGGAAAGGATGTTTGAAAAGTCCAGGAGAGTAGGAAATGCTTTCCAAAGAGGAGGATTAGACCTTACAGAATGTCGAACACTTGAGAGTCATTTGGGTGAAATGGAAGCCAGAGTCAACAGAGCTCCATCCCGACATTCAGGAGAAAGCAGCAACATCTTCAAGAGGAAGATGATCAGACATTTGGTTTACATTTAAGGCAAAGCAATAACGATCAGGGACTTTGCCGTGGGCCGTGGGCGTTTGGGGTCTTTGTTATTTGAGCCTAGGCTTTCACAAGCAGCACTCCAGGTGGAGAACACAGAGACCCATCTCAGAACGCTGAAATTTTTATATAGAATAAGACTATTTTTAAAATACTTAATTCTTAAAAATTATGTGTATGTGTGTGCACCTGTGCGTCAGTATGTGTACATGAGTCCGAATAAAGCTTTAGATCTCCTGGAACTAGACTTACAGGCAATTGAGAGCTGCCTTACATGGGTGCTGGGAACTGAACTCTGGTCTTCTGCAAGAGCAATGTGTACTCAGAAATATTTCTGGCCTATGAAAGAAGATTTAATAATGAAAGATGAGATATAATTTAAATTCAATAAACTTTGAAGGATGGGTGTCCCCGTGGCAGTCACTGAGTGGCTAAACTCTACTGCAACATGGTGTGACTCAGTACTTTATGGAAGTCCTTGCCTGCTGTGGTTCCCAAGATCCAATTTCTATCTGCTAGCAGAACAGACTGAAGACTGGATGAGTCAGCCATGGTCAAACTCTATAGGCAAACTTAAAATCAACATGTAAGAAAAACTGTGAGAAATGGAAAGAGACAGACCAAACACTCTATCTGCCTTGGTGGCAGACGGCTCTGGCCCGCTTAGTAGGCCGCCTGTGCATGCCAGGGAGACTGTGACCTCTCCAGAGCCTCGCTGGCCCTCCATTGCTGGCTTCAGTATCATCACTTAGTGCTTTCAGTTGAGAAAGGAGTCCAGGGGTTTTATTAACTTTGCTATTAAACCTAGTAGAAACATACAGTTATATTTCACATCAGGAAAATCACTCATTCTAAAGCCCTGTTTTCGTTCATGAAGCAAGTTAGTATACCTAACAAGCCTAGCACATTAAGAGAATTTCTTGACCACCCCTTTTCCCATCATATTTTGCTTAAAAAGATCTTCCAGCACATCTTTCTTAGGGGTGCCCAGTCTTTTGACACTGTGTCATGTCATTGAGGCCTACATATATTTTGGACCACATTTGTAGGTGTCTTGGAACACATGTGCCCTACAGGTGCTGGATGACACCCCTGAAAGTCCTTCCAGTGACTTTTCTGGCCTCAAAGATTTGGAGGCTGGAAGTTAATTTTGACTGTGATAGCTATATATAGCCAGTTGCAACTTCTGTAATTAAAATCTGAGGTTGTGGTAAACTACTGTTTACTGCCTATAAAGCACTCAAAGATGAAATAGTTTGTAAGATGATGACCAATAATTTTTCTTTTGCTTTTTTTTTCAAAGCATCTAAGGATATGTTTTTATCAAATACTAAGATCTATGACACAAATGTAAGTGCTAAATAGAACATATACCCCAAGTTCTAGTCCATATTCTCTTTGTAGCTAAAGTAGTTTGGTTAACAGCTTTCTCTCTCTCTCTCTCCCTCTCTCTCTCTCTCTCTCTCTGTGTGTGTATGTGTGTGTCAGGAGAGAGAGAGAGAGAGAGAGAGAATTATTGAGTATCTTCCTTGATTGGTCTCTGACTCATATTTTGAGCTTGTTTCCCACTGAGCCTGGAGCTCATCTATTCTGGCCAGTGACCTGCTTGCCTTTACCCAGCACCAGGCTCATAGAAGGTACTTCTATAATCAAGGTGTTCCCTTTTCCTGGTTAAAAGCTTGCACAACTCCTTATCTTATCTTTTTGGAGACAGAAGCATTACTGTAACAGTAATGGTGGAACAGTACTGAAGGTTGTTCTCTTGGTATTTGCAACACGGTAGGCAGGTATTTGCTAAAGGAGTCAGATAAGCTCCATGAGTTCCCAGTGGACTGTGAAATATGTATCCAAACCTGTATCTTGTTTTTTTGTTTTTGTTTTGTTAAAAGATTCATTTATTTAAAGTCTCAGATTTTACTGTGGTCTTCTCTACTCAGTGAAAATATGTAGATAGCTCTGGCTGAAGCCTTGGAAGACATCGTAGGTATCTAAGCAGAATTACAAATAACAGCGTTTAATCAACCAGGTCATCTGGTGAACATGGCCTTGGACCTAGCCATTTTCCTGGTGTGAAATGTGTCTATTTGTGTCTACTACGTCTAATAGCCAAGATAATAGACTCCTCTTACTTTTCTAGCTCAGAGCATTAAGAGATAAACCTAGGAAGTGGCAGCAGAGTGTGAGTGAGGATCTGAAGAGAGGTCATGATCTTCCTAGCCAGTCATGCCTTGCTTCCTCCTGGCAGTTTGCATCCCCAGAGCCCATGGAGAATGTGGGTGTGCCAGCTCTGGCTAGAGACAGGTGGGTGCCTGTAGCTCACTGCCCAGCCAGTTTATCTGAATTTCTGAGTTCCTGGTCAGAGAGACATCTTGTCTCAGCAGTTTTCCAAAACCATTCCCATTAGGAGCCTGTGCTTTAATATTGTTGCTTTGAGAACCAACATTTGTCTGGATTATTCCTGTTTGATTAATTAAGATGGACATAGTGTAAAGGCACTGTCTAGAGTTTCTTTAATAAAAATGCCTGTCCTGACATTTTCTATAATGTCACTGTGACATCTTGCTTTATTTCCTTAAATATTAAATAAACAAGAAGGAAAGCAGATTTTTAGTGAAGAAAAGACAAAAGAACCAGTTCCATCTCTGTGCCTAAGACATTAAATGACATCTCTATGATGCTATAAAAACTTCACTGAATGGAAAAGTCAAGTCCAGCATTAATAAACCAGGATTGTTAATGATAGCCAGTACAGAAGGAAGCAGACTTTCTGAATACCAGTGGCTGCCAGAGGGCCCCAGGCAACAGCGAGGGCTTCAGAACACAGAGAGCACTCATTGTAAAATGCACAATGTATGATACACCATTTCCGAGGATGGGGTCAATACTTTATGTTAAGAAAGTTGGAAGAGACTTAAGGGGGCAAAGAATGAGGCTCTCACATTTTGAAAAGTCAGAGATGCCATTCAAGAGATGTGCAGGCCCGGTTATGAGAGAGCAAGATAAAATATCCACTCCACTGTCAGCTCAGCACTTATACAAATGCCAGCCTGTGTTCCTAGCAACAACTGCAGCAGATATGTACAAATAGGCCATTCTAAATGTCAGGTGTGTAGCTTCCAGCCCAACAATGAAAAACCAGCCCACACAGGAAATGACCACACAAAACTGAAACAGAAGACCAGCTAGAGAATGAGAGAAAACAGAGGAGGCTAAGTGAGATTGTCTCAGGCTGGTGGGAGAGTTGGGGCTAGCGAGTTTGTGAAGTCAAGATGACTCCACCTTCTTATGTACAGAGAAGAGAGGAGGAAATGTAACCATCTCCAGCTCAAGTCCTGGTATGTCACTGTAAGGACTGTGCTCTGTCCTCTTACACCAGTAACACTGGCAGCACGAACTGGCTGGAGCATCAGCTAAAGCCAGAAGAAAAGGCCAGGCTCAGCAGTGTGCTGATGAAGTCCAGCCCTGAGGAGGTGGGGATGGCAGATTCCTGCCACTTAGTAGCCAACTAACTAGTCTAGCTGAATCAGTATCCCCAGGTTCAGTGAGAGAAGCTGTCTCAAAAAATATGGCAGATGAGTGTTTGAGTAAAACACCTAATGTTGACCGCTGTCTTCCACAGGCATGCACACAAACATACCTCCACACTCACAAACACATGTGCACATATGTGCAAACACACATATAAAGAAAAAACAAAGCAAATCAGTCTTGATGTATACAAAGGATCTTAAGTGTTTTGGAAACATTTAGGTTTTCCTTTAGCCTGGAAGTTCAATTGAGTCCCCTTTTCGATTTCGTGACTGTGGGGCTGGGTGACTTCAGAGGAGTGCTGCTTTATGAGCTCATCTCCTCTTTGTTTCCCTCACATACATCTCTGTTAAAAGATGAGGTTTTGTGGAGAACACCTTGGGAGAGATGCTTTCTGTAATGGTCTATCACTGCATGGGTGAACAGCCGCAGGCACAGAGCCAGCTGTGTGGAAGGCTACTCCACAGCACGGAAACCCCAACAACTGCATCCTTCTGACTTTGCAGCCTAGATGCTTCAAAAGCCTCCATGATGATCTGCCTCATTCATAGGTGATGGTGCACTACTGGGGAGGAATTGACCTGACACTCTGAAACCCCAGACCCCAGCCTCCCTGAGGTCTGATTAGGAAGTTCGTTGTGAGGCTCACATCAAGCTGCAGAACACAGCGAGATCCCATAAATAGTACTTGAAATTGATTTCAGGGTCAAAGCAACTGGAACCTCTGACCCTGACTTTTAACCTCCCGAGTCTTGCTTTCCATCTCTGTTGTTGTTGCAATTGCTCACAATCTGAGCAGAAAGGACAGCTCCACCTCCCCTGTACCCAGGCAGAATCCTACAGTGGGACCGTTGCTGGGCAACGACAGCTGGGCCAATTTGTTTGGGGAGAATTTGAGAATGATTAGGCTTGCAGGGTTGGCTTGGGTGGTTCCCTCCTTCCTTTCCTACAGTACCTATTCCTGGATGTTGTAAATATTCATCTGAGTTTTGCATATATGAAGGGAAACATATTTAAATGAGTTTGGGAGGACAATTTGCTTGGGTACCTCACTACTATCTTTCACATTTTGCAGACAGCATACTGCAGAAGGAGAAGTGGTGTTTCTGTGCCCGACACAGATGATATGCTGACGGCTTGCTTCTGTTACTTAGGACAATGGAAACTGGAGGTGCAGAGCAGCAAATGCAGTTAGGAATTGTTAGAAAATGGGGAGTGTCCAAGTGCCAGGCAATGCCAGCCGGGGGGGGGGTGTCCTCAGGAATGTGACTGCAGACAGTGTCCTGGCCTCTGTGTCCTGTCAGTGTTATCAACACTAAAATACACACTTGGCTCAACCCAGGAGAGCTGCCTATGAGAGGCAGAAGGAAGAAATGCTTTCTTTCAAAAGGAATGTGATGCTTTTCAGGATTGGCAGCTAACTGATGTCAGATGAGTCACAGCAGGTAGGAATCCCAGCTGTTCCTGAAGTCATGGGTGTCCGTGCTGCCTTCTCCCAGGAGTATCAGTGTGTGCACACACTCCCAGGCACATGCATTTCACAACTCACAGCAGTAAAGAGGCCTACGCTGACCTTCCCCATAGGACTCTCTTGGAAATGGACTCCAGCAGTTTCCCCATAAGCCTGCAGTGTCCACTGAAGTCAGTCCTTTCTATCTAAAGCATTATCTGTGTTCATGACTGTCCCACTGCTTCTGAAATAGAGCTTCCTGGTGCTGCTGTGCCCTGCTTCCCTGGCACTGTACAGAGGATTCAGCACCCTCTCCCTAGCCAAGTACACCAGTTGTTTATAGGGCACTGTAAGCTGTGGGTCCCATCTCTTCACTGTCAGGGGGATGTGAATGGACTTGAAATGTGCCTCTGGGCCATCTGACAGTACGGGCGCCAAAGCTGTTGGGCTTTTAGTCCAAATTGCCTTCAAGTACATATCCCATCTACAAGATCCATGTCCCCAGTCCCTAATCCCGGGTCCCCAGGCTAATTTTGTAGGCTCTCTTGCATATGAGGCAGCATCTGTTGTAGGATTCAGCTAAACTGTTTCTGGCTCCTAGTTATGATTGGATGTAAGTTAGCTATGTTGCTTCATTTAAGGAAGACTTTAAACATCCATGATTTAAAATGGGGTACTGGGGCCCAGGGTAATAGCTCAGTTGGTAAAGTGTTTACATTACAAACTGAAGGACCTGAATTCAGTACCCAGGATCTATGACAAAAGCCAGGCATGGTGGCTTTACTTGTAATCCCAGCATGGGAAGGTTCAGATCCCGGGGGCTCCGGCCAGCCGCCCTAGCCTAGCTATCAAGTTACAAACCAATGAGGACTTGGATGTGGTGCCTTCATCCCCCGCACTCACAGAGGTAAAGGCAGGTGGATCTCTAGAGTTCCAGGCCAGACTGATCTAGAAAGCAAGTCCAGGACAGCCAAGGCTACTCAGAGAAGCCCTGTTTGAAAAAAACAAAGCAACTAACCAAAAAAAAAAAAAACAATTGGAGGCCTTGTCTCAAAAAAGTGCATGCAGCAGAAGGAAGACCACCCAAGGATGCCCTCTGACTTCCACATGTGTGTGGATACATATACACATGCACACACAAAATGAGGTGCCAGAGTAAACAAGGAGAATGGAGACACACAAAAGGAATGCCATGACAATCTTATAGTTTGACTTTTATTTTGGGAGTTTGGGCTGGATTATAGCAACTCACAAGACTCAGTCTGCACACACTCTCAAAAGATAGCTGGGAAGTGTCACACCCCGTATTTTTAAGAAACAGCCTTTTTTCATTGTGTAACAGTGTGGATAAGGCATTCTCTCTTGCTCTCTTACTCCTTGATAAACATAGAGTAATTAACAGCAGAGTCTTCAAGATGAAGACACAGAGCCACTCATGAATGAAAAGAGGAAGCCAGTCTCAGGCTGTGTGTGAGTTCCATCAAATCCATGATGAGGAAAAGCGACCCCATTTCAGACAGAGCATGGGGCTCCATGGAAAGTGCCTGTCCCGCTTCCTTTCACGCTCCTTTGAGAAAACATTCTTTGTCTTTTGATTCAGAGTTGTCACGAGGAGCACCTCCTTCTTTTGCTATACCTCTAGGCAGGGAACATATGTCACCAGTGCCACTGCCATATTTAGACGCTGTCTGTCGTTCAGCTTCACTGAGTCCCCAGCCAAGTTACCTTTTACACGGCAATTACTCATGAAACCCGAACACTGAGGAAAATGAGTGTTAGGTTGCTCTCATTTTCCAATTAACTGCCCACCTGCTATTATGAGATTCAAGCTAGGCATAGTAAGCCCTTCCCTTTCAGCCTTTAGGAAGAAATAAACAGTACTCAACTTCTTTACACAGAATATAATTAATGTGTGAAATGGTCGACCAGAGGCAACAATGAAACTTGCAACTGTGAGTACATACAAGGAAGAGCCAGACAAGGAAGGAAAAAATTCCACGATGCAAACATGAGACAAGCAGGTGGATGGCTTGGACACACCAGATGGCCTCCTTCTGTCCTAAAATGTATTGGGAGATTCTATTTTGCAAAATCCCTTTAAGAATCAAGTTACTTTTAAAACAGTAAATTGTGGCAAAGAAAATGCTTATGATGCTGTATTTGTGTCCATTAATTCAATGGAAAGCCAGTATTCCTGGGGAGGTATTTTCAACACACAGCCAACACACTTGTCACAGTGAAATGAGATGGCAGAGAGGAAGGTGAAAAGATAGAAAGGGGGAGGGTTGTGTCTTGTCTTATTTTCCTAATAGAAATAGATATGTGCTTCCCGTATTCACAGCACGAGGAGAAGCAGGTATCCACAGCAGCCTGGAAACAGCCTGGCAGGGGAAACCCAATGGATTGCACTGAAAGACAGACCTGAAGTGTGCCAGATAATGAAAAACAGCATCGCTCCTGGAAAACATGTAAGAGCCACACCACTCCCCAAGGCTAAGCATATGATTCCATTCTCACATTTCAGGGGAGAAACTGCAGACAGTGTATACAGAGAACTGTAGCTCAAGATTCCAAAAGACCACAGATGGAGGGCACCTCCAAACAGGCCCCTTCAAGTCCATTTCCACTCACAGCTTGGTTGTCAAGATACACGGCTTTGGTAGCAGCTCTGTATTAGAAAACTCTCTATTCAATTTTCAAAAGGTGTTTCTTCCTTTTAGGTTGGCAGGGAAGAAAGCTATATCCTGTCAGAATCATCTTAGAACAGAGCTCATGTCCTGAGACTTCATGCCTGGGAAAATTGGTAAAACCTGCTCATTGTTGCCTGATAACATTCCTCCTTCCAGTCCATTCTGCTCACCCGTGAATGGAGAACAGCCAGTCTCCTTAAGCCTCCATAGTCCTCAGGTGAGATGGGGGTGTACCAGAAGTTATTTCCTGCTTGGTTGCTGCCTGAAATTTCCCCTGGGAGGGCACACAAACAACCACTTGCTCCAGAGGCCACCAACCACAGAATAAATAAATTATTTCATGCAAGTTTATCTGGGAGCCCCAACAAATTTAATGTGGGGAAAGATCTCATGGGTCTCTCCTTCCCAGTGACAGTGAACAGGTCCAGTTTGGTACACGTGTCCTACAGAAAATCACAGCTGCTGATACATCAAGGGCCCTTTCTTGCTGGAGGACAGTGTCTCACAGCAATGGGCCTTTTAAGTTAATATGTGGGACCTACACTGACCTTTCCCCTGCCTCTTTGCCAGGATGACATTGTTGCTACTGACACAGTTTCTGGTGATGTGGTAATACCTGCCAGGGGTCCAATCCTTCCACCAAAATGCTTAGGCCACCACTGCCATGATGGCGCTTCTGAGTTGGTACCAAAGACAACATCATGGTCTACAGGAGGGGATCTAAATGAAGCCACATGTTACTGTTGTTATGGGATAAGAGAAGCACTTTGTCTATAGCTACTTCACAGGTTAAGGGTGACAAGAAAGAAGAGTATCTACCAACCCACTAGCATTGTGCTGCTATGGAAGCCAAGTGCTGTATCTCTTGGGAAGTTTTAAATATCTTAAAAACAGGTCTGTCCTCTGCACCTTTTTCTTTTTTAAAAAGATTGATTGATGGATTGAGTGATTGATTTTGCTCTGTTTTCACACACACCAGAAGACACACACCAGAAGAGGGAATCAGATTCTATTACAAAGGGTTGTGAGTCACCAAGTGGTTCCTGGGAATTGAATGCAGGACCTCTGGAGCACCAGAAAGTGTTCTTCGTTGCTCTCTCCAGCCCTGTCCTCTGCACCTTTAATGTTGTTTCCTCTTCCTGGATTCCTGTGTGAGCCCGGGGCCTTGGGTAAGGTAGAGTGACAGATGATTGTTGCCTATGTTGGTTACCATTCTCTTCATGGTGACCTAAGAGAACAACTTGAGGAAGGAATGAGGGTTTTGAACCATGGTTAGTTTGCTCCATGCAGTGGAGCAGAACATCATGGTGGTGGTAGAAGTTCTTGACCTCATGGTTCATAGAAAGCAAGAAGCGGAGACAGGACCAGGGACCAGGTCTAAGCTTCAGTGCCGTGCACACAATGCCCAGTCACTCCAGCCAGGTCCTGCCTTGTAAAGTTTATGCCAGCTCTCAAAGTAGAGCTGTCACTGGGCACCACATGTTCAACTCTGCCTTTGACAGCGCCCATTCTTGATCCTCAGTATGCTTTGTTTAGGTGGGGGTCTTGGCTTTGCTAATGCACAAATAGCCTCCAGGCATTGCTCACCTCTGTGGAGCCATTCGGGATCAGGCTCAAAACATGAGGGATTGAATCAAATACTGCTTCTGTGTCTCCTTGACTTTCAGATTTGTGTAAATAAATACTAAATAGATGGTCCTTCTGTAAGCATAACTTAGGAGTCTATGAAGCATAATTTCTTTTTTTCCCACCATTGGGGAGGGGAGACTGAACTAGTCAGTGAATGGCACTTTTCTTCTGAGCTTAGAAAAATAACAGAGAAACAAGTGAAATGATGCTAAAACAAGCAGCATTATCAGAAATCTCCAATCCCCTGTCTACTCTGCTGCCTAAACTAATTTTGACCACAGCTACAAGACATTATGAGAACCTGCTGGCCACTGAGAAATTAGGTCACTTAATCAATCATTTTATCTATATAAAGCTAAACAATTAGTTTGACCCACTTTTGCCCACTGAAATGCCTGACTCATAGCTCTGCCTGGCTGGTTGGTATTTGATCAACACTAGGAGAAGGCTCCGACAGGCCATAAGCAGTAACCTCTCTTTTAAAAGGTATCCTCTCTCTTTTTTTAATGCACCAAACATAAAGGGAAAAATAATTTTGTAGGCACCATTACATCTTTTTTTTCAACTTTTTAAAGCATATATTCCACATGGCTCAAGAAACAGAAAGAAGGTCTCTAATCTTACATGAAAAATCATGTTCTTCTAAAACATTAATGATTTAAAAATATGGGTAAAATACAATGCTTTTAAGCTATTTGCCATTATGACTATGTCTAGAGCAGAGCTCTTATTTTAGAGTTGAAATTTTGATGCTTAATTTTTAAATTAAGACAATAACTAATGTGTGTGTTAGAGCACCAGTGTGAGAGAGCCATATTTTAAATCCTCAACACTGAACACATGTGTACTACCACACCCTTTAATTAACACCCCAAAATTACACACTGGGCATGGTTGAAATCTCCCAGTTTCAGAGAGACTGGTAACTCACTGAAGTATTTTTAGGCTTCCCAACATTTCCTTACATCACTCCACGAAGGCAACACAGCCAACTGGTATACCTACTTCGAGAAATAGTATTATTGACTAGATTACTTGCTTCATTTCTTGTGAATCCCAGACCGTGAAAGATTAAATTAAAACAGCTCTGTGAACAGCAAGACCAAACAGAGGGAGCTTAAGTCCACAGTGCCATCTTCTTGGAAACTTTAATTACTCTTGTTCGGGCCTGCACCAAATAAAGTCATCTGTTATTTGGGAACTGTGCTGTTTGGTGTGTGGACAAAGAGGCACACGTGTTGAACAGTACCCAATTCTACAGAGGGGCACCTCTTCTAAGATTGTAACACAGAGAGCTCACACATCTGCCACAGCCTCAAGCTGTGACAATTTGCTTCTCTGGACATTCTAGCGCTTTAGTCTGAGATGTAAGCTTCCAGAAGGCAGGGATAACTAAGAATACCACAGCTGCAATTCTAGAGTGTGACGAGATTTAAAAGATTTGAAATCCAACACACTTAATTCATCAAAAAGCAGTAGCTTTGTGGGGAAGATTGGTGACTCCATCATTGATTTTACCCCAGAATACAAGCTGCAATGGATTAGGAAATGTAGTTCAACTTTCTGGTGACTAAAGACATGTGTGAGAATTAACACTGACAACTTGCCAGGATCTGGAATCACCTGGGATACAAACTCTGACTGTGTCTATGAGGGAGTTTCAATACTGAATTAACAGAAATGAACCCACAGCATCTCACCAGCAGGTTTCAGGGACTGAATGAAAGGATCAGGCAAGCCTAGCCTGAGGGAACATCTCTTGTGTTTCCTGACTGTGGATACAATGCGACCAGCTGCCTCACATTCCTGCCTGACCATGTCTTTCTGCCAGGCTTGAATGAATCCTCAAACTATGAGCCCAAACAAGCCCTCCCTTCCTTTACGTTACTTTTGTGTCTCAGGCATCGCTCACAGCAGTGAAGGATGTAACAACAGGCGGAGGATGTGGGGAGGAAATTTGGGCAGAGCCCCCCCGTATGTTTGTCTACAGAGAGTAAGGCTGGAGGAGACCCTGCCCAGAGCATGTATGTCGTGCTGGTCCTCTTGCCCTTTAAACGTCCCAAGTGCTCTCTCCGAAAAAGCGTGGTAAACGCTAAAGTCCTTAAAAGCGCGTCACCGCCACGGGCTGGCACACGTCCATTATTGGTTGATTCTTTCATTTCTCAGCTACTCTGGGATGTCTAAGTGTGAAAAAGTCAGTATGCCTGAGTTGAATTTAAGATTGCTTTATGTCAGTGCGCATTTGTTTGTTTTTGAAATCAGCCACAAATGCAACAGGAAATACTCCTGGCTGCTCAGTTGTGTGTCTGTGTCCCGCACTGTGTGCCGGAAGAGAGCAAGTTCCTTTGTGTTTGGGCAGCTTCTGGATTGAGGCGCAGTTCAGCAAATGACTCAGATAATACAGGAGACATGCCTTCGGACAGGTATGTTCTCTGCAAAAAGAAGCTCCGGCAGGACTGGAGGGACACTCGGTACGGAGAGAGCTTGGCAAACAAGCACAAGGGCCTACGTTCAGATCCCCATCACCTGCCTAAAAGGCCAGGTGTGTTGAAGCACCTCCGTAATCCTGTTGCTGGGGAACCCAAGTCAGCAAGATCCCTAGAGCTCCCTGGACAGCTGATCTGACTGCATCAGTGGGCTTCCGGTTCATTGAGACACCCTGTCTTAGAAAATAATAATAATAATAATAATAATAATAATAATACGAAGACAATTGAGGTCCGTGTGCAAATATGTGCATGTTTGTCTACTTACATATGAACATGTACACAAACGTGTATCATGTGCACATAAATGCAAATAATATTTTGGAGAAAAAGGAAGCACTGAGGCCAGCAAGATGGCTCAGGAGAAAAGGACGCGTGATAACAAGCCTGCCACTTGGAGTTTAATCTTTGATTTACCTCCTGGAGAGAGTAGCTGTCCTCTGACTTCCACCTCCATGCCATGGCATGCATGCACAAATATGTAAATAGACATGATTTTAAACTTTCTAATGAAGTGCTGGTGTGTGTGTGTGTGTGTGTGTGTGTGGTGCAGCTGTGTATCTATGACGGTCTTTCCACACAGCTCAGACACAGGAAGTACAATCGACAAGAGGAAGGCTGTGTGGAAGCAGTGTACTCTCTGTGTCACAGACGTGGCCAGCTGGAATGGGAACCAAACATTTAATTGTGGTTTTGAAGTTGTAGTTGTGCTATCCATGAACCAGAAAGTTCTAATCCCTCTGAAAAAAGCAATCATGCAGGAGAAGGCTGACTGGATTAAAGATCAGAAATTGTGTTTCCAATTAGTTCCACAAATCCCATGGATATAGACGAGTTAGGGAAGAAAAAAATAACAGAAATATGCAAATTCAAACTCCAAAAGTCCACAATTTAATGAACACAAAACTCATTATGATTTCTGAAAAGAATATCTTCCTAACAAAACCGAGGACAAAGTACTTGCTGTTCTCACAGTATGAGGAAGACTGGCTGGTCCCCATAGGTCTCAGAGAGTGCTAGCCCAGACAACCTTCTGCCTTGATCTACTCTCCTCCTGGGAGGAAGGTTGTGGGGGAGCCTCCACAGAAGGGTGAGTGGCTATTCAAGCTGTCAGTTCCTCCACCCAGACTTGCCTCCTCATCCACTCCACTCTTCCTTCTGAAACATTACTGCAGAGGTGATCTTTAGAACTGAGAGTAAGAAGGAAGAAAGGGCTGAGGAGATGGTTTAGCTGCTAACATGCTTGCTTTCGAAGCATAAGGGCCTGAGTTTGACCACAGAGCCCATGTTAACAAAGCAGAGCCAAGCCTGTGCGTAGACACACATGCTTATAACGCTAGTGCTGGGGAGGCCTGCAGGCAACCCCAACGGTTAGCACATGGGAGAGCTCGCGCCCATGTGACACATTGTCTCAAAAACAAGGTTATTCCGTGCCACACACACACACACTCACAGACTCTCTTTCTCTCTCTCTCTCTCTCTCTCTCTCTCTCTCTCATAAAAATATAACCATAATAATACTTCCTCAAATAGAAGTTAGGGAAAGTAACCATCCACAGATAAAGAGAGAAGAGAAAAACTAAAAACAATAATGAATATGTTTTGTTTTCTTTAAAGTGCATTGCAACTACGAATCCTGATCCTGCAGGCTTGAAGCCCTGGGTGGTCACCATGTCTATGGAGGTATATGTTGATCTGTCTGGTGTGAGTTTGTTGTATATTACACCACGGAGATCCCACTCTCAGATAGTCTGACCTGAGTCAGCCTTCTTCCAATGACACCCTGACACTTTTCTTCAGGGCACTTGGTGACTTCCCAGGGAAGTCCATAGTGGTGACTTCCTGCAGACTCAGTATTCACACAGTACAAACACACTTACAGGGAAAGCATGCACACATGTTCTGAGAGATACTCCATTTTTATCTGTTTCAGTAACATATTGATCTTCAGCTGTCTTATAAATTCTTGGTCTGACCACCTGAAGTTCTCCATCTGGGAGACAGTGGCCTCATGAGTTGGGCCATTTTTTAGAGAAATCCTGCCTTTTCCTCCTAAGTTTATATACTCCATGGTTCTTATGCTAGACCCTAAAGATAAACAAATGTGGGCAGGAATGCTGGTACAGGCTAGCGGCTGCAGCTACGTGGGAAGCTGAAAGTAGGAGGGCCACACATTCATGCCAACCTGTTGCAAAGTCATCTCAAAGTCTGCCTTGTCTAATTAGAAAGGTCCTGAATTTAAAAACAGTTAAAACAACAGTAAAACAGAGGCACTGGTCCTATAACTCCGTGGTTGAACATAACACTGACCCTGGTTTTAATCCCTACTGTGAGCACAAAAGAATAACAAGGAAGAAAGAAGGGAGAGGGTAATGAAGGGAGAAAAAAAAAGTGAGAGAGGGTGAGGGGGAAGGATGTGGAGAATTAAAGAGAAAAGAGATAAGAACCAGGGAGCCACCATCTCTGGGAAAGGATTGGGTGCAGAGAATCCAGCAAAGTGTTTGCCATGAGGGTGGGTCAAGGAGAGACAGTGGGGGTGGGGAGAGGGTTGTCTATGGATGGCCCAAGAAATTACCAAAAACTAGGCAGTTCAAGCCAGTATATCTTTAATGTCCTAGATTTTGACATCTAGGAGACCAAGCTTCTTCTTTCCTTTCTTCCTTCTTTCCTTCCTTCCTTCCCTCCATTCCTCTCTCCCTCCCTCTTTCCTTCCTTCTTTTTTTCTTCCCTCCCTCCCTCCTTTCTTCCCTCTCTCCCTCCTTCCTTCCCTCTTTTCATTCTTCCTTCTTTCCCTCCTTTCTTCCCTTCCTTCCTTCTTCCCTTCCTTCTTCCCTTCCTTCCTTCCTTCCTTCCTTCCTTCCTTCCTTCCTTCTTTCCTTCCTTCTTTTCCTCTCTAAGCGACAACCTCCATACTTCTCTCCTCTGTAGCACTGACTTACAGAGCCATCACTCCCATCTCCAGAGCCATATTCCCTTTACCCTTTGAGTAAAGACCTCCATGTGCACCCACTTCTCATGGGAACATCAGCCATGCTGGACAAAGGCCTGTCTTCAAGTGAAGTCACATCCCCATGTATGAGGTTAGGAATTAAAACATATCTGTCTGGAGAATATCATTCAGCGCACAGTAGGTGTCTAGGCAGATGGTCATAAAGGATTTAGGTGACTTAGAATCAGATATAATCTTAATGTAATTCAGTATCAACACCAGGAGGCTGGGAAGAATATGAGTGAGGCAAGAGAGGAGGGTAGCCTTCTGGGAGGAGGCCGTTGTCGGGTTTGAAATGTTCTCCACAGGCTCCTGTGTTTGAATCCTTGGCTTTCTGCTGCTTTGGGGGGAATTGTAAAACCTTTGTGGTATAAGGCCTAAATGGGGGCATTGGATCTTAGGAAGCTTGCTTGAGGTTTACAGCTCAGGCCCACTCCCTATCTCATCTTTTCTTACTGGTCTGAAAACTGGAGCCAGCACAGGCTCCTGCTACCACAAAGCCACCCATTTGTGCCTTCCTCACTTTGGTGGACTTTATTTTCTAGGTTACTTCCGGTCAGAGACTTGGTCACAGCGTCAAGGCCCTGAAATATTCCACCTACCAGAGATGTGAGCTGAAACAGTAGCCTGGCCTCACAAGTGAAGGAGGGGCTCAGCTGGTTACAACCTCTGTGCTTCCTGCTCTACAGAGATGCGTCTGCCTAAAGCCCATGAGATGGCGCGTCCTCCCGTGCTCGTGTCACTTGGATGCCCACAAAAGTAAGTTATGCTGCAATCAGTTACACATATATAATATAATGTCTTAAAACATTTAGAAAAATAACAGGGATGTGTTTGACTCAGGAGGGAGAAATCTGACCCAGGGAATCTCAAGTCTCACAGGCAGGAAAGGTCACTAGAGTTGCAAAGACTAACCAGGAAGAAGTGTGTTTGCACCTCTTCAAGGCTAGCTCGGAATGCAGGAAGACTTGAGGAGGGAGGGAGGCGACACCACTGGGGGAGGCTTCTATCTGAACACGCCCAAGCAGTTACGCTGGACATCGGAGGTGGCATTTTCCGGCACAGCAAGAGAGAAGATGGTGGCCAGCTAGGACAAGAGGGGAGAGGATGGGGCATCACCTAGAGATGCCAGCACTCAAGCAGGTTCAGAGGGTGTGGGCCGGAAGGCGACAACCACCTAGCCTGGGCAGAAGGGCTAGGAGAGTGTCTCATTCGTAGGGACTCGGGTGCCCTGGCTGTTTTCTGGGGCCACATTGTACTCAGCATGTGCTTTTTATCATGTGTGTGGATGGAAACGCCCTAAGAAGGACATTTTTTAAAATCTAGAAAATTGCCCAAGAAGAGAAAGCTGCTGGAACTTGATGCCAGCTATCACCACTGTATCCTCCTGGGGCTCAGCCGGTGGACATGGGGTTGAGACTAACATCCTTATTTGATGTTAGGAACCAGCAAAGACAGTAATGAAATGAAAACAAAACAAAACTGGGGTACATTTTTCCAGCAGATCCATCCTTCTCTCCTTGCCCCCATCTGCGCTAGAATCTTCTGTTGCTGTTTTCCTTCATCATAACGCTCATCGGGTTTTAAAAATTACTTTGAATTTGACTCAGGTAATAGAATTCTGCAGGCCGCTGACTTGTGAGAAAGCTGAGACAGCTGTTCTCATGTGTTAGAATGAACTTGGCTTGACAGTTAACACAGTCTGCTGTGAGCCTGGTCCCCTCTGTGGAGAAGTGAGGATGTCTGACTTGAGTTGTTCTGTCTCTGAACTTTCAGATGCTCGTTGATATGCAATGACCTGGAAAGAACTAACTGCACAGGGCAGCTTTCCGGCTCACATTCAGCATGGACGCCTGGGCCAATCATTTTTAAAAGGAGAAAATAAATCTGAGTTTTCCCTTCATGCAGAAGGACCCCTCCCATCTCCTACTGATAAGATGAGGACAGGTCCTATTCTTAAGCGTTTGCTCTAACTGAACCAGAATTTCCTCTGAAGGCTCCTCAGTGAGAACAACCAGCACCCAGGAACAGTGAGACCTACAAGCCTGGAATCTTCTCCTGCCTGGGATGCAGGGAACACTGTAAACAGGTCTGCTTCAAAGCGAGGGCAGCGTGGAAAGTGCCGACATCTTTGAATTTTCCAAGTGCAGAAAAGGAGACTAAGACCAGAAAACAGTAAGGACAAGCTTGGGGAAGACACAAGAGTTCAGCCTGGCTAAGGGAAGAAGCCCTGTGACCCAGGGTTTGACAAACATCGGATGGGAGCCTGCAGGAGAGTCGTCTATTAGTGATCACATTGGGGTGGATTGAAGCTGAAGTGTGCTCTGCTCCTAGAGAGTGTTGTTGCTACCTTTAAAGTATATAATTAACAAGCAGATAAATACACAATAACAGATGACAATACCGGAGTAAGTAATCAGTATCCACAGGTCTGAGTGGCTCGGGGATGGAGTGTCATGCTTAGCACGCTGGGAGTGGGGCGGATGATAAATACAGATAATGGTAACTATAACAACAACAAAACAAAATAATGAAACAAGTAGCAAAGAAATGCCACTTACCTACATTTTAAATATTACAGAATGGAGCTGACATTCTTCTAGGGTTTGCCTTCTCAGTAGTCTTCATTTCCCAAAAGGTGCACACAACAAACAAGAATTTGCTCTCTGTTTTTCCAAACTCCATCTTCTTTCTCCTATGTACTTTGTCCTTTCCTGCCTTTGTTCTTTCACCCTTGGTTATGGTTGTTTCTTTTGGCTAGTTTCGTTTGTTTATTTGTTTCCCCAGTAGTCTCACCCTGTAGCCCAGGCTGTTCTAGAACTCACTGTGTAACCCATATTCACCTTTAATTCAAGAGCTGATAACAAGTACATACCACTGCACTCGGATCTATTTCTTAACACACACACACACACACACACACACACCATCAGCACATATATCCAGTGGAAATATTTTTCTCCCCATGGAACATATTCTGTCATACATATATATGGATCTATTCTTATCATTTGTCATTTCAAAAACAAACATCTTGTTGATCTTTATGCATCTGTCTGTGTTGGTCTGCCATTTGCAAAATATCTCATAATGCATATCTAAATATACCATCCCCTGATTATAGAGTTTGAGGCTGCTTTAATTGTTTCCCTTTTACAGATGATGCTGAATGTGTCAATTGACACCTGTGATGTCACAGAGAAAATTATTTTATCTGGACCAACTTTAAAAATCATGGAAACAGACTGTCATCTAGCCTGTGGTTTCTCATTTACTGTCCTGGTTAGTTGTTTCTGTGTGAGTGTGTATGGGTGTGTGGTGTGTGTGGTGTGTGTGTGGTATGTGTGTGTGGTATGTGTATGTGGTATGTGGTGTGTGTAGTGTGTGTGATGTGTGTATGTGGTATGTGTGTGTGGTGTGTGTGTGTGGTATGTGGTATGTGTGGTGTGTGTGTGGTATGTGTGTGTGGTGTGTATGTGGTATGTGGTGTGTGTGGTGTGTGTGTGTGGTATGTGTGTGTAGTATGTGGTGTGTGTGTATGTGGTATGTGTGTGGTGTGTGTGGTATGTGTGTGTGTGGTGTGTGTGGTATTTGTGTGTGGTATGTTTCTATGCCAGTACCATGCAGTTTTTAATACTGTTGCTCTATAGTACAACTTCAGATCAGGGATGGTGATACCTCCAGAAGATCTTTTATTGTAGAGGATTGTTTTAGCAATTCTGGGTTTCTTGTTATTCCATATAAAGTTGAGAATTTTTCTTTCCAGGTCTGTAAAGAATTGTGTTGGTAATTTGATGGGCATTGCATTGAATCTGTAGATTGCTTTTGGTAAGATGGTCATTTTTACTATGTTAATCCTGCCAAGCCATGAGCATGGGAGATCTTTCCATCTTCTCATATCTTCTTCTAATTCTTTCTTCAGAGACTTGAAATTTTTTTCATACAAGTCTTTGACTTCCTTAGTTAGGGTTACTCCAAGTTACCTTATGTCATTTGTGGCTATTGTGAAGGGTGTTGTTTCCCTAATTTCTTTCTCAGCCCTTTTGTCTTTTGTATACAGGAGGGCTACTGATTTTTTTTGAGTTAATTTTGTATCCAGCCACTTTGCTGAAGGTGTTTATCAGCTGTAGGAGTTCCCTGGTAGAGATTTTGGGGTCACTCAGGTATACTATCATATCATCTGCAAATAGTGATAATTTGACTTCTTCCTTTCTAATTTGTATCCCCTTGATCTCCTTCAACTGTCTTATTGCTCTAGTTAGACCAGCACCCTTGAAGATGCTCTTTCCTGTTGCATGGTTTTGGCTTCTTTGCCAAAAATCAGATATGCATAGGTGTGTGGATATATTTCTGGGTATTTGATTTTATTTCATTTCTATGCCAGACTATTTCTATGCCAGTACCATGCAGTTTTTATTACTATTGCTCTGTAGTATAGCTTGAAGTCAGGTATGGAGACACCCCCAGAAGTTCTATTATTGTATAGAATTGTTTTAGCTATTCTGGGGTTTTTGTTTTTTATATGAAGTTTAGAATTGTTATTTCAAGGTCTGTGAAAAAATTGTGTTGGTATGTTGATGGGGTTGCATTTAATCTGTGGATTGCCTTTGGTAAGAGGACCATTTTTACTCTGTTAATCCTACCGATCATTGAACATGGGAGATCTTTCCATCTTCTGGTATCTCCTTCATTTTCTTTCTTCACAGACCTGAAGTTCTTATCATACAGGTCTTTGACTTGCTTGGTTAACTACCTCTAAATACTTTATATTATTTGTGGTTATTGTGAAGGGTGTGGTTTCCCTAATTTCTTTCTCAACCCATTTGCCATTTGTATCAGGAGGGCTACAAAATTTTTTTTTTAATTAATCTTGTATCCAGCTACTTTGCTGAAGGAGTTTATCAGCTGCAGGAGTTCTCTGGTGGAATTTTTGCAGTCACTTATCTATACTATCATATCATCTGTGAATAGTGATACTTCTTCCTTTCCAATCTGTATCCCTTTGATCTCCTTTAGTTGTCTTATTGCTTTAGCTAAAACTTTTAGTGCTACATTGAAGAGATCTGGAGAGAGTGGGCAACCTTATCTTGTCCCTGATTTTAGTAGGATTGCTTTAAGTTTCTCTCTATTTAGTTTGATGTTGGCTATCGGCTTGCTGTATATTGTTTTTATTATGTTTAGGTAAGTGCCTTGTATCCCTGATCTCTCCAAGACTTTTATCATAAGGCGGTATTGGCCTAGTCTTCAGGATGGCAAGAGGTCCAGGGAAAGACGAGTGGTGCAGCCACGCTGGGGTGGGTGTTTTGGAGTGCAGGGGTGCAGGCGCAGATGCCTGGAAGGGCAGTGGCTTAGGCGTGAGTGCACACAGCTGTGGATGTCTCAGAAGGCTGTTGTGGGGTCCCTGGTATCTCAGGTGGTGGCAGCAAGGGCTCGGGCTCCTCAGGTAGCAGCTGCGAGGGTGCGGGCACAAGGACTAGAGTTCCTCAGAGGGCAGCCATGGGCCCGCAGGTGCCTCAGTGGGCAACTGAGTTGCAGCTTACAGGCGTAGCAGACGCTGAGCTCCTGGAACTCAGACTTGTCTGGCCTTCGCCATCTTGGATCCAGGATTCAGTATGATTTTATTTTCCTCCTGGTCTCCACAAGGGGCCAGGTAGAACAGTGGATTGGAGGTTGGGATGCTGTCCCTGGAATCCAGAGGCTGCCCTCAGGGGACCCTGGACCCAGGGGCCTGCACTTGCTCCAGTATGAGGAAAAAGCAGGGGTTCACCTTCGTGACTCCTGGACCGAGGGGACGACCGCAACGGGCCTGGATCTGATCGGCTCGGACTCCAGGGCTGTCCTCTACAATCTAGGAAGTACCAAGGTTGGTGTTTTGGATCTGACCACCTGTTTACGCCTCAGTTTTGCAGTCTCTGATCTTCTCTACCTCTTAGACGTGGTACACACTGGTCGCTGCCATCTTGGAACTCAATATGATCTATCTTGATGAACCAAAATAATGCCTTCCTTTGCTCATTCCCAATGAATCAGAGTGTTAACATGTAAGTTTTTTGGTCATGGATATGGACAACTGCTTCACTCCTGCATGATGTCTCAGTGAACGTGGGGAGGGGGTGCTACCTCAGCTGCACAGCAGATCTAGGTTTGGGGAAGCTGGAGAGAGAAGCAGTGGGTGGGGCCCTGGCTCCCTCCAACCCTGAGCATCAGTCAAGAGTGAACACAGGTTTACAGGTAAAGCGACCAAGCATTTTATGCCACTGCTCTCCCTTAAACTAGAGCAGTCTCAAGAAGGACAGTCTACATTACACAAATGTGTGTTTGATGTGAGTCTCTCCTCTCTCTCTCTCTTTCTCTCTTCCCTCTGTCTCTCTTCTCTCTCCTGTATGTATTAGTGAGCAGTTACTTTGAAAAGCAGAGGAAAACCCAATCTCCTTCATTGTAAGGCTACATCTTTGTAAATAAGCATAGAAACTTAGGTTCTAACTCAATTAAATGTACAGGAGCTAAAATGTGGTTGTGCTATGGAAGCACAATTTATCATTCCATGTTCACCACATTTTGCCAAAAACAGGGTGCAACAACTTTTCAGATGTTCTTTCTGTTAGTATTTTTCTAGAGATTAATTGCTTAATCTAGTAAGTATTTATTATCCTCCAGCTTCCTCTCATCCTTGTAGGATGTGTGAGGGATGATTGCTTCTCTGACATATTCTGCAGCAGCTGGTGAACTGGACCAGAGAGGCACAGTTGTCTGCATGGAATTCATCCACCAGCATCTCTATAGCCATTATTGTTTCCTCTGCCCAAGGGAGCTCATTGTACTTGATGGGCCTTCCTCCAGGGTCCTTAACGAGTCTTGGGCAGGTGGAGGTAAAATAAGCCCAGGATGGGAGTCATTGCAGCCAAACTCACAGTCTTGTGTCTGCCAGTTGGGACAGTACCATCAAAAATTGGAACTGCCCACTGTGATGGTCCACACTTGCCAAAGAAGACTGGCTACACACCACCAGCTCCTGGCACACATGACTTTGAAAACCTGACTCAGGAGCCAAGTGTGGATTGGAAAGATGCTCATAAGCCTTGACCTTGTGTTTCTTCTGTTAGATATTATTTTTTAAATGATCTGTCCACCCATCCTGTTACTTACAAATACATGTAAGCTTACAGGTAGCCAAGCCCTGACCTTGTGGTTCTTCCCAAGGAAAAACATCTATATAAACACAAGCACATATAAACCTACAAGTATATGAGGCCTTGACCTTGTGATTCTTTTACTAGTAATTATTCCAAGAGAATGGCCTATCTTCCAACACAGAGACACAGGCAAACCTAAATACTGGAGAATATAATAACGTTGTTCATGAACAGGCACTTATACTAAACTGCTGAGAAGCCCCGAGTGATGTGCAATGCAGTGCTGCTGGTATTAATTGATGTTTGGGCATCCGAAAAACAATCCTTTGTTACATGCTCAAAGTCATAGCTCAGTATATACCTAATATCACGGTAAATGCTCAGAAAGAGATAATGCTACGATAACATGAGCCATCCGTGTGTTTACACAAATGGGGGAGTGTGCTTCTGTAATCACCACCATGGTAGATGACTTACAAATGCTTCTAATTTTTATGTGCTTGGGGTGTTTGTTTTTTGTTAGTTTCTTTGTTGTTTTGTTTGTTTTGAGGTAGGGTCTCCGATAGGTCAAACTGCCCTTCCACTTGCTGTGTAGCTGAGGATGATCTTGAACTCCTGATCCTCCTGCCCCCACCTTCCAAATGCTGAAATAGGCATGTGCTACTGCAGGCAGCCGAGGAACGCTTCCTTAACGCCTTATTTCCCTTTTCTACAATAAGTGTGTATTACTATTAGAAAGTAAATCTGAATTTGGAAAAGGTTTACCTTTCAACTGAAGACTTGCTTTCATTTCTCAGCATCCTCTAGCAGGACAGGCCCAACTCATGATCACAATTTTAAATAACACAAACTCTAGTTGTACAACCTAGTTTATAACTTTGTTTTTAAAAGTTACTGATCTATGGAACTTAAAATTTTAGTTTACTTATTCCTTATCACTGCATTCAAAACATTTAGCAATTTCACATATTTTGTTTCCTAGAAAGTCAGAAAGCAAAACCCTCCAAGTCTACCAATAATTCCAGCAATGTCAGCGAAGGCCAGTTTTCAACTGTCCTGCAATGTCTTCTGTCTGATTCTCCTCACTAAAGTTTCCACAAAGCCTTCACCAGGAATACTTAGCACATGGAGAGTTAGAGGTGTTCTAGCGTAGACAGGAAGAGCCATTCTAAGACACATGTAATTGCCAGTCATCCAATCCCTTTAACAAATAAACAAACCCAAGATAATATTTGCCTAGAGATATCTGATAGGTATTCTCTGATGAGGAAATGAGCCAATTCAAGCCAAATTAAAATATAAAGGCAGGTTTGGGGGGGGTGGAGGAAAGTTGGGATGGGGCAAAGAGAGAAATCATGTGCCGAGAGAGAGGAGAGAGAGAACCAAAATGTCTGGATGTATAGTGAAAAGCCTCTTGGGTAGAGGAATCCCCCCTGGAAAGGGGTAGACAGTGACTGAGGGATGCTGGGAGAACCCAGAGAACAGGTTTCTTTGGACCTGCTGTATGTTAAATAGGCACCTCCGTCACTTGTCCCAGGTCTGAATACCAACAAATCCGTCACACGAAGGAAAGAGAATCTCAAGAGGCTCTTTGCACGTCACATACCACTTCAGAGATAATGCACGTGAACTGCATTTCATGCACATGGCTACAGCACAAAGGGTGTGGGGTAGCACATGCGCCTCTTGGCCACTGCTCTGCCGCTGTGAAGAGACACCATGGCCAAGGCAATTCTTATAAAGGAGAACATTCGAGGGCTTGCTCACAGTCTCAGAGGTTAGCCCATTCTTGCCACGGCGGGGAGCATGGCAGTGAGCAGGCAGGCATGGTGCTGGAGAAATAGCTGAGTTCTGCCATAGAATCTGCAGGCAGCAGGAGGAGAGAGCCACTGGGCCTTGCTTGGGTGTTTGTTTGCTTGTTTGTTTGGTTGATTGGTTGGTTTTTTCAAGACAGGGTTTCTCTGTGTAGCCTTGGCTATCCTGGACTCAATTTGTACATCAAGCTGGCCTGGAACTCAATCCGTCTGCATCTGCCTCCCTGAGCCCTGAGATTATGGCTGCTTGGGCTTCTTAAACCTCAAAGCCCATCCCAGTGACACACTTCCTCCAACAAGGCTGCACCTCCTAATTCTTTTAAACCTATCAAAGAGTTCCACTCCCTGGGGATTAATCATTCAACTATATGAGCCTATGGGGACCATTCATATTTATTAATTAATTAATATTAATTAATTTATATTTTATATGCATAAATTTGTACTTATATTTTATTTGCATGCATGGGTACATGTGTGAAGGTGTCAGCATTCCCAGAGCTAGAGTTATGGACAGTGGTGAGCTGCCATGTGGGTTCTGGGAATTGAACCTGGGTCCTCAGGAAAAGCAGCTAGTACTCTTAACTGCTGAGTCATCTCTCCAACCTACCATTTTTATTTAATCCATCAAACATACTAAAATAAGGTTATGGAACACAGAGATGTCAATCACCCGTATTAAAAAGTCTATTCATTTCTGAAAACTCTCTTCCTTTTGCATTAAAAGCCCCTAGACTGAGAATTTAGGGGCTTTGAGCTGCATGGGTATTGAGCTTACTCTGCCCTGGGAGGTGTATTGTTGATTTTACTCTGACTTTAACACATCTAGGCTTTTGATCTCCCATGTCTTACACAATTCTTTGTTGGAGACGGAAATACCTTGCACCATAGAAAGTTCCCCTGATTTCCTGTCCACTAACAATTCCCTGCAGAATTCCACAGACATCAAGAACTTAGATTTATAGACTCTATATAATGTTCACTTAAATAAAAACTCCTAAGTCATATTAATATATAATACCAATCATTCTATAATGAATATGAAAATTTCAGAACCCTGCAAAATGCAAAAAATACAAACAAAACAACTTCTTATCATTTCTGAAGGAAAGAATAAATTTTCTAAATATGCTATCCAGTTTCTTCCCTGTCCTTACTCCTCTCCCCTTCTTTTTCTTCCCCATCCTCCTCTTTCTCCTTTTCCTGCTCTTCTGCCTCTTCCTGCTCCTCTTTTCTTCTTCCTCCTTCTTCCATCCTCTTCCCCCTCCTTCTTTTTGTTTCAGATAGGATCAGCTATCTGATTTGAGTTCAAATTGGTTCTTAGAGACTCCTACTCAGGAATGAGACTGGCCTTAATAACTTTGGGAGGCACAAACTTTTCCTTCAAAGCCTTTGGTCCTACCCTTCTGACCCTTGTCAAGGGCATCTTTGCCCTGTTCGCTTTTACAGTCATCACCATCATTTCCTGTCAAGCTCCACCCAAACTTAGCAGAACAACAATAGGAAAGCAAACAGGGCTGAAGAGGGTGTTGGCTATGTCAGCAAGAAGGCCTGAGTTTGATTTGCAGAGCCCACATAAGCACGCCAGGTACAGGGCATGTTTTTAGTCCAAAATGGGGCAGAAGGAGGAAACTAGCTAGTATTCAGTCTAGCCAGCACACTCTACCTGAGTTTTAGGCTAGTGAGAGACACTGTCTTAAAAGATAAGGTGAGGGCTGGAGGGATGACATGTGTTGCTCTTCCAGAGAACCTGAGTTGATTCCAAGACCCCACAGGGTGAGTGGCACACAACAGTATATAACTCCATTTCCAGAGGATCCAATGCCCTCTCTTGGCCTTTCTGGGCACCAGGCACACATGTGGTACACATACATACAGGTAGGTAAAACACTCATACATATAAAAATACATTTGAAAAAAATTAAAGATAAAGTAGATAATACTTGAGAAATGACATGAGGTCAAACACACACATGCACACATGAACAAAACTGTGTGTTAACTAAAAGGACAATGAAAGATTGTTTCCAGGTTCTGGCTATAACAAATAAAGCTGCTGTGAACATGGTTGAGCAAATGTCCTTGTTGTGTACTTGAGCCTCTTTTGGATATATGCCTAGGAGTGGTATAGCTGGATATTGAGGTAGCGCTATTCCTAGTTGTCTGAGAAAGTACCAGATTGATTTCCAAAGTGGTTGTACAAGTTTACATTCCCACCAGCAATGGAGGAGGCTTCCCTTTTCTCTACAACCTCCTTTAAGGCTTTTTGTTTGTTTGTTTGTTTGTTTGTTTGTTTGTTTTAATCTTAGCCATTCTGATGGGTGTGAGGTGGAATCTCACGGTCATTTTGATTTGCATTTCTCAGATGACTTAAGGACCTTGAGCAATTCCTTAAGTGTTTCTCTACCATTCAATATTCCACTGTTGAGAATTCTCTGTCTAGCTCTGTACTCCATTTTTTAATTGGATTATTTGCTTTGTTGGTGTTCAACTTCTTGAGTTCTTTATATATTCTGGATATTAGCCCTCTGCCAGATGTAGGGTATGTGAAGATCTTTTTAGATGTCCCTCAACTGAAGAATGGTTACAGAGATTATGGTACGTTTACACAGTGAAATACTACCCAGCAACTAAAAACAAGGAAATCATGAAATTTGCAGGCAAATTATGGGAACTAGAAAAAAATCATCCTGAGTGAGGTAGCCCAGAAGCAGAAAGACACATGGTATGCATTCACTTATAAGTGGATATTAGACACATAATGTAGGCTAATCATACTAAAATCTATAGTCCTAAAGAAGCGAAACAACAAGGAGAACCTTATAGAAGAGGCTGAAACCTCACTCAGAAGGGCAAACAAGATAGACATTGGAAGTAGGAGAAGACAAGGAACAGGACAGGAGCCATCCACAGAGGGCCTCTGAAAGACTCTATCAGGGTATCAAAGGAGATACTGAGTCTCAGAGCCAAACGTTGGGCAGAGTGTAGGAAACCTTATGGAAGAAGAGGGAGATAGAAAGACCTAGAGGGGACGGGAGCTCCATAAGGAGACCAACAGAGCCAAAAAACCTGGGGCCATGAGTCCTGCAAAGACTGATATTCCAACCAAGAACCATGCATGGAAAGGACCTAGATCCTGCTCAGATGAAGCCCATAGGCTGCTCAGTTTCCAAGTGGGTTCCCTAGTAAGGGAGTCAGGGGCTGTTTCTGACATAAACTCAGTGGCTGGCTCTTTGATCATCCCCCCTGGGGGGGGGGGCAGCCTTGCCAGTCCACAGAGGAAGATGATGCAGCCAGTCCTGATGAGACCTGATGGGCAAGCATCAGATGGAAGGAGATGAGGGAGGGGGCTACAGCCTAAATACAAAGTGAATAAATTGTGATAGATAGATAGATAGATAGATAGATAGATAGATAGATAAAAAGACAATGAAGGAGAATAAAGAACATTAATGCACAATCAATCCATGAGGAAGAAAAGGATTTGGAGAAAATAGAGCCAGGGTAGGGACAGAAAGGCTGGCAGTAGCTATGCCAAAATATGCTCGGGGACAACTGTCTGGTGACTCTAGGGTGAGCTATCCCCTACCAGGCAGTGAAAATGTGCAAACCTGAGCTCTGTGCAAGGAATCCCCAACTCTCAGGATCTTAGATCCGCTTGTGTTTCAAGGAACACAGAACAAGGAAGTCAGATACAAAGCTGCCAAGTGTCTATGAGTTCAAAAGCATTCCTGTTGTAAGGTTGCTGATTAGGGTAGTGTTTCTACTTCCAAGAAGTGTGTGTCTACAAATACCCCTTTCTCACTCATGAGAACTCTACCACTAATAAAATAAAAAGCATGTATCACCATAAGAAGAAAGGAGAAAGACACACATGCCTAGTACTCCAAACTAAAACGTGAAATTCAAACAGGGCTGTGCTGAAGAACAGAACTGGCCCACAACTCACCTTGAACTTTGAATACCAGAAGCTACACACCCTTTTGTATTATCATGAAAAATAAGTAAATAAATATATGATGTGGTAGTATCCATCTGCATTCTTTTCCCCTGGGAGTCTGAGGCAAGGAGATTGTGAGTTCAATACCAGCCTGGGCTACCTGAGACTGACGTGGCCTGCTGTGGGCACACTGAACCTTGATTTTGTGAATGAGTTATGAAAGCACTAAGCAGATGCTTTCTATGACAGTTTCCTATGCTTGCTGGGGCTTCTGTCACTTCAAATAACAGAGCTGCTCATATGTTGCTGCTCCAGATAAAAACCTCCATTGAAATCTACAAGGAGCCATCCACAATCACCAGTTGCTCTGGCTCTTCTAGGTGGCCCACAGAAAAACTTACTCATTACAATACTAAATCCTCCAGGCGGAAGTGTTCCCATCTGCCTTAAAACAAAGTGATACAATGAATTACCTCAAACTGAGCACGCTCTGAAATATGCCTGTCTTCAAACGTGAGAAGGCTTTCCTCGTGAGCATTCACGAGTTTCCCAACCGAAGCTTCTGGTGCTGGGAGAGGATGATTTGGAAGATGTTCCCATGCTCGCCTTTCTTGTACACACTAACCCTCCTCACTCTTCCATCTCCGGTTGTGCTTTTTGACATGGAAATATGGGAACTGTGACACTGGGCTACGGGGTTGTATTTGATTTCAACTCACAACCATGCTTCCTGCGTCTTGGTGCTGCTAGCCTGCAGTCCTACCCATCACTCTGAGAACGGCGCTCCTCTTTTTTGCCTAACCCTGTGGGTCCTTCACTCATCATTATCCACGTTCAATGAATTAAACTAGGTTTTGATCAGAAAGAGCTTGGTCCTCAACAGGAAGAGGAAGAAGGAAGAGGAGAGGAGATGGACACACACGCACAGAAAATGAGGGGTAGCTATCTGAGACCTAGTAATACTTAGCCAGTTACAGATTGCCAAAGAAAATACATTTCCGTGCTCTGATTGTTAGGGTCCTGAGACTAGGTGAAATGGAATGATTTTGGCCCATTCATTCCTTTAGCTAGAGTGCTGTGTGGAGAAAAACGGTCTCCTCCCTCAATTTTCCCACTCAGTGTGGAGCAGCTGTGACCAGACCTGACCTGAGGTTTTGTTTCATTCCCACACACTAAGCAATTCTCCAGTGGACCCCACACAGGATTAATTACAACACCATCTATCTGAAAATCGTTAGACACTTAACAACACAAAACAAAACATATGCCCATTGCCAGTGTGGTGGCACATACCTTTAATCCCAGTACTAGCGAGGCAGAGGCCAGCAGATCTCTGTACTTTCAAGACCAAGCTGGTCTACATAGTAAGTCAGGTCAGCCAAGGATACAAGGCTGTCTGATGACTTTCTTAGCCTGGGAGTTGGAAGAATCCAGGACTCCATTCATATAGTCCCAGAGGATTTGCCTAATAGCCACACCAGTTGGCAGCTAAAGGGACGAAGACAGTCAAAGATAGCTTTGGCTTCTATTATGTATCATTCAGTTTTTCACAATCAATCAGCTTCATAGAATGTTTTCCTTTGAGTTCATGGTTCTCAATCTCACAAAGCCATCTCTGCTTCAGACAGCTCTGGGGCTTTCACAGCCTCAGGGAAAGGGCTCGATGCTTTCCTGGTCCAGCTTGTTGAAGAAACTGAGGAAAATCACTTACATCTGTGAGTCTGCCATTAAAAACCGCAGTTAAAGCCCTGGATGAAGAGGAGGGCAGCATATGCCATGGGGAGGTGGACTCTTGTACCTTCTCTGGCCAGCCAGTGCCTGGCTCCTCTAGGCGTTCAGCACTTCAGAAACTCATGGGATCTGCTTCAAGTATTTCCATCCAACTCCTTTCCAGCACCACCTGAATTCTCCCCAGAGGGGGCTGAAAATTCCAGCTAATGATTTGACTTTTCTGGTGACCTGACCCACCTGCCCACCTGGAAGCCCAGAAGAGATTCATTACCATAGACTGAAGTGCTATACAAAGGGCTCATTATCACTGGCAAAAGGTATGTCTACCACTCAAGAAACCCCAAGGGCTCTAGGAACTCTGACAGGGACGAGGGACAAAGACCAAATATATTTCACATTATTCCACAATTTGAAAGCAAGGAAAGAGTGTGTACTAAGAGACTACATCTTCCTCTGGCCTTAAAAAAAAAAAAGGTGGTTGTTGCTGAAAGTGTTTTTTGTAGCCCAGCCTGCCCTACAATTTTCTATGTAGGTATTAATGTAAGGCTACTCTCACAGAAAAGAAATATAAGACATGGTTTATTCTGGAGCCAAGTATGAGTGGCCATGGCCTGGGAACACAGACACAGAAAACCTCGACTACCATGTTCCAATGAGGTAGCAATTTCATGAACTTTTATACTTACAGAACAAAGAAAGTCATAACATAACACACTTTTCAAGTAGGTCAATGGGCATGGCACTTGGGATAGTTACAGCAAAGCAAGGGACACTATTCTAAGATGCTAACTAGCAACACTCTAAGCCTTTTGATGGGTAGAAACTAGGGCTCTCTCTGTTCACATATTCCAAAATATTTACCTAATGGTCACCGTAAAACCATTTGTGTATACAGTGTGACAATAAATGGCTATTTAGGGGCTAAAGACGCTTTAAGATAATTTGGATCTGGACTGGCTTCTCCACAATACTGAGGTTTGAATCAGCCAATCAACCTTTACAGACACAGCCTCTTTCCAGGAGTTCTTATGTGCATAGGCAAGAGTAGACTTAAACTCCTGAGCACAGAACACACCCAGTTCATGCAGGGCTGGGGCTGAACACTGAGCTTCATGCAGGCTGGGCAAACACTCTGCCAAGTCAAATTCCCAGCCCAGTTTTAAGCTTTCATGAACATATCAGCTGGGGGTCACTGACATTTACATCACTCTATCAAATATAATGACCGTCTTCACCTCCTTCACATACACAAGCGTTTCTGGGCATCACTACTTTGCTACTAAGTCATCTGTGTTTCCTCTCTTTCTTCTCCCTTCCTCCTCCTGCCTTTCTTCCTTTCTTTCTCCTCCATATAAGAGAGCGTGCAGTTCTTGCTCTTGTGTGTCCTGCTGGAATAGTTGCAGATTAGAGTGTGGGGTTACCTACTGACATGTCCTGGTTGCAGTATTTTCCAGATAATGAAATGCACCTGGGACACGTGGACAGCGATACAGAGGGAGGTTTGTTTATAAGTCATAAAAGACCCCTCTGACATAGGTAGACTAATAGACTGGAGAGCTGAGAAGCCATCAAAAGCCTGGTGCCACTGATCGTCATAGTATTTCTAGCTTAGCATCCACATTGCCTGCATTCAGTTTCCCAAGCTCTGTTTGCTACAGAGTAGCCCGGTCACGTGGGGTTTCCAGGCTTGCTTTGCCAACCGGCTGCTTTCACACATTAATTCTACTGCACCTCTCCCCAACTTCCTCTCTGGTGCCACAGTGTTTGTCCTGGTAGTAGGCCAGTTCCCTGCATGTCACTGCAGATGACAGGGTCTCCGAAATCCTTACAGGCGTGTTCTCTGCTGTGCTCTGCTTCCGCGTCTTGGCTTTACAGGCGTGTTCTCTGCTGTGCTCTGCTTCCGCGTCTTGGCTTTACAGGCGTGTTCTCTGCTGTGCTCTGCTTCCGCGTCTTGGCTTTACAGGCGTGTTCTCTGCTGTGCTCTGCTTCCGCGTCTTGGCTCTTGGAACAGCAGCAGTAAACACGGGTGTGCAGCACCCGCGGCCTGGGGCGCACTGGGGCGCTGTAGCTCCATCAGATGGTTCCACTTTTAGTCTCAGAGGGGTCTCCATAATGATCTCACAGTGACTATACAATTCACATTTCTGCTAGGAGTACAAGCCCATCGGCATTTGCTAGTTTGATATTTTGTGTGTACACCAGTGTGTGTGTGTGTGTGCGTGCGCGTGTGCACCAGGGTGTGTCTTATAATCTATGTGCGTTTGCACTAATGTATACACAGGTGCTAACGGGGAACCGAGAAGCTGACATCAGGTGTCAGTTCTTCACCGAGTTTATTGAGACAGGGTCCTGGAGCTCAATGAGTAGGTTGGGCTAGTGGAACAGCGAGCCCCAGGCACCCACCGCCTGTCCTATCCCCTCAGCCCTGGGGTTACTCACATGAAACCATGCCTGTGTTTTTCCCTTTTCTTCTTATAAATTCTGGGTATAAAATTCAGGTCCTCACACTGACAGCAAAAGGGCTTTCCTGACCGAGACATCTTCCCATCTCATCTTTGCTTTTTTATAACAACGACTCTTACTGGGATGGGATGCAGCAGCACACGCCTGCTGGGAAGGCCTCTCAGGCCCTCTTCTCAGCCTCGGGGGCTCATGGGACAGGGCTGCCCATCAGCTTCCTTTGGCACTCACTCGGTGTTCACCGCCACTCAGCACAGTCCACTGGGGTGGGAGCAAAGTACGTGGTCATTCCGTTACTTCACTTAAAAAACGTTTGGGCGGCGGTTTTTACTTTATTAACACGCAATCTTGTTGTAGCAGGGGAGAAAGACTCGTAGGCACTGGAGCATTTCTTTCCCGTAACCTTGAAAACGCCGGCCCTGGGTTAGGATTCACTCCCTGTCAGGAAGCAGAACAGATAAAATTCCTCCAGTGTGAGAAGTGATGATGAACAGGCCCTCAGGAGCTCGCTGCTGGCATGACCAGTCATGTTGTTATCCTTGTCTGGCCAGGGCAAAGAAGGGCGCGTCCAGACATTCTGTTGTCCCTGCTCTTTCTTTACCACCATCTCCTTCCTAGAGAAGGAAGTAGCCAAAAGATCTCTTAAGGTGATGTGGAAAGACAAATCGAAAGGAACCAAAAGCCACTCATATTACCCCAAATTAGACTTTTAAATATGCTATTGAAATCAGATGGATCTTATCACAGTTTTCTCCTGGAATTTGGCAAGAAAGTCATTAATCATTTGACATTAAGTTTATACAGATTGTTGAATAAATGACAAGTGCTAAGACCACACAGAGCTAACCAAAGGCAAAAAGAGAAGCAGGAAGAAAAGGGGCCATTTCCTCAGCAGGCTACTAGAAGCATGAAGCCAGTAGTCAGGGTTATTTCCAGCTTCACTCCCTGGATTCCTGCCTACCTAAATGGCAAGTAATTTTAAGAGTTTGGAAAATCTTGCCAGGCACAAAGATAGAAGCATACTGAAATATCCAGCAGCTTCGAACAGTTGCAAGCTTGGGGCAGGAGTGGGCGTCGTATAACTTGAGGAGGACACCATCAACTCGGCTGCCATTGGATGGGCAGCCAGGTGAGTCTGTCGTCAGTACACTGGGGAGCACAGACCTGCAGGGAGACAGCAGCAGCACGATGAGAAAGGATGGGTATTCCTTAATGGGACCTATGGGTGTACCTCCACACACATCAATCCCCGCGGCTGCCCAGTGTCATAGTGCTCCTCCTGCTTTAACACAGCGGCACTTACCCAGGTTTAAAGAGCCACGGTCCCCACTTTAGAAGAGACCCAGGCCTCTGCTTTCTCTTGTGGTTAGCATAGGATAGGGAACCAGGACATGCCAGCATTCCAGATAGAATAAAACAGATCCAGCAGGAAAGAAAAGGAGAAATCTGTCAGAAAAAAAGGCATTCCGAATATGCTGTTTTTCAGTCTCAGGATGCATCTGAGCAAAGAGCTTGCCCGACCTGCATGCAGCGCTAGCTTGCATAGCTAGCCTGCCCTCACCGGATGTAGTGGCGCATGCCGCTCAGTCCAACATTCTGCAGACCAGAAGCTCAGAATCATCTTCAGCAATATAAGGAGTTTGAGGCCAGCCTGGGCTAAAGAGGAAGACCTTGTTTCAAGGATGATGGGGAAGGGGGTGGGAGGAGGCATACTACTTTTAAACATCTTTTATTTTTATTAGTAATTTTTGTTTGCTTTTGGAGACAGTGACTTGCTATATAGTCCAGGCTGGCCTCAAACTCTCCATCCTCCTGCCTCTGTCTCCCAAGTGCAGGGACTACAGACTTGTCCCACTGTACCCAGCATTAGGCCTATATTTTAATACTCTGCCACTTCATTTAGCTAAAATTGTTCAACATCAAAACCCCAGAGCAGCAGTTCTGGGCCTCCATTCCCTTATGACTCTATTTTTCAAGTCCTAGGATGTCAGTCAGTCAGTTCTGCAAATAATCTGTTGAGTGTCTATGTTCTACTGTGAGAACACTAACAACACTGTAGGGTTACAGAAGCAAATGAGATGTGGTCCCTCTGCCGAAGGCCACATCCTTACAAGCTCCATGCTTCTTTTCAGGCAGGAAGCCTTGAATCACTTCTTCTGTAACTGAGGGGCCACCAGGATTGATTTTGGGCATCATGAGACTCTTGCAGTCATCTGAATTGAACTTGCTCAGAATCCATCACTGTGTTTATGAACCCTCCCCACTAAACACCTCCCCTTTCTGGACCCACCGGCACATTCCTTGCTTTGATGGCAAAGCCTCCTTGCCTGTTATATGGCCCGAGGATCTACCAACCATTTCATACAACTTTGACCATTACATTGGCTTTGTGAAGAATTCACACAGGCTGCCCACAGCCTGGCACTTTCAAGTCCAGATTCCTCATGGGCACTCAGTTAGGGCGCCCCTATGGAGGCACTATGCCAAATGTGAAATAGCTACCATAATTCAGTGCGCGGAGTCCCGGGCAGGTCTAGTGTGTTAAGGAGAGTCACATCTGAGCTGGTCTTACTTGCTATTTAGGGCAGCATTAATTTTTGTGAGTGGCAACCCACCTTTGTGCATATAAATTGGGTAATTACACTAGTAAATTGGAATTTCTGCATTCAGTAACAGCACCTGTAAATATCAGGAGGACAGAGAAAGAGGCCAATTGAAACGTTGGCCCTTGGTATCTCTCTGGCAGCACGTTCCAGAGAGCTGAAGACAGAGCTCCGAGGAGACCATCAGCAACGGCAGCCATTGTTCTCAGGCGATGCCTTCTACTTAAAGATAATGGTGTGGCTGTGAGCGTTGGAACTTGAAAACTGCATATTTCATCATCTCATCACAGCCTGGGCTGGGCATAGTACCAGATGTTGCCAAACAATGTTTGCTGCTCCTGTGTCCTTTTGGTCAAAGGAGAAGTGCCAAAGTCATGCCCTGTCTTTCTGGGAATATGGAGATGGTTCCTGGACTTTGCCAGCATTAACTTTTGTCTGTCAACTGAAATGTAGAAAAACGCAGTCTTGCTATGTAGAGGAGCTAACTGCCCAGCCTCTAGAGGTCAGGCTTAGCGAGAAGTCAGCAGGTTGGCAGGATGTCCTTGAAGTAGACTGTGGGACCCCAGCTCCTCTTCCCTTTTGTACCCTGGCCACCGTGTGCCTTACATTCTCATCATGAATGGCTGCCTCACCATGGACCTAAAATCATTAGGCCCAAGCTGATCACCTGTGGGCTGAGACTGCTCCTCTGTGAGCCAAAATCAACCTGTTTTGTGGACTTGGGGTGAATGTGTTCATGTGTGTGTTTAAACATGTGCATGTTTGTATATCTTCGTGTAGGAGGTACAGATTGACTTTGCTATCTTCCTGGATCACTTCTAAAATCCATTTCCTGGATCTTTCTAAAAAAGATTTCTATGTGTGTTCCCCCAGCAAGTGCCACTGTTCTGGGAGTATTAACAGTCATTTTCTCATTGCTGTGACAAAATATCCTATAACTTGAGGGATAAAGAATTGATTTGGGCTCACAGTTGAAGGAGAGGCAGTCTGTTGTCATACTTTGGAAAGAATAGCACCCAGACCCACTTCCTGTCAGGAAACAGAAAGCAAACAGGAAATGGCGCTGGGCTATGCATCTCAAGACCCCTCCCCATTGACCCTCGACCCTTGACTTCCTCCAGTAAAGTTCCGCTGTCTAGGGTTCCACAACCTTTCCAAAGGTTGCCAAGTTGTTAGACCAGGTGTTCAAACACTGAGGCTGAAGAAGACATTTCACATTCACACCACAGCAGTTAGGCTGTGGATGGAGCCTTGTGGGTGTAGAACCTAGCTTGAAGCCGACTAGATCTGGCCCAAGATCTTTACTTCCCAGGCTGCCAAGGTGTTCAGAGTCACTGTATCATGTTCCCAGTGCCAGGAGCTCCGCCATGCCTTCCCCACAATGCACTGAACTGGGAGACAGAATAAATCTTTCCTCTGTGCCGTTGCTTTTTGCAAGTAAGAGTAACCCTGCCCACCACGATGCCTGGAAAAGAGACTGCACCCTGAGAGGGAGACACAGATACCCTCTTGGTGTCTTGTGACCCAGGTGTTTACAGAGGTTGCTAGGGGTCCTTGCAGTTCATCAGGAAAGCTAGGCCGTCTGGTCAGTGAATGGCAGGATCTGCCTGTCTCTGCCTCCTCGGTGATGGGATTACAGGCACATTCCACCATGCCTACATGAGTACACAGCTTTCAAAACTTCAAATACGTGTACAACCAGGCTGTCTTCCTGTCCACAAACACTTTGTTGTACAAACTCTAACTTTCCTAGGGAGCCAAAATAAACAGAAAAAAAAAAAAAAAAAAAGAACAGAAGTATAAGCCAAAAACTGATGGAATTTAAGGCTCTCTTTGGGAAACAAAATCTTCGGGGGGTATTTATGTGCTCTGCATAGTTTTCTAATGAGAACGAGAAATACCAACTGCCTTGGGAGAAGAGTTTTGATTGTATTAAGAATATGTTTTCCTATATAAGTATTACCTTAAAGATTATTAGGCTCAACATCAGTTAATGTTGATTCTAGGATTCTTAATGGAATCAAACTGCCTCTTCTTAGATCTAGGACGATAAATGAAAAATATCAAAGAAACTTCTAAACAGCATCTTAAAATGAGCCTGAAATAATGGAAACACCATCTTTGTTTGTGACTACAGGCACTGTCTCCCAAAAAGGTTTTTCAGACAATGATCTTATCTCAGAATATATGTATATTAAAGTTTATGCTTGGAATGATCGTAGCATTTACTTACTGTCTCCATGCTAAATCGAATCTTATTTGGACAACAGCCCACTGGCATAGTGGCCTCTCTATTAACATTAACATGGCCCCAGGGTTCTCTGCCGTAAACGGCATCCTTTGTTCTTCTGGGCACTGGCAGCTTACCACTTCTTCTCACTCTGAGGTCTGTGTGCCCATGGCTATCTGGTGACGGGCTTATGCCTCTCCTCAGAGCTCCACACAATGTCCCGCAGCAAGCTTTTTAAAGTTTCTCTCAAATGACCTTAAAGGTGAAGATGATGTGGGTCCCTGGGTGCTACACGTGATTTCAGACAACTTTAAAGCAGGGAGTTGTGTGTGTGGAGAGAGTGTGACAACACACACGAGCCAAAGGTCCTGCAGATTTCAGCATCACACAGAGACCCTGTCTCTGGGGTGGGTTGGGGGCAGTGCCCTCAGGAAATGCTTTGTGTTAAGGATCTATTTTTCCTTTCCGTGGGATTCTGGACCTTGACAAAGTTCTATGCCCACCTGATACTTTTCAGTAGAGCCAAGAGGTTGAGATTGAGCACGTGATCAGTTTCTCAACCCAGGTTTCTTTGTACATTATTCATATGGGAACTTAGAGCAAATCTAAGAAAATCTAATTCTCACATTATGTGAAAGGAATCAGTTGTCCTTCACATTTGGCCTCGGACAGTTTACTCAACCTTTGTTTCCCACCCACCTAGATAACAGAGGGCGGGGCTCCTTCTGCTCTAGTTTCACTTCCTGTTGCTGTGATAAAATCCTTTGGCAAAAACAATTTAGGGGAGGCAGGGCTTATTTGGCTCACAGTTCCTGGTGACAGTCTATGGAAAGGAAGCCGAGGTGTGTCAGGACCTTGAAACAGCTAGTCACTTCCTCAACCACAGCCGAGGAAAGAGCAATTAGTGCATGCGTGCCTGTGCTCAGCTCCCTTTCTCTGCAGGACAGGAGGGAATGGTGCCACCCCTGGAGGATGAGTCTTCCGACACCACTTACCAGTGAGTCTGTGTAGTCACCCACAGGCCAACCAATCTAGACAATTTCTCACTGAGCTTCTCCTCCAAGGTGATTCTAGGGTGTGTGAACTGGACAAAACTTACCATCCCACACTCCCCGCCACACCAGAGCCTTCTGTAGATGAGTGGATGATATCTGGAGTTAGCCCGTGAACTTGCCTTGAGAATGGAAGACTTGCTGGTATTATCATGACTTAATGTTTGCCAGTTCCCTGATGAGCTGGGCATCCTCAGGCTGACACGTAAATACCAAGGGAGCCGCTTCATCACCACTATGCCAGTGTGGAGTCCACCAGAAACAGACACCCAGACAGCACAGCCAGGATATCACAGCCAGGGGCCTCATGGAAAGCCCCATTCACACCTGATCTCGTTTAATAGAACTTTCCTGAGATGCGTGATGAAGTGCAAGCCTCTCACGAGCTCTGCCATTCACAGCGGTTCCATCAGACTTGCTCATACTTGATGTCAGAATGAGCATGAAGGTCACATTGAGTCACGCCAATCTATAAAAGATCCAGCAGCCACACAAACTCACACACATCCCCAAGTACCACCCCTACTCCCTCCGGGGGCAATAATCCATCTAACTGTCCCTGCTGCTCTCTGCAAGAGGCCCCTGCTACTCCAAGTAGGATGGCGAAGACAGATCACTCTTCTTTCTCAACAGAGCACCCCACTTCCCCACAGGCACACACTCTGGAGGAGGCAATTATTGGCAAGCTCACTTTCTTCAGCAAATTGTCTCAATTTGGCTGTTTCGTCTTTGCTGCTGAAGTCAAGCCCCTGACTATTGACTCTGATATGTCTTTCAGAGAATCTCATTTTCATCCCTGTCACTGGAGCCCAAATACCAACATACTGATTATTCTTGCTGTGACAAATACAGTATCTCTTCAGCAATCTCAGGTCCTGGTCTTCCGAGAAAGCAGCTCCCTCCTACTTCCAGCCTTGTCATAATATCAAATGTTCAGACGGCTAGCATTCCCTTCCAAACCCTCATAACCTGAGCTGGACATCTCTGCTGTCAGTTCTGAAAGGGCATCTTTCCCCAAGGCCAGCTTCACCTGTCTCCTGCCTGTCTGTATTTCTCTCTGCAGCTCCAGGTCAGCAGGATAAATCCTTCAGTACCTATAATCTGCCTCCAAGCTTAATTTTAGCACTCTGAAATGGACACTAAGGCCTGCTAATCATATCAAAGCATTCATCTCAACCCGCTGGCCAGACTTAAGATGAATCTTCAGGGTGTAGCAAAATTCCTCCAACATTTCTTATGAGTCAACTAAGGAGCATCTGAGCATGCAACATCCCAAGACGTGTTTACATGTTCCGACCCACGATGCAGGAAGGATCATTTCACCTGGACCAGAGCCCACCCTCTGACTGCCACAGGCAGCAGTGGAAGGACCAACCTCTGTAGAGGTACATTCTCAGGACTGAGATGTCATCAGTCAAAATACTGCTCCACACAAATATGAAGTCCCAAGTTTCATCCCCCAGAACTATAAGGTAAAAAAGAGCTGGGTGTAGTGGCACATAAGTAATTCTAGTGCTGGTGGAAAGGAGACAGGTAGATCCCTGGTCAATGAGAAATCACACCTCAAATAACAAGGTGGATAGCACTGAGAAAAGCCATCAAAAGTTGTCTTTTGTCACACACACACACACACACAGAGGAAGGAGGGGAAGGTGGGGGGAGGGGAAAAATGCATTCCAAGCCAGTACATGAAGGGCTGCTCACATTCTTTGCACAGCCTCACGGGGGCATCCGAGGGCACACTGTCACAAGATGGCCTTGATTGTGTTAACAGATTTGGGTTCAGCTTGTTGATAAGCTAAAGAAGGCCAGCATCTGCGAAGCCAAGAATTCCTGCTCTGTCCTTGTGTCTGGGACTAAAGAATCTCTTTCTCTGGTTGATCAGTTGCTGAACAATGAGATAAAATTTCACCTCACTTCTTTAAGTTTTCAGCATGCCCACTACACTCTGTAGGGGGGAAATGGTTCCTATTGTACTCCTCTCTTGCTGGCCCACTTCACCATGAAAAATTGTCGAGCAGCGCCTTTGGCAGCAGTGCGGGGGGGGGGGGTGCAGTTAGTCCTCTCCGTTCACTTGGCCAGTCTCTGGTATCCCAAGAATTTAAATGTTAGGGATGTTGACAGGCGGGCTGACATTTCCCATATGAAGTCTGGAAGGAGCTCAGTCCTGCACAGCAGACAGGCTGATATTGAAATAAAGTTCTCTGGAGTCTGATTAAGAGCAATCTTCAGTGGCCAGCCTATCGGGTGACAAGATCTGCTGGGGACAGCTAGGACATCAGGAGAGTTAGCTTTTGCCTCAGGTGAAAACACAAAACCAACCAGATCTTTCTCTTCCACTCTGTCTGTGCTATATATTTTATTTAATACTTCCCCAAGATTAATCTAGTTTGGAAATATTTTATGGTGGCATTAATTAAAATCTGATGAAAACAGTAAGAATGATGAAATACAAAAGATCTCAAGGTTCAGAAAGACAAAGAACTGTGAGTTCCCAGCTCTTCATAATGCCAGGCACATAGTAGGTACTCACTACATACTTGTCAGATAGACAAAAGAACAAAGTGATTGAAGAAATCAGCTCCCTAACCTTAGGTTAAAAATTAAAAGGAGGGCCTGTTCGCACAAGTTTACAATCCCTGTTTCAAAATAAAAATATGGCCTGGGGAGATGGCTCGGTGGGTATAATGCTGTCGTCTGTGCAGGCCTGAGGTCTATTCTTAGCACTAACACTGAGGAAACAACAAAACAGAACATGTTTTCATGAGTTTTCAATCCCAGCTCTGAGGAGGCGCACAGAATCGGCCTGGATCTGCCTCCCCAGGTCTGGGTTTATAAGAATACTCAACCACTTGGCGTTTCCATGTAGATTCCAGGGTAGAACACAGGCAGCACAGGGCCTAAGTCACCACCCCAACCTCTCAGTACAGTTTTAATTTCAAGTCTTCATGAAACAGCTGTGCCACCAATCCCAAAGATGTGAAAATGAACTTCAGCCCTCACTAGGTCTCTGTGGGAACCCTGAAGTAACTCTGTTAAAGTACTCACTTATTTTTCCTGACGGGGAAACAACACACCCCGGTAAAAGGGTCCATTTCCTTCCTAAAGCAGGAAGCTTTCTCGTTTAGTGAGGCACCAAGTTTTACCTGGTATCTGTTAATACAGCCTAACAAAGGACGCCATGATAGGGAAATCTGTGCGCTGAATACCCCAGGACACGTCTGTTATTTACTCAAAATTTCCTTAGAATGCTAAACCCAAGTCAGTTTTAAGTAAAAAATTGATAGTCATTAAAGTGTTGATGTAGGAGAAGAAAATTTTCTAACATGGCCTTGGATCCTTTGTCTAAAGTATTAGAAATGAAACCATTGATATGAAAATCAGTCTTTTGGAGTCAAAGTTTCGCTGATGGTTATATGCACAATTCATATTTACATATGTACATATATGCAAATGAATCATTGTCTTTACATACATATGCTCATAATACATAACTATAACTTTCCCTCTTGTTCTCTTCATGGTGGTGCTTGGGGATCAGCCCAGAGCCTGTGCACACTGCACAGGTGCTCTAACACAGCTCAGTGGTAGGTACCTAAAACTTCAGTGAGTTCAGATGTTCTCACAAACCATGTAAAGTATGCATACATAGGAGCCTGCTCTGACGCCAACGGCTGTTCTGTGTTCGGTTCTGAGAGCAACTCTATCTAGTTAAATGCAGACTCACACACTGCAGGGTACAGTACTCAAGATGCCAGACACAAATGGCATCCTTAGTCACTCTGTCCAGCTCAGGCGCCTACCATGATACCTTAGACTAGATAAATCACCAGAACAACTTACAGAAGCAGGGGAGCAGAATGCATGTGACTGTAGCTTTACAAAATGCAGTACAGAACAAGTCATGGAGAGAGAGGCACGAGCTCGGTCCAGAGGGTTTTGGTTGTGGGGCTTCTGAGTGTTCCCAATGTAGACCTCCTCAACCGTGTCAAGGTTGGGATTTGAGCTGCTGCCCTCTGTGGAGTGTGCTGGATGCTTTGCCTTTAGCTTGTGGCTCTTTGTGGAAGTTGGAGCCTTGAGGAAATGGGGCATGGCTGAAGGATATGGTCACTGTGCTTCTGAAGGTTTGGCCCACCCCTGGATCTAGGTTCGCCTATCTCTGCTTCCAGACCTACCACAATGGTAACAAGCTGTGCCACCCACTCCCACTCCACACTTCCCTGTCCAAGGTTAAAGTAGGTCTCTCCTCACTCAAGTTCCTTTCACATAACTTCTCAGGGTGTATGCTGCCCTCCTGGACCATCTACATCGTCCTCAACGGGGAAGCTTTACTGAATCTCTGCATACAGAGTGTTTAGTGGGGCTTGAACATGAAATCTCAACACTACATACATAACACAAACAGTCTTAACACAACTGATACACAGACTCCCAGGCCCTGTTTCTCCCTTTCAAGATTAGGCTGTTTCACAGGCCCAGTCCTTAAGTCCCAAGGTTCGCCTGGATCCTGGTTGATCTTCCGAGCCAAACACACACAGGATGTAAGGGAATTAGAACAACAAAGACACTCTCTGCCACCTTGAAAATCCCGGTGCATTAGAAACTCCTACCAAGAGCCCTGAACAAAACCCAGACATGCTCTTTATCACAGAGCAGAGGCCATGGCACAAAACTAAATGCAATTTCAGAGGAACTCACTACAGCCAGCCTGTCTTGGTCTAGGTACTTGGCTTCTCTCTGGCTCACCTTGAGTAGGTTGATTTTAAAAGGATTAAAGGAACTACTTATCTAAGAAGCTTCCTTTCTGATCCATTGATTCTCCAGCTGTGTCTATAAACCTTCTATTATCCTATAGAGAACTTTACAAACTGTGGTGAAGAGAAACCTGTTTCTTAACACCATTTTCAAATAATCTTGACTCAGCATCACCATTAGTACAGTACACTCCACGCGGTCCCTGCATGATGCAATGAACAGGAACAGTATCATTTCAGTGGGTTTGCTGAAAGAGTTGTGAGTTGAATCTATCCATGATCTATCCATCAGACAGATACAAAGACATACCGTGATTAATGTCATACAAAGCACAAGCCTAGGATTTTAAAAATAACAAAATCACAGGAAAAATAAAACCCAAACAAAACAAGTAAAAATAAGAGGCAAACTGAGGATCAGTCTCAGGTAAAAAGAAAATGGAGACATGACAACTGAATGGGAGTCATCACCTGGGCCGGACCTTTCTATCAGTTGGACCTTTCATCAAATTCCTGAGAAGAAACACTTGAAAGGAGGCATGCTTTGTTCTGGGTCATGGACTCTGAGGGTTTAGTTTATCACAGTGGAAAAGCAAAGTACAGTGAAGCACCTCAGGCCCTGGTGGCAGGGAGCAGAGTGCTGCTGACCTTCCCCATTTCCCCATTCAGAACCCAGCCCATAGGAAAGCCCTGCCCACAGGAAGGGTAGCTCTTCCTTTCTCTGTAAGTGTCCTCACACACACACCAAGAAGTATGCTTTCCTAATCTCCTAGGTGATTCTCAGTCCAATCAAGATGAATCCTCACAACTTATAAAAAAATCCTTTTAAAACAGACAGCTGCATTAATTTTTATTTCATTATGATCGTGTGTGTGTGTGTGTGTGTGTGACATTGCAGAGAACAACCATGACTGACCTAAAATAAATCAAAGATGTTGTGATCATGACCCTCTGCCTATTGTGCTCTTTTTGTACATCTTAATAGAAAGAAACCATCACTTATTGTCCTTTTGGATTTTTTAAGGCTTTTTTTTTTCAGACAGAGTTTCAAGCAGCCCAAGCTAGCCTTGAATTGCCTGTGCAGTGGAGGACAACCTTAAAGTAGGACTGCAGGCTTGTGCCTCTCCACCCTGTACATGCAACACCGGGAACAGAACCCTCGAAGCTTTGTGCACACTAGGCAAGCACTCTGCCAACTGAACTACATTCTGTCTGGTTTTCCCTTGGGCAGTTGAGAGCCCCTTGCCAAGCTGTGCTGTGTAAACACAATATTAAATAAAGCATGTTTCCTATGTTAGGAGCTTCTAATTTTGTACCACAAAGGCCTTCTCAGATTTTATTGTTACATGTGATATGAATGTGACAGGAAGTTGTAGCTGAGGTTCTGTTAAGGATGGTAGCCTGACCCACCAATCTCTGCCCCTCACCAGGAAGCTGAAGCTGAGTGCCTTGTTCAGCATTGCTGCATAGCTGGGGGCCAACAACCTGACCTGAAAGGAGGTATCATCATTCCCTCCTCAACCACTGCCCCAGGGAACTCACGCCTGGTCAGTATCCACCTGCCAGGAGCTGGAGCTTAGCTTCGAACTCTGTTAAGCTTGGCGACAAACTGGGACTTCAGTTTAGCCAGAAGCAAAGCAAAGCAAAGCTAATCCTGGAATAGGTCAGAATCAAATTTGCTTCATGACCTCTTGATGGAACTGATAGTGTATGGGGTGGAGCGATGGCCAAGTGTTAGGACAGGGGTTCAGTTCCCAGCGACATTATGTGGCTCCAGGATATCTGATATCCTCTTCTAGCATTTGGATCCATGTGCATACACGTTAACAATCATAAAATACCTATAATAAAAAGGAATTGATAGAATGTAATTCCTAGCTTTATTTTTAAACAATCTCATGTATCCCAGTGTCTTAGCGTTTCTATTCCTGTGAGTAAACATCATCACCAAAAAGCATGTTGGGGAGGAAAGGGTTTATTTGGCTTATACTTCCAGATCATAGTCCATCACTGAAGGAAGTCTGGACAGGAGCTCAAGCAGGGCTGGAACCTGGAGGCAGGAGCAACCTCTGTGGAGGGTGCTGCTCCCTGGCCTGCTCCTCATTGGCTTGCTGAGCTGCTCTCTTACAGAACCCAGGTCCACCAGCCCAGGGATGGCACCGCCCACCATGGGTTGGGCTCTTCCTTGTTGAGCACTAATTGAAACAAACAAACAAACAAAAAAAACAAACAACAACAAAAATACCTTAAAGCTGGATTTCATGGAAGTATTTCTTCAGCTGAGGCTCCTTCCTCTCTGATGACTCTAGCTTGTGTCAAGTTGATACAAAACCAGCCAGTCCACTCTGGCAGCCAAGGATGAACTTAACTTCTAACCCTGCGTTTCCACTAGTACCGTGGGTGTGTGCCACAGTTACTCACTGTTGAGAATTTATCCTGGAACTTTCTGCATGCTAGAAAAGCACTCTACCAACTGACCTGCAACGTCAGGCCTAGGATGTGATTCTTAGCAACAGAAATGGCCACACACCAAAAGCGAGCATCATGCTACCTGCCATCTTACCTGGACAATGAAACAGAGACACTGGAGATAAGGCAGTAAGTCAGAGATGGGCAGAGTCATTCCTGACATGGATTTTAATGCAATAAACAGGCAGATGTTTCTCACACATCCTATTAAGTTCAGATAGAAGACTCCAAATGACTTCCCATAAGTCCACCCTAATCTTGTTCTCAAGTCTTCCAGAAACCACAGAGACACAACAGATGTCTGTGATATGTCAAGGGAATTCTTACTCTTCCTGCTCTAGGAACCTGTGGGAACCTAGTTTATCAATACTTGCCATGCGCATTTGAAATCATAGTACCCTGGGTGATTTCTCACCACTACTAAGAAAACTCCGGCTGATGGCAAAGCACCCCTTCAGAAATAAAAAGTCACACATTCATTTTATCGGGATGGAAGAATTGAGCTCCAGTTTCCTTCTGGAGCTATAATGATATATAAAGAACCATTTCAATTGCCCCATGCGATAGGAAGATTTGTTTCTGGAGAACATTCTTCCCACCCTATAGTATCAAGGCTTGGCATCATTAGCAAAGTGCTGGGTGTGACTGCTTCTTGGATAACATTCTTTATAAGGAGATTGGCTGCTGCAGAAGGCTGGAAACAATAAGAAAACTGTTGGGTTTAGTTTTAGATATCTGAGTATATAGGGATACATCATACACACATACATACATATGTTTGTATGCACACTGTTGTAGGTGACGATTAATATTTACTATTGGTTTATCTTTTATTAAAGCTACTGTTAATCCTAAATAGCTGTATAACCAAATTGCCACACAGAGACTATGATTTATCCAATTAACCTAGAACACAATGCTGGGCAACAGTTACTTCATCCTAAACCTCCAAGCCCACATAGTTTCCTAACATTTAGATTTCCCACATTATACTTGATTTTAGTGAAATCTTAAGTCCAGTCCATCTATCCATGTTGTTCCAAGATCTCTCCTCCAGTCTCTGTTCTCCCAGCTCTCTCCTGACCGTCTCTCCTCCTCTGCCTCCCACACCTTCCTGTCCTCTGGCTCCTCCCTCTCTTCCTGCTTCCTTTCCATTGCTCAACGTTGTGGCTGGTTGCTTTATTTTGGCATGTTTACACAAAGTTGAGACAGGTGATGCTTAGAATATGTATCACAATGCAATGTCCAGATTGAAACCAGAGAGTGGGGGAGAGAAATCAGCATTTGAATGGACAAGGGTAAAGTGTATACATTCCAAAAGAACATAATACCAACAGCACACATAAAGAGAGGTTTTGTATTTAAATCAAGTACATTGGCCTTCATATGAACATTTTTATCATATACTATTACATGCTTTTCATGAGCAAGAATAACAGCCCCCAGGTTCAGGCCTCTATTTGGTTGAGAGCCTTTGGAAATCGTGCACTAACTACTACTAGAGAAAGGACTCTACAGTTAATAGGAACCATCTGACTGTTTATGTGTGGTGAGGGTGACCAGGAAAATCACAATCAGATGTTAATCACATTGCTTTTAAGGCAAGGCAAATCTAGTGATAGCGAGCCCCAAAATGTCCTATTTCATGGGCAACTTCAAAAGGGAATAGGCCCTGTGCTCTTCACTGGTTTGTGAACACACTATTTTCTGTTCCAGCTCCCCCTTCACCATCTGAAGCCAAGTGAGAGGGGAGATGGGGAGATTAAACACATGAATCCAGTTTAGATGTGCTTTAATACAGGAAAACAAGAGGTCAGAATAAAACTGTCCACAGGCAAAGAAGGGAGCCTCCTGAAAACACAAACTGCATGAGCACAGCACTTCCACCTCTGGTTTGCTGGTCTGTTTGTATGCAACGCTTAATCCTCACAACATGCAATGTCAGCTCCAGCCATCTACATGCTTCAGCTCAGATTCTGCTGCCCGGTCACCCTGCCCAGTGGGCAGCCCCTCCCTTATCACACTCCCAGCTGGAGGAGTCCTTCTTCTTTTTTTAGGATTTTTCCGTTGACTTATTTTGGTCATCTTCCATCTCTGAATTAAATGTTCTGTCTCACCTTTTGTTTTTCTTCTATTTTAGGATCATATTTCAAGACGGTGTATAGTAAGACTCGTCACCTATCGTATTTGATCCTTCCTCATCTACCTCCCTATAACCTCAGATTTCTTTTCTTGCCTTCGGTGACTGAGCTTCAGCTATCATTGTTTACATGTCCACGTAATTCTCTGACATCTATTTTCCTTTTCCTTTTTCTTTTCTGCCATGACCTTTAATTCTGTAACAACACTGAATTACATGTAACTGCATTAAGAGTGATGACGCACTTGGTATACAAGTTGCATAAAATGCCAGGCAGAACAGAAACCTGCTGCCTTGAGAGGCGTCTTGTGTCTGCCGTTCTACCCAATTAGCTCAGAATCAGCCCAGCGACACAACACAGGTTAGATGCACAGCACTCAGAGGAAAGCCCGAGTTATAATAACTTTTAAAAACCATTTTTATGGTATTCTTTGTTTTCCATGAAAAATATAGCATGTCTGTGACACCTGAACCAGAATACTGATGACAACTAACTTCCCAGGGCTCAGGAGGATGTTCTTCAGGAAAGTGCTTCACACGAGGACCTCAGTGTCATTCCCAGAGCCAATATAGAAAGCTGGGCATGACGTTATCTCCTTGTAACCTGGAGAGATGGAGACAGGAAAGCCCCAAAGCTTGATGCCCAACCAACCTAACTTCAATCTCTTAAAGCCACGGTGAGCAACTACTGAGGAATGGCACCAACAGTTCACACACACACACACACACACACACACACACACACACCATACAGGACATCTCCAGTTAGACTGGTCATGGCTCTACCTGTTCAAGGCCTCTTCAAGTTCCTACTTTGATGGCATTAAACTGGAAAGTGAAATGAACTTTCTTTCTCTCACTCAAGCTGAGGGTGTCAAGAAGAATTTTCTGTTACTGGAACTTCTCATAAGTCACCACCAAAGGGAGAGACATTTTAGAAGTTTGTCATGGTAAATCAGTGTGTTTGTCATGGACTAAACAATGACAGAAAATAGCCGAAAATCTGGTGCTAGTTGCTGGCTACAAATGACTCACAGATGTTAAAATACATTTCCTAATTTAAAAAAAAATAGAAAAGAAAACCCCAGGCTGTTTGGCAAGAAGGGGCAATCACCAGCCCAAGAGCTCTGGTAATCTACATACGCAGCATCAGGACGCAGAGACTTCCTGAATGCTGACAGCAACCTCTTCTCTATTCTCTTGTCAGACAAAGCACAGATTCCCGGAGTGGGTGCACAGAGAGCGTGCACTTGTCATTTCTGTCTCAGAGCAGAGGAGATGCACTTAGTTTTGCAACTTTGGTGACACTGATTTATAAGGGCCTGGCTCTGATTCTCCCGTCTCTTCACTGATTGCAGAGCAGGCTTCAGAGAGGCTTCGTGGGTCTCAAGGCAGCTCTAAATGAGTAGCAGCTGCGGGCTTGCTCTTCAAGTTCATCCTGGAGATGGGCAAATTATCATAAGGTGACAGATGATACTGAGTGACGCGGTGCTCTCACCCCTGTGAGGTAGAAACTATCCCTTAAGCAGACTCATTTCTCAACAACGCAGCAAGCAAAAGCCCAGGAGGCCTTCCCCCGGGATGGAGGGTGCAAGGGGCACACCCTGGCCAACGCAGCAAGCAAAAGCCCAGGAGGAGAGGCAAACGCCAGCCGCCTTGAAGATGACCGCACTGGTTTCAGATTTAGCCGGTCTACTCTGTGGGTTAGTCAAGGGATCTGCAGGCTCTGCGAGCATGTGTAGGTGAAAACATTGGTTGTGTTAGCTCACAGGCATTAATCCAACATCCTCAATTTCTTACCTGACTTAAAGTCACAAAAACATCATTGTGACAGAGTCCAAGATTCCTGCTGTGTGACTATGTGATTTTGACTCAAAGATCAAAAGAAGGGGCCTTTTCATGATGATTAATCTTCCTTGTGAACTTGATTCCATAGAATGAATCACCATAGAAACATTCCTCTACTCAGGCATTGGAGTTTTCAGAAAGATCTGACTAAGGAGGGAAGGACTCTCCCTTCTCAGCATCATCCCATGGGCTGGGGCCCTGCACTGAAGACATAGGAGAAAGCAAGCAGAGCAGCTGTTTGCCTCTCTCTCCTCCCTGACTGTGGTGTCCTGTGACCACTGCCTCAGGCTCCTGCAGCCATGCCCTCCTGCCTTGTTGGACTGCGTCCTCAAACTGTGAGCCAGAGCGACCCTTCCTTCTTTAAGTTGCTCGAGTTAGGTACTTTGTCATAAGTAGCTAATGCCCTATTTTAAACCCCTTTAAAATTAACTCAGGAGAAGGAAATCACAGTTAGTTATCACTGTGACTGTCATGTTCTTTCCCCTCTGACTGCTGACCATATGTTTATTCATGTGCATGCATTTGTGTTCAGGAAAGACTTAACTCACAGCAACAGTTGGCGAGAGGACTTTCAGAGTTGGGTTTATGTTTATTCCTGAAATTTGTTCTGGTCAAATGTGAGTTAACTACATTTAAACCCATTTAAAATATGTAATTGCAATATTTAGGCCATTGAATTCAAACATTTTTAGTCTACTGCTTTGGCAGCTTAATTTTACATTAAAAAAAGGAAAAATCCACCTACAATGCAGTCATATTAAACAAACACCTGCTCAAAAACTAGCCTTGCAAAAAAAATAATAAAAGATCACATCTGAAATGAAACAAAATGTGAGTTCAAAACCACACAATAAAAGGATTCCCATTATTCTTGGTCTGCCGATAATGAAATAATGAATATTTATACAACATAACCCTAAGACAATGTGGAGAGCCACGTGGTCACTTCTAACCTCCAGTCTCAATTAATCACTGTGACTTTTTTATTAACAAGTTGAGGGGAAAATAATAAAGAGATACAAAAACTATTAAAATGGAGCTACTCATACACATCCACAAAGATACAAAGACATTTATTCTTATTTTTGCATGGCATTCAGTACATAATAAAAGTCTGAATGCATAAATTAAAGCAGCAGTGAAAGTGTTTGCTTCTTTTCAAGTAGACTTCATTTATAACATCTCTCAAGTGCAATTAAAAGATAAGCTATCTATTTTTATATATCATTCCCGTGGAATGTTTTAAATGTCATTTATAAATTCAAAAATTCAGAAAAGATACGGTTTATCTCCGATGCTGATTAGACACAGCGCTTTAAAACATTTTCACTTTAAGATTAGCCTGTTGGGTCTGGGGGACAGCTCAGCGGGTGAAGGCCCTGCTGTGTACCCATGTGGGAGAGCCAGTATCACGGTGTATGCATGCAACCCCACACGCGAAGCTGTGGGTTCAGATTACCCGACACACCCCAGGTTTCTGAAAGACATTGTTTTGAATGATACGGTGGAGAGTGCACACGCAAGTGTATACACACACACACATACATTCAACTTGGTTCTATTTGTGTGTGTGTGTGTGTGTGTGTGTGTGTGTGTGTGGCACAACAGAAGGCTATAAATGCATTTAACATATAAAATGAGATGTTACCTCTTCAAGTTTAATGATTAGAAAGTTCTCAAAAGTGTCTCCTAAGAGCATCAGAAGTTTTGGGGTAGGACTCCATGTATGAGCACTGGCATTTAATTGCAGAAATTCCTTTCTGGTGTAAATCACGTAAGACAAATCACTATTTTACCCTACTTGGTTCACCCATCTGTCCTTAATTATTAGCGGAAGACTCCTGGGCTGATACTGACAAGTAGGTAATCCATCCACATCCTCTAAAAATATGAATGCACCGACAAACAATTTCAGATGTTCTATCAGCTTGAGGTCTCTGATGACTGGCTTCCAAGCCCGTCGCAGCCTTAAAGAGCCAACGGAACCCTCAGGTGGTTTGCAGAGTGCACATTTCAATCTTACAGAAGAGAATCTAAGATTTTTAAACTCAAGAAATGAAGAGCAAAAGATATTCTGCTGTTAGCATGAAAGAAACATGGCTCTGTGGTGTGCATGTGTGTATGCCTGTTAATATGGGTGTGTTCACGTACTTGTAGGTTTGAATCTACAGTTAAAGGCCAGAGGTTGATGTCACCCGTTTGGAGATAGGGTCTCTGATTTGTCTGGAGCCCACCAACCAGATTAAACCGGCTGACAGGCAGACCCAAGGCAGCCTCCTGCTCAGTCTCCCAGCTCTGGGTCTGTATGTATGCCCTGGCCTTCCCAGATTTTATGTGCGTTCTAGAGATAAAACTTAAATCCTCATGCTCTCGCAGAAAGCGCTTTACTGATTGAGCTGCTCTGCCTTGCCTGACAACCTTAGTTCTATTTACCTATTTTATTAACAATGACTGTATAAGTTACTTCACCTAGGAATACATGGAGTTAGGTTAGGTTTTAGAAAGTGGAAACTAACGTAAGGTGTTTGGCCTCAGTGGTTGATGTCAAAGCAGGAGCCAGTCTTCCACAGAAACGTGCAGCATGGAGGCCTTCAAATGTAGCTTCTCATCTGATTCATATAATTCCTGATGTCCAAAACTAAGCAAAGTCGTCTAGACAGTGGCGAGCTCCTCCAAAGGAGGAGAAATCAAAATGGTGAAATTGAGAATCCGCAACCAGAAATGTCTCCTCTGAGCTCACTAGATGGCTTAGTTACTAAATTAGCTGTTACATAAGGACCTGCCAAACTAGGTGCTACTAGGGGACCTGAGTCCACTAGCCAGCATGCAGGTGGAAAGCCATGTGTGTCACCATATGATCCTAGAGCTAGGAAGCAGAGGCAGTCAGGTCCTCAGAGCTTGCCAGCCAGACACCCAGTCTGCCTAAGTTACAGGCCAGTGAGAGACCCTGGCCTGAAAAATAAGGTTCACAACGATCAAGAGAGGCATTTCTGGCCTCCGCTTGCACAAGCACACACAAATGCATATATATGTGAACACACACATACACAGAAGAGAAATATCTTCTCTGGCTGCTGGTCCCTACTCCTGGTCTGTACATGTATTTTCTGGCTGCCAAGGAGGAATCCTGGCTAAGGTGCCAACTCAGCATAGAGCCTATGCCACCCAAACTGTCCTCTCAAGTAGTGAATTCATAGCAAGAACAATAAGGTTTGAAAAGCCATCCTGGGTCAGGGGCCTTACGTATTATCTCGCCCATACTTCATAGCACTTTTTTAGTTCAGGAGATATTTCAGAATATTTTCTGTATTCTCTGCAAAAGAAGGCACAAATAAAACACAAAGTATTCTCAAATATTATGAATAAAAGTGTGCTGAGGTAAAGGATTTGTCTGAGTTTGCATAGCTGGCATGTTTGAGATTCCAGAAGACTTGGCATCAGGTATTTTGATTGCTCTGTTAGTTATGGTCAACATTGCTGAGACAGGATGCTTGACATAAACAGAATGGGAGAAAGATTTACTTCACACATGGTTTCAGTTCATCATGGTGGTCAGCACAATGTAGAACAACTCACATCCTGATGGACAGAAAACAGAGCATGACAGCAACAGGAAGTGCTCCACCCTGGTGCGGACCTTGTGGCCCTGCACAGTCCCACCCGGCAGCCTGTTCATAGGTTTGAATCCATAGCTGGATTAAAGCGTCAGTAGCCGAGCCCCCACACTGTGGCGTTCTGGAAACACCCTCACAGAAACTTGGTGTGGATTACTTTCCTTGTTGCTGGGAGAAAATGTCTGGAAAAGTAACTTGGGGATGGAGAGGTTCATGCTAGCTCACAGTTTGAGGAGAAATCCATCATGGCAGAGAAGACAAGACTCCTAATACAGTCTGCCTGCAGGGGGGAGGCAGAGGACGACGGATGCTGGTGCCAAGCTGTCTGCCCTGTATTCAGTCCAGACCCCGTCTGATAAAGTGGCACCACCCACATGTAAAATGGGTCTTCCCACCTCAGCTAACATAATCTGGATAATCCCTCACAGATAAGCCTAGAGGCTAGCCTGGTCTGGAAAACCCTGCTCAGAGGCTTGTCTCTTGAGTGAGTCTAGACCATGTCAATAACCACCTCACACGTCCACCCTTGCAAACTTCATGTCCAAACATAGCACTTTTAAGCTATAACCTTTCATTCTCCCGTCTTGGTCAGTGTTCTGTTGGTGAGAAGAGACACCACAGCTGTGCCAGCTCTTATAAAAGTAAGCATTTAGTTGGTTGACAGTTTCAGTCCATTATCATCATGGTGGGGAGCACAGCTGCACAGGAAGACATGGTGCTGGAGAAGTGCTTGAGCCTTCCATCTGGATCAGCAAGAGAAGAGAAACTGGGCCTGACTTGGGCTTTTGGAACCTCAAAGATCACCCCCAGTGACATACTTCCTCCAACAAAGCCATATATACTCCCATAAGGCTACACCTTGTAATCCTTCTCAAGAATTGCCATTCCCTGATGACTAAGCATTCAAATCTTTGAGCAAGTCCATAAGCAGCTTTCCTCATGGTTCCTCCTCTACTCCTGCTTGACTTCCTGCCCTGATTTCTCTCAGTGATAAACTATAATTATGACGTGTAAGCCAAACACACCTTTTCTTCCCAACGTTACTTTTGGTGTTTGTGTTATCATAGCAATAGCAAGCAAACTAGGACAAACGGCTACTTTGCATGTTCCTGAGACAAACTGCCTAATGATAAGAGCTTAAAGAAGGGAATGGCATTTCAGTGTGATGGGAAGTCCGTGTGGTGGGGAGGCATGGCAGCAGGAGCTGGACACTGCTCAGGAGCTGAGGCAGATACACGCTGATGCTCAGATCACTCTCTGATTCAGTACGGGACCCCAGCCCATGAATGGTTCCTCACACAATTAAGATTCATCTTCCCACGTTGATTGACCTAAGGCATTCCTCTTAGGACACAGCTAATTCTGCCACAAGGATAATCTATGCCAATGGCAGAGTGTAGGGTCAAATGTCAACCTGGTTCCATATTGTTCTAGTATAGCTGAGTACATTCCATCAAGGCCTATGTCAGTCAGATCATATGATTACATATAATCTACTTGGTTGATCACTACTAGCTCAGTGGTGGGTGGAGTGGGCAAGTGGTGTTATCTAAGTGGCTCCAACCTTGGGGTCTGCTTCTTGCTTGGAATCAACTCATATTGGGCATGACCAGAAAAACTGTTATGGCTTTCCTCAGACACACACTGTGTAAGAGGCTTCTCAAGGGATGTGAGCCTTGCCTTCTTCTTTGTTTATTACATTTGATGTGTTCGATGAGCCCTTTTACTATGACTGTTGGTTCCACCCAAGTATCCCACCATGACCTTGTCATCCGTAGAGTTCTTACAGAGTCTATAATGTTTCCTAAAGTTGCATTTGTGCACTTTACACAGTCAATGAACACGTACTAAGTTTCTGCTAAACACTAGCAACATTTTAGTCACAAAGAACAAAATTCAGTGAAATGGATGGGTCTATCCTCTGGCTCTGTTGAATGGCTCAGGTCCACTGTGAAGGAGGTTACTCATGATCTAGTATAGGTGGTCTCAAATTGTCATTGGCTTGCTTGTGGCTGAGATGTTGTATCCATTGATAAACAGCTGGCATTATTTCAAAAGCTGCAAAACATTAGGAAGCAATACTCCCACCTTCCCTGAAGGAAATGGCTTCTAGCATCTGTGCTTCCTCAGTTAAAGACCAATTCCAATCTTGATTCATTGCTTCCATGGTCTTGAATGTTCTTGACATGGATTTAATAACATCTTTTTCACCTGACAGAGGCAGGTCTTTGACCTGGAGGGCTCCTGTTCGCACACACCCATTCGCACACACCCATGCGCACAGTGGGTGCCTTTCTCTGAGAAGAGAGAAAGCAGTCCTGCTTGGCTTCCTTCCCTGCTCCTGTTCAAGATAAGTGATGACCCTGCATCCAACAGCTCATGTGTGGGGCAGGTCTTCCTGGTTAGTCAGTAGTTTCTTTCTTCTAAGCCTTCCCTAGACAATGTTTTATGTTATGGCTCCATCTCTGATTTGAAGTCCTTTGCTAATGAAGTGCATGCCAGGCCTCTTCAACTGTATAATCCTCTTGGCATCTTCAGCATTGAAATTAATTCTTGGGCAAGAGCTCTGTTATGACACTCTGCATTAATTTTAGTCATACCCTGAAGTCCTTGTATTGACCATACACTAATCTAATTACACTGGCTTTCAGTGCAGCTCAATACAAAGGGAAAGATGTAGTGGCTACAGAGATTTGGAGCAGGATTTAGAGCAGGTATGTGTGTTAGTGGCTTTCTTTTCTCGTTTCCACGAAAGAACACCTGACAAGAAACAGCTTACACCTGCCAGGAACCAGAGCGTGGAAAGGAAGTGGAGCTGGGCTATCAAACCCCAAGACCCAGTGACTCACTTCCTGCAGTAAGGCTCCTCCTCCTAAATGCTCCCCACCTTCCACGCAGCCCCACCAGCTGGGACCATGTCTTCAAACACATGAGCCTGTGGGACACACTTCACATTCACATCACCACCACAGTAACTGATTTGGAGATGCCATCCTTGTCTTTCTCAGCAGAATTTGCTTTTCTAATAGCCCTAGAAATCAGTATAGGAAAAGGGAACAGCTGGGTTTTTGCTGGGATGAAGGGAAGAAACTTCTGCATTGTTCCTTCTTTCGTTCGCCCGCCCTTCCTCCTTCCTTCCCTCTCCTCCACTCCCTTCCTCTTTCCTTCCCTCTCCTCCACTCCCTTCCTCCTTCCTTTCCTCTCCTCCACCCCCTTCCTTCTCCCTTCCCTCTCCTCCACTCCCTTCCTCCTTCCTTCCCTCTCCTCCACCCCCTTCCTTCTCCCTTCCCTCTCCTCCACTTCTTTCCTCCTTCCTTCCCTCTCCTCCACCCCCTTCCTTCTCCTCCACTCCCTTCCTCCTCCCTTCCCTCTCCTCCACCCCCTTCTCCACTCCTCCCCATTCCTCTCCTTCCACCTACTGTAGACACATAAAAATTGTGTAGACACACAAGTTTGAATGTCACAAAATTGGACTGGCTGCCTCTCCCATACCACTGAGCTCTAAAATGAACATCATGTTTCCTGGGTTAGCCCAGCCTTCCGGTTATGCCTTTCTGATTTCCATATAGTAGGGTGTTTAAACACTAGGTTCCCAGTTATAACTTCTTCCCCTTCCACAACGTTAGCTGCTCCTTCACTGTGTCACAGAAGGCCTTCTGCCTCCTGACCTACAGTGACACTGTAGCTTTCACACAGCTAAGCCTAGAAGTGAGGACGTCTACATTCTTTTATTTTCTCCTTTCTTTCCTGTTTTTACCGATTTATTTTTTAATAATTTATTTAATTTTATGTGCATTGTATGAAGGTGTCAGATCCCTTGGAACTGTAGTTACAGACAGTTGTGAGCTGCCATGTGGGTCCTGGGAATTAAACCCAGGTCCTTGAGAAGAACAGACAGTGCTCTAAACCATCTCTCCAGCCTGGTTTTTATGGATTTATAACAATTTATTCACTTTGTATCCCCTCCCTGATCTCCTTCCTTCCTCCCTCTTCTCCTCCCCCTATACTTTCCTAATCCACTGATAGGGGAGGTCTCCTCCCCTTCTATCTGACCATAGCCTATCAGGTCTCATCAGGACTGGCTGCATTTTCTTCCTCTGTGGCCTGGCAACGCTGCACTCCCCTGCCCCAGGTGGGGGCGGGGTGATCAGAGAGCCTGTCACTGAGTTCATGTCAGAGACAGCCCCTGCTCCCCTTACTAGGGACCCCACATGAAGACTGAGTTACCGGATAGTCTCTGGCCCTCTACATTATAGAGTGCTTGTAAGGACTTAAAAGACAGGGACCAGATCTGCCTGGCCTTTGGAGGCCCAGTGGCATTCAATAGATGCTGAACAAATGTCATTGAATTAAAAATAGTAATTTGTGTGGTCTAAAGGTAGTAACACTATCTGGTTGTTTTTCTAATTTGTGTCACTTTGTACTTCAGTATTTTCATCTGAAAAATGGCACCTGTCCTGCTCAGGCCATGAGGGCTCACCATTAGGCATGCCAGCGGTTTGGCATAAACCAAGCATTTGGGAAGTAGGTGTCAGCAAGCTAATTTACTGAATTGATTTTTTAGTGTATTATCCTGACGAGTTGGGGTTGTTTTCTGTTTACTTTTTTTATTCTAACCAAGAAATCAAAATAACCAGAATATAGTCATAAACTTGTTTTTTATATATCTTTAAGTGTGATGAGTTTCTGCTGCAGTAACTTTTATTCACTGAGTTTTGCAGAGATTATAAAATGAAGTATTTTACAATGGAAATAGCTATTTTGATTGAATTCACCAGTAACTCAGAGGCAGCTGTAGACAATCATTTTCCTGTGTTCCAAATATATGTATTTGGCTTCAAAGGAAGAAATAAAAAAATTTAACCCCAAAGGATAATGTTTTGGAAAGCTCCAATAGTGTGAAACACGGCTCTAAAAAACAAGAAAAAAAAAAAAAAGAGTTTCTTCCAAGCCTGAGCAAGGCTTACACTAGGACCAATGGCATCCTGCACCCTGTGGCTCTCAATTTAATTTACTCTGTAATCGTACCAGGAAGCAAAGAGGCTAGAAACAAAAAGAACATTGCTGCCTTTTAGAACCAGGAGCTGCTAAGAGCGACTCGACAAAGGGCAGGCGTCAGCAGAACGGGAGGTCGGTCCTGTGCGTCTAGTCCCGTCTTCCTGTACAGGCTCACTTCTAGGGAGTTCACTGCTCTGTGTGCCATGCGCTTGTCAGGCAATTACAGTGATTTTGCAGAGTCAGTTTTCAGTTACATAATCGCACAGACTTGTTTCTAAAGCAAAAGAAAAGTGCCTGGGTGGAATAACTTTCAGGTGTTGGCTTCACTCTAGAGATCTGGTGTTTGCCTTCAATTCACAAAGCCTGATTTTTGTTCAATTCTCCCCAGAAGTCTGGGTTCCAACACCCTTAAAGAGAAGCGCGGTGCCTCTGGGAAAGGAGCAGGGGCTGAGCCCAGCTTCAGTATTACCTGTTATTTGTGGGTGTGTCTCATGCTGTCCACTGAGGTTTGTTTTCTCTCCAAACAGGGACTTGTGTATTCTACATGCTGGTCTCTAACTTACTGTGTAGCTGGGGATGACCTTGGACTTCTCATCCTCCTGCCTCACCACTGTGCCTGCTTTACAAGATGCTGGAGATAAAACTTGGGGCTTTGTGTATGTTGGGTGAGTACTCTGTCAACTGAGCTACACCCCAAGACTCTGAAGGGGACCTCTTGATGAGACCAAGTCAGGTTTGTGGCTTACAACCCTGGGGAAAGGGACAGTTGTACCTTACAGAGAGAATCAAGTCTCACTTAAGGCAATTTTCAAAATTTAGGCTTGGCAAGCCTGGGTAGGAATTATGACCCAATAACCCAAGGCTACAAATAACTTTAGGATATAGTCTTTTGATAATTTTCACTGATGAGTTGGTAAAGCTGTTGGTAAATTTCCATAGTGAGTCTAGTAAGAGACTATCTAGGAAAACATGACATACGAATAAGGATGTGAGAGAGCCAAGGGTGTTAGTGGAGTCCGGAGGTCCTGTTCAGGCTGTCCAGTCAAAAGTTGCATGTGTGGAAAAGGCCATGCTGAGCACGTTTCTTTACTTGCCAAGTGTTCTCATAAAAACTGCACACCAGGGTGAGCACACGGTAGCTGCCTAACAAGTGGTAATTACTATTATTATCATCGCTATTATTGATTTAATAGTGTGTGGCCAAATGAAATGGGGATAAACTGAGGTAAGATGATGATAAATTTAGTTAGTTAGTTTTAGATTTAAAAAAAAAAAAAAGCGATGTGTTTGTGTGTTTGTCTGTACGAGGGTGACTGTGGGACACACTCCTGTGAGGGCCCTTGAAGGCCAGAAAAGAGCATTGGATTCCCTGGATCTGGAGTTACAGATGGTTGTAAGCCACCTGACGTCAGTGCTGAGAGCCAAACTTAGTCTTCTGACAGAGCAGGACATACTCTCAACAGCTGAGTCATGTGTCTAGTCTCTTGGTATATTTAAAACAGTGTCTTTCGGTTGTTGGCTTGGCTCAGACCAAGACTGTACACACGGAACTGCAGCCTGCTGATCTAAAAATAGCATTTTGTTGTTATGAGCTTGAAATAGAAGCAGAAGGACACAGATAGACATGGAAAGAGAAAGCAATCTCCCTGACATGGCTGCTTCCTTCTTCCAGAAGAGTGCAAGGAGAAACAGCAGGAAGGTACAGGGTTGTGTATTTAAACAGAACCAATACGGGAAAGGGTAGGAGCCTTAATATATATATATATATATATAGGCAGGGGCCTATAAAATGTCCAAGGCACAGCATCTGTTCCGCAGACTCCCAGCATTAATTAGGCTCCTCCCATCCTGAACGTACAAAGCTGTTACTCTCCCTTTCTCTATGCCACAGACAACTGAACAGCTGGGAAAGACGGAAGACCATGCCAGTGGCTGTCTCCCTTGTTAGACCCTGAGCAAACCATGAAAAGAAACATGTGACACGGGATGGGGCGCCGGGAAAGACGGAAGACCATGCCAGTGGCTGTCTCCCTTGTTAGACCCTGAGCAAACCATGAAAAGAAACATGTGACACGGGATGGGGCACGACAGTCACCTAGGCTTGCCTCACAAACCTGACAACCACTTGCTCTCTCTATCCATCTAACAAGCTGTTTCTCCTCTTTCCCTTCCTCCAACCCCTCACTCAGTGCACAGGGAGACAGACTAGAGTTTGCTTCCATCCTTCTGGACAGTCAGTCCTCAGTGAAAGCTCTCTCTGCAAACCCCTGCTGCTGTGGTTGGGTTCCAAGAGCACCTGCTTGATGTAATTAGGTGGCTAGCTAAAAATCAGCAGGCATTAAGGTCACCAAGAATGGACCCCTTCCTCATAATCAGCCTCATAGACCCCCAGGAACACACTAGTTCTAAAGAAGGGAAGGTATTGCAATTACTCTCAGAATTTGAAATAGTATGTGGAAGACTAGCTAAAGATTAGACAAAGGTGAGGAAGGTGGTCCTAGCAGAGCCTTATTGCTAAGTAAAGGCTACTGGGCTGTGGATGCAGCTAAGCTGGAAGAGCATTTGACTGGCATGGACAAGATTCTGTCCTACTTAGTTCAGTGGTCTATTGCTGGGAAGAGACATCATGACCACACAACTTTTATAAAGGAAAACATTTAACTCGGGCTGGTCTAGAGTTCCAGAGGTTTAGTCCATCATCAGCATGATGGGTAACATGGGAGGATGCAGGCAGACAGTGCTGGAGAGGTACCTGGGAGTTCTACATTTGACTCTGGAGGCAGCAGGGATGAGGGCGACAGAGAAGAGGGAGAGAGGGAGGAGGGAGAGAGGGAGGAGGGAGAGAAGGAGGAGGGGAAGAGAAAGGGAGAGGGGAAGGGGAAGAGGAGAGGGAGAGAGGAGAGAGAACTGGGCATGGATTAAACATTTTAAACACCAAAGCTCACCCCCAGTGCCACAATTCCTCTAACAAAGCCACACCCAGTCCAATAAGGACTAATAGAGCCACTCCCTGATGACCAAGCATTCAAATTTACGACCCTGGAGGACATCCTCATTTAAAACACCACACACCCCTAGCACTACACAACCCAGGCATTGTGGCACACTTCCCCAGTACTTGGGAGGTGAAAGTAGGAGAATTAGAAGTTTAGGGTCATCTGAGGTCTGAGGATCTGAGGTCATCCTGAGCTCATGAGACCCTATCTCAAAACAAAAAGGGAGAGATGAGGAAGCTGTTTTCATCTGATATAACAACTATTTCTATAGATTTAAAGTCATTATTTTATTTCTTTAATGATTTTCAGTCTACCCTGTTACATAAATTTTGCTTAAAAAATGGAATCTGAGGGGGTATAGAGATGGTTCAGAAGAAAGAGCATCCCCCCCCCCTCAAGAGAACTGGCTCTTGGTTCCCAACACCCACAGTGTGTTGTGTTGGCTACTTTTAGGTCAACTTGACATAAGATAGAGTCATTTGGAAGAGAGAACCCTAATTAAGAAAATTGTTCTACCAAAATTGGCCAATGGGCAAGTGTGTAGGGAATTTTCTTAATTGGTGATTGATGCCGAAACACCCAGCTTACTGTGGCAGTCTCACATCTTGGCTGAGTAAACCGTGAGGTACTCCTCATGGTCAGTAAGGAGCACTCCACCATGACCTTTGCTTCGGTTCTTGCTCCCAGGTTCTTGCCCTGAGTTCTTGCCCTGACTTCCTTGGATAACGGACTACGGGCTAGAAGGTTAAAAAAACAAAACACCCTTTTCTCCCCAAGTTCATTCTGGTCACAGTGTTTTATCACTGTTGGGGGAAGCCATTTATGAAAATGAAGTCAGTTTCAGAAGAGACCCGAACATATTGGAAATACCAGAACCATACAGAGCAGCAAGGGTAGATAGAGCACAGCCGTCCTGAGTCGAAGAGACAAGCTGCCTGTGTCATGGGTAGCAGAACAAGAGAAGTGTCTCTGCCAAGGCCCCTTGGAGCCCAGAGGGTCATGAGAGGGCCCCAGACATTAAGAATTAAACTTTTTATACTGCTAAATTTTGGTTTTCTTTTGATTTGATTGTGACTGTGCCCTGGTTATTCTCTTTTGAAATAATGAAAGATTTAACTTATTTTTTATTGTCCAGAAGCCCTCAGTTAAGAGACTTTGAACTTTTAAAGAGACTTTGGAGTTTTATAGTGAATATGTGTATTTTAAAGAGGCTGTGACTATTTTAGAAACTTTAGATTTTAGAAAAGCTTAAACTTTGGAAGAGACTTTAGATGTTTTAAAGGTACTGTATTTTTAAGGTGTTTGAGTTTTTAAAGACTGTGGAAATTTTAAAAGTTAGAATGATTTATAATGTGATTGTATTATATGAGATCTTGGGGATGAACAAGAAAGGAAAGGTTATTGTTTAACGGTGATGCATTTATGAATCAACTTTACAAGGAGTCAACTATGTCGGTTATTTTTATGTCAAACTGAAGTAAGATGGAGTCATTTTAGAAGAGAGAACATTCTTCCATCCAGATGGGCTGTAGACAAGTGTGTGGGGCATTTTTCTGGTTAATGATTGATATGAGGTGGGCAGTCTCATTGTGGGCAGTGTCCCTTCTGAGCAGCTGGTCTGGGCTGTAGAAGAAAACAAGGTGATCAAGCCATAAAAACCAAGCTAATAATAAACAGTGTTTCTTCGTGGTCTTTACCTGAGCTCCTACATCCAGGTTTTTGAGTACCTGCCCTGACTTCCTTCAATGATAGACTGTAATATGGAACTATAAGTCAAATAAACCTTTTCTTCACAGGTTACTTTTAATCATGCTGTTTTATGACAGCAATATAAGCCCTAAATAAGATATATACCACACATAAATAAAAATAAAATCTTAATAAACAAATGGAAACCTACAGTAGAATCTGTGTTGTCTCTGTGGCCCTACATAGAAACATGGCTATCTAACGGGAAGCTTTTTGCTAAATATCAAAGACTTGTGGTTATCCTCTCCCTTAAGAGTAAATCCAAATGGGCCAGTCAAGCTCCTGAACAGAAAACTCCGCTTCAAGAAAAATATCCATAATAGAGACTTTCTAAGTGCAAAGCCCACCTCAGCGTGTCAGTGAGCACCACGTGTCAGTGAACACCAAGGTCTCCCTGGCCTCTCACTCACACTGAACTTAGCAGTGATTTCCCCTGCAATGGCCTCTTCAGTGACGGCCAGCCATCATGCTTGAGCATTTCTATGGTGTTCGGTAATAAATTTTGCCAATCTTTTTCTCTATGCTCTGTGTTTCCTTTAAATTCATCTGTGAAGCCCAGTGGCAGCAGCTCATGCCTTTAATCCCAGCACTAAGGAGGCAGAAGCAGGGACATCTTTGAGCTTTGAGACAAGCCTGATTTTCAGAGTGAATTCCAGGAAAGGTAGGGCTAAACAGAGAAACCTTATCTTGAGAACAAAAACCATTAGATAGATAGATAGATAGATAGATAGATAGATAGATAGATAGATAGATAGATAGATAGACAGATAGACAGATAGACAGACAGATAGACAGACAGATAGACAGATAGACAGATAGATAGACAGATAGACAGACAGATAGATAATCATGTCTATGGAGATGACAAAAACAAAGGAGCTGAGAAGAGGCCAGAATGAGATTTTGTAACAGCTTTACCTTCCCCCTTGTGTGTGTGTGTGTGTGTGTGTGTGTGTGTGTGTGTGCCAGAAGTCCACATCAGGTGTTTTCTTTGGTTGCTCTCCACCTTATTTTTTGAAGCAGGGTCTCGCTGAACACAGAGCTCACCAGCACACCTAGGTGGGCCGGCTAGTAAGGTCCATCTGTCCTCTTGTCTCTACTTCCCTAGTGTGGGTTACAGATGTTCACAACTGTGCCTGGCTTTTTACGTGGGTGTTGGGGATCTGAACTCAGATCCTTATGCTTGTGGGGCAAGTACTTGATCAACAGAGCCATCTCTCCAGCCCTCAGCAGCATTACTATTTACTCCAGGAGGTTATACTCCTAAGATACTTGATTATTTATTAGAATTTCCCCCAAACTCCATCTACTGCTTAGTTGGAAGCTCTGTCAAATACAATACTTCTCAGGAGATGGAGCCTAATAAGATGAACTATGCTGCAGAGGGATGCCATTAGGAGATATTTTTAGGTAATTATTCTCCAACCGTTAGATAATTGTAAGAGAGGGAGAGGATTGCAATTTTGAAGGGAGTATGGTCAAGAATTCCCCTTTTCAGGCAAAAAGTCTTTAATAACACTGACTCCACACAGAAGGAGTCTGAGGCAGCATCTTAGGTCCTGGCAGACCAAGGAAGTCTCTACTTTCAAGGTTTCCAAGGGAGGGGTAGGCATGGGCCTTGTACCTCAAGAAGGCAGACTTAGTTAACAAGTGACCTGTGTTGCCAGGGGAACGTCACTTATACCGTATGATGCAACAATCACAGACACACTGGATGGTGAGTTGGGATGTTTAATGTACAACACAGTCAAAGCTATGTTGAATCCCAGTGGCAGGGTAGCTGAGTATTTTCCTGTCCTGCCTGCAGCAGCCAGAAAAGAGAAAGTATTTGATTCTTGTGGGAACAGTGGGTGGTCTGTCTGCAGGGGAGACATTGTGCAGGGGTGACCCTGTGAGACAGCAGCCCTGGTCTGCTTGAGGTTTGTCACTGGCCCTTCTCTGTCTCTGCTTCATGGTCGCTGTGAAGCAAGCAGCTTTCCTCTGCCACCTACTTCTGCCATGATCTTCTGCTACATCATAGGTCAAACACAACAGGCCGAGCAGCCAGCTGCTAAATGCTCTGAAGCCATGAGCTAAGATAGAGCACACCCTTCAGAGCTCCTTCATGTCAGAAACGTCAGCACATACACAGCAAAAACCTCAGCTCTGTCTTTTCAACAGGCTGTGTTGGAGGCTTGAGAGGGGAGATCCTACAGCATTATAGTCTATGCTCCGCTCATTTCAAAATCTAATATACAACATTTGGAAATTCAGAGAAATTGCATGAGAATCAATTTGTTGTCCCCAAGAACACAGTCACACAGGCCCACTCAGCCATATGCCTTTGACACTCTGCCATGCTTTCCAATTCATTCAAGTGCAGCACTGTTTTCCTTATGCAGATTGTCCTGATTTTGTTTCCTGATTTTTGTGATATCTTTTTCATGGACTTTCCTGATTCTTGCTGAGATATTTGTTCCTTATTTATTCATTGTGACGGTTAATCCTGCCTATCAACTTTATAAGGTCTAGAACTACCTAAGAGTGAAACCTCTGGTCCTGTTTGGGGGGGTTTCTAGATTGTGCCAGCTGAGCCGGAAAGACCCACCCCAAAAGCCTAAATGCAGGCAGGGCCATCCCACAGGCTGGGGCCCCGCGCTGAAGAAGCTAAAGAGTGAGCTGAGCACCGGCATTCCAATTGTGGATACAGCGTGGCCACCCCCTCTACCAGGAGGGACTGTAGCCTCAAACTGTGAGCTACGACAAATCTTCCTTCCTTACCTTGCTATTATTGGGTGTTGTCATAGCAATGAAGAAAGTAATTAAGGCTGATATCAAATGTTTTAAAGCTCAGTCTGTGGGAGGGATAATTTATAGACAAACAAGGCACAGTTCTTTGCTGTCAAGCATTAACACTTGAAGAAGAATCAATGTTTCTTCCCATTGATAACCTAGGAAGCAGGAATCAAGCACAGAGGAAAAACATTTGTCATAGAATCAAGTACCCAGCATGAGTTCCTCCCATCCCAGTTCACCCTCTTTTTCACATGTAAGGCTCAGCCTAAGGACACTGGGTTTCCACAGATGCAGTAAGGCTGAATCTGATTCCCATTTAAACTATTATGTCAAATTCAATTTTAAAAAATCCAATCAGCCTGGTTGTATTTCAAGATGCCTCAGCTTCTCAGTGTGACCGGGAGAAGCCTGGCTGCATGGATGGCTTTCCTTTCTGGCGTCTTCTGGTATGGAAGTGGGTGGCAATTCCTAAGGCTGGCAGTGTAGCTGCCTTGACTTGCCCTGCTCACAAGTGGGACCCACTCTGACTCTTGGGACCCTGCCAGGGAGGAACTGACTATACCCTGGCTTCACTTACCAGCAATTTGCTGTCATGGCCCATCATTCTCCCTGAAAATGTTTCTGAGGCCGAGTGTGAAAGGATGAGGTGGTTCTACTCATCAGACTCTCAAATATCCAAGACAAGGGAAGCATCACTGTGGCTGGCTTGCCTCACCACTCTCTGGGCTGTGTTCCTTTCTGGCTACCTTTCCTTTTTTTTAATCCACTGGGTATCAGCCCAGCTTTTACCAGCCTTCCTGTGATGTTTTCCCAAACAAAGCACTCTTTGTGCCATCATCAGATGCTGTGTGGAACTTTGCTATGTCATCTTTTATTACTCCATGTTTTGGAACAAGTATGAAGAAATTTCAAATTTTCATTTTTTTTTTCTGGTTTTTTTTTTTTTTTTTTTTTTTTTTTTTTTTTTTTTTTTTTTTTTTTGTCCTTTTCATTATCTTAAAACAATTAAGACACCGACCAGAACTCTTCTTGTGTTGTACTGGAAACAAACCCATCATACTCAGCCTTCCCTATAATTGAATTATTGAAGCTTGATGTCATTTTGGTTTCCATGCAGAACAGCCTCCTAATAGCAATTTCAGCCCTTCCTCAGCCGGATAACCAGCCTGAGTGCCAACTCTCTAAGGTACCTGAGATCGAATCTGACAAGGCCATAATCTCATTTTCTTTATCTGTATTATATCATTTCTTGCCACTTAACTGTTCTTAACATTGTTTGTATTGCCTTGATTATACTTGTGAATGAGGTTAATAAACCTTTCATCATATGGAACACCTGGAAATTTTAAAGCCATTTTTGAAGAATGATTTTAGTGGCATTGATGCGACCCTGCCAAATGCTATTCTAACCATGCCCTTCTAGAGCACAACATTAATTCACTCTATTTTTCTTTCCTTTGTTTAGTTCTTATGATCAGTTTTGTTATACAGCTGTATATGGGCCTGCTTATCTTTTAAATAACCATCAGATTGGAATGGTGGTCTCTGGTTTTCTTCCGGGTAATCAGTTTTCATTATAATGGCCAATTGATAATTGTTTTATTCATAGTTTCTCTGATGGAGGCACCAGTTCTTGGCATGGGAACAAGGCTGGGCTTCTTTAGTGTGTGTGGAAAGAATATCCTTGTTATTACAGGGAAGATTCTAGGCCACCATTTTAATACAATCCAAAATGCATCAAATTGTCCAACAAATGATCGTCACAGGGCTGAAGACGACAGAGAGGCTTCATACGTATGCTCCAGGACACCTGTGTGCATGTGCCTTGCTAAAGCACACTCAGCTTTTACTTCTTTCAGTCCCCCAAGGGAACCACAAGGGCAAATGCTCCCTCTTTACACCCAAGCCTTCTTCATTATCTGCCATCATGGTGCACACAGAAGGAATGGCTGGGCCTGGCAAATATGTAATAAAGTCTACAGACACACATTTCCAGAACTTTCTTCAGCTGTGTGTGGTTGTTTGTCAAGGTGGCTACATTCACTGTGCAACTAATTGCTTAACCATTGAGACCTGGGAGTTCAGACATTGCACATCAAGCACAGAACCTGTGTATCTGGGGCCAGGGGGGAGGTCTGCCCGGGCCACCAGCACCCTTAGAGTCCAGCAGTTGTCACCTGCCACAAGTTAGCCTTCCTTGTTTCTGGAAGAAATAGGCTTCATAATTTCTGAGCATCACCCTGCCAACAAGGAGCCATTCTGTGATTGCAGTAGAATAAGCTCCAAATCAAGCCTTTCTGTTGTAGAGAAATCTCTCATGACTTTCTGATGTCCAGTCTGAAAAGCCCTGATTCTCCAAATGTCACCAGCATTTGGGAAGAACAAAATGTTTGGATTTTGTTGAAATTTTAAATGTGTTATGTCAGGAAAGAAAACCTCCTACTTTCTAAGGTTTTATATCTAGAGCACTGTGAGAAGAACTGATGAGAGACTGTTGATAAGAAACAGGTATGAAAGGCTTGGGCTTGGGCTCAGTGTGGAGTGCGCATTTAGCATGCAGAGAGCTCTAGGTCCTGTCGATCTTACCATCACACATACAAAAGACAGGTAAAGAAGCAGAAAAAAAAAGGAAGAGAAAAGCAGGGAAGAAAAGGGGAGGGGAGGGAAGAGAAGGGAAGAGGAAAAGGAAGAGAGGGGAGAAGAAGGAAGGGAAAAAGAGAGGAAGAGAATGGTGAGGAGGGAAGGAGAGGAGAGAGGAGAAGAGGAAGAGAAGGGGAAAGGAAGAAGGGGAGGGAAGGGAAAGGAAGAAGGAAAAGGAGGGGGAGGGAGGGAGACAGAGGGGAAGGGAGGGAAAATTAGGTCAATGAGATGATGAGTCAGGAGGTAAAAGTGTTCTCTGTGCAAACCTAACAACCTAAGCTTCATCCCTAGAACCATACAAAGGTGGAAGATGAGAAGAGACTCTATGAAGTTGTCCTCTGACCTCCGCAGGTGTGCGCGCACATACACCACACACACACACACACACACACACACACACACACACATTGATGATGATTATGACTGATGATAATAATAAAGTTAAAAAGCAATATCAAAAGATAAAGGGAAGATCATTTTATTCAAGTATTTTGCTAGAGCTCACAGAAAATTGTAGTCTGTGCCTGACTAGAATTTGAAGCTTTATACCACTTTAGTAGGGAAAAGAGGAGAAGTGGAAAAGAGGCATTTGTGGGAAGCAAGTGACCCTTAGGAGAGATGTGAGTGTCTAGGTGATTCTTCTTCTTTGATTTCTTTTTTAATTATTATTAATATATTTATTTACTTTACATCCATTTACATTTATTTACTTTACATTTACAGGAGGGAGTTGTAAACCACTCCCTCCTTTCCTCCTGGTCCTACCCTCCTTCCCTCTTCCCTGTGTCGTCCATCTCCTCCCCCTTAGAAAAGAAGAGCCCTACCCATCATAGCACATCAAGACATATTAGGACTGAGTGCATCCTCTACCACAGTGGCCTGGCAAGGAAGTCCTGCCAGGTGGAAGTGATTGAAAACTGTGTAAGAGAGTCCTTGACAGAGATAGCTCCCGCTCTTCTTTCTAGAGTACCCACAACAAGACCAAGCTGTTCATTGGGTACATATGTGTAGAGACCTAGGTCCAGTCCACACATAGTCCTTGGTTGGTGTTTCAGTCTCCACAAGCCCCTCCCTGGGCCCATGTTAGTTGGGACTGTTGGTCTTCTTGTGGAGTTTCTGTTCCTCCAGTCCTTCTGTCCTTCTACTCACTCTTCCACAAGGCTCCCTGCCCTCTAGCCAATGTTTGGCTATGGGTTTCAGCATCTGTTTCGATCTGTTGCTAGGTGGGGCTCTCAGCAGGCTCCCATCTGCAAGCATAACAGAGTGCCGTTAATAGTGTCAGGGGTTGGCTCTCTCTGTCTGGGTGATTCCTGTCCAGTGCCAACATCTGATCTTGCCTCTGGTGACAGCAACAATTTTCCCAGGCCGAGATGCTCCCCAGGGAGTGGACTGTGGACACTGAATTCTCTTAATCAGAAAAAGGAGACTTCAGGAAAAACACATTGCATGTTCATATGTGCTATCATAGATGAGCTACAGGGGGTGTACACATGCACACACACGCACACACGCACACACACACACACACACACACACACACACTTGGGCTGGAGGAGAGAAAAACAGCAGCTGTGATAATGAAGAGTGTTGGTTTTCAACTTGATTGGACCTGTGGATCTCAAAACAACCAAGAGACATGCCTTTGGATAAGACTGTGAGGGTGTTTCCAGAAAGAATTCACTGAAGGGGAGAAGACCCTCAGCCACAATGGGCAGTGCCTTCCAGCAGTGCCCACTTATGAAGACGTCTGGGGGGAAGCAGGGCTGCTTCCGCAAGCCTGCGTTCACTTCTTGCTGGCGATCAAGTGTGTCCTGTTGATGCCCCTCTCATCCTTTGCTAAAATTAAAGCCCATATCTTTTGTCAGTGAAGGATGGAGCCCAGCCAGTCTCCAAGAAATCTCTGGAGCTTCAGCACCAGCTTGGGACAGCTGAGGCATATAGGCTTGTGGACTAACTAGTTACAGGTCTCAGCCTCTCGAGCACGCAGATGGGCTCTGTGTTCTGGATCCTTCCAGGCTTGCGGTTCATCATCCAAGGAAGGGCAGTGAGCATAATGCTTGGTTAGAACCAAGGATCATCATGATATAAATGTTTAGATTCAGTGGGAGCAAAGGGGAGGAGTTTCGGGTGAGTCTTCGGAAGGCATCAGAGGAGGTGTTGTACCCTCTGCTGTCTGGCCCTGTAAACTGTTCTTTATGCTGTTGGTCTAGGGACAGGTTGGTTTCCAGTCTCAGCAGTCAGGCAGCCAGACGTCTGCTATTCCTTTAGTTTATATATCAGCTAATATACTCTATTTTTCAGTTTGTAGCACTTTCAATCAATATTAATGCTTCTAATGATGCTTTAATTTAGACTTTGAAATGGTTGATCTTTTGTCCCTTTGTTCTGATTCTGAAATGTTCTGACATCACATCTTAAACTACTTCCTTTTTGCATTATCTATTCTTTTAGTAAAATAGTATTTTATTAAAATAATTATTATTTTATTATTTATGTACACTCAATACATACAATGTAAAAGCATCTCAACATGCAGTCACTTTGATCACATACAGACTAAAGCCTGTGGCAAATGCTCCAGGCCACATACACTAGACAACAAGATAAAATAACCAAGATTAGGCACAAACTTTCCCACAATGCATCTGTAACCTCTGCAAGAATTTATTTCAGGTAGTGCTGTGCCCTGCTTTGGCCCTGTGAATCAGTTCTTTGCAATCATGGTTTCCAGGTAAGAGCAGATACTCTATGGAAGAGTATCAAACTGTCTTGGCATCTGTGTGAGAGCCACAGAAAAGGTCAAACCAAGGTCAGTTCTTTAGGATACTGATCTCAGTGATAACCAAGACTAGTTGCCAGAAACTTGAATGTAACTGCCAAGAGCACTCAAAAGCCCCTTTTAAACATTAGAACTGTGACATTTTTAGTCACATGTCAAGGGCTTGCCACACTATCCCAGTAAGCTCTTAATAACCTCTCCTTCCTACACTTCTAAATTCCAAAGTCCTTTCCTTTCCAGAGCAGAAGAAGTCCAGCCTTCCCACGTCAGTACTTCATCAGAGAAATCTAATGAGACAGAGATTTGCAAAGATTAGCCAAGAATTAGCAGGACAAGGCTGGCTCACGGATCCCAGGCCAAGTTCCCAGAGAAGGAAGTTGGACTCTGCCCTTCCTGTCCCTTTGACTTCTTCAGTTCCCAGGGACCTTGGGCTACCCATTGTTTATTCAAAACCTCTGACGTGGGGCCAGAAAGAGGTCTGTCCTCTGCACAACTATCTTCAAAATCAATCTACCTAACTTGGGACTTGTACTAGGGTAAGCTAACAGATCTCTTCTTCAAGGTTACACTTTGCTAGCTCATCTCCTTACTCCACTCAGTTGAATTAGGAAACACCTAGGGGCCTGTCTAGATAGCAGAGCAGGGTGGGGGCTTGTTTTCAAGCCTGGAAACCTGGACCTGAACTTGGATCTTCACAAGAGCTGGGAAAGCTGTAGAGCAGCAGAGCCCAGTCTCAGCCTGCCCCTGTTGCTAAAGAAATGGGATGCCCCCTGGGTGTGCACTTGTTCAAGTGACTTGGTTTGAAGAGAAGCATCCACCTGCATCCATTCTGAGAGAAGAGTTTCCAGGGCAAGCCTCCTTCCCAGCTGCAGGAAAGAGCAAGGAAGGCCCTCAAAAGCCCTGGCAGGCAAGATAGCAGTTGCCCTGACAGAGGGATTGCTGCGGTTTCTGTAGCAGAGGGTGTTCTCCACTACAGCGCTGTCCCGGTCCTTGTCGCCCAGTGCTAATCCCTCAGTTTCCAAACCCACGTGAAAGGAAAGATACAATGCCGGCACTGGATCTATGGAGAACATACCTCCAAACGCCCACCCGTGTGTTCAAGGAAAGTCAAAAGCCTTCATATTTGGCAGTGTGTAGATAAAACAGCCATTTATAACTAGAATATTTTACATCTTCATTAGGATGTCGGACAGAATGCACTTATTCACTTACACATGACCTGCCTACTTCCTCAAGACCCGGGCATGGCGATATCAGAAGATTGCCTGGGGTTATGATTTGCTCTGGAAACCCAGAGCTGTGATTCATTACAAACACAGTGTTGGAAGAGAGAGGAACGGGCTTATGTAAACATAATGCTATTAACTGAAGCAGCAGATTAAAATAACAAACAATATATTAGGTATAAAATCAAATCTGCAGTTGTATCTTAAAGTATGCGTAGGAAAACATAATCATTTCAACTAGAGGAGAGCACTTTATTATAACTAAGTTAATTTGCATTTATCTACATGTTGACATTAACACAATCCCAGACACAAGCTTCCTAAGATGACACTTATTACCACAGGATTTGGGTTAAATTTGTACAGAAGAAAAATTCAGTTGGTCTTTCAGAAGGAACATATTTTATATCATACCTATACTAACACAATGTTTTAAACATAATTCACATAGCATAGTCACCAAAGGATACAACCAAATTATAAACAGCATGGCAACACTAACAGCTATCAGCTGGGAAGTTTTCTGTACAGCAGATACTTTAATATGTGGGTGATGGTGGCATTACAGGAGGGCTTACCGGCATAAGACCATCATCATCGTCATCATGGTATCTTTTTAATAATTAACTGAAATAAGTGGCTGGGCTTGATTCCAAATTACACAAGCATTAGTTTCTAATATGTGGTACTTAAGAGTGTATTTTCTCAGGTTGCGAGATGTTAACCTGCTTTTTTTCAGGATGAAATATATTTATGTATAAATAGTCTGAGTGCATATTGGGTACATGACGTGAAATCACTATATTTCTTTCATTCATTTTATTTCTGTTTTTAAAATGCATTATTATTATTATTGTTATTATTTTATTGGTGTGAGATAGAATCTCACCTATCCTAGACTGGCCTCTAACATGCTATGTAGCCAGACCTTGAGCTTTGCATCCTCATGTCTCAACCTTTCATATGCTGGGATTATAGCCAAACACCACTTCATTGCTTCTTTAGGCAGAAAGCAGAGAGAGATGAAGGTCCAGCTTGCTTTCTCCTTTTAATCCAGTTCAGGACCCCAATCCCTGGGATGTTACTTCCACATTTAGGATGGTTCTTCTCACCTCAATTACCTCAGTCTAGAGATTTCCTTAAAGACATGGAAAGAGTAACTGTCACAAGACTTCTGGGGAAGCTAGCAAGTGCAGCTCACACCTGTAGGAAAAGAAAAACAATCCCAGTGAAGTACTCCTCAAGTTGCTGGGACTCAGCCCAAAGTTAGGAAGGAAATAACAAAGGCCAGGACAGAATTAGATATTAGAAAAGATCAGCAAAACTAAAACAAATAACCAAACCAAACAAAACAAACCTAAAAAAAATCAACTCAACTAAAAGTGTTTTTTTAAGACAAATAAATTCTTAGGCTAAAAATAGAGTTGGCTCAGATAAATAAACTCAGAAATAAAAGCAAGGACACTGCAGCTGATAATACAGCAAGCTAAAGAAATGACCACAGTAGTTAAATCAGACAGTCACCCTGCCTAGAAGGAATGGAACCATGATTGCTACACACCAGCCTACAAAGATGGACTGTTAAAGAAACAAAAATCTGAACAAATCAGGAACAAGCAAGGATAGTAGATTAGTGACACAAACAAAAGACCGCCATCAAAGAAGTGCCTAAGATGTTCCCTATTGAGAATTCTGGTTAGCTCTGTGCCCCATTTTTAAATTGGATGACTTGATTAGTTGCTGTTTAACTTCTTAAGTTCTTTATATATTCTGGATATTAGCCCTCTGTCAGATATAGGGTTGGTGAAGATCCTTTCCCAATCTGTAGGCTGTCTTTTGCTTTACAGAAGCTTTTCAGTTTCATAATGTCCCATTTTCTGGACACATGGATCTTTTGTGAGACTGATACTTGAAACAAGGACCATGCATGGAGGTAACCTAGAACCCATGCACAGATGTAGCCCATGGCAGCTCAGTCTCCAAGTGGTTTACTCTAGTAAGGGGAACAGGGACTGTCTCTGACATGAACTCATGGACTGGCTCTTTGATCACCTCCACCTGAAGGGGGAGCATCCTTACCAGTCCACAGAGAAAGACAAAGAAGCCAATCCTGATGAGACCTGATAGACTAGGGTCAGATGGGAGGGGAGAAGGACCTCCTCTATCTTTGGACTGGGGAGGGGCATAGGAGAAGAAGCAGAAGAGAAGGTAGGATTGGGAGGGGGGAGGGGCCTACAGCTGGGATACAAAGTGAATAAACTGTAATTAAAATTAAAATTAAAAAAGAAGTACCTAAGAGCTGATGGCCTCCTAACTAAATTCTCTCTGTAATTAAAATGAATTCCGCTGCTGCTGTACCTCAGTTTGGTAGAGTGCTTGTCTAACTAGCATGTACAGTGCTCTGGACTTTATACCAGCCACCACATAAACAGTGCATGGAAACACATACCTATAATCCCAGAGCTTGGGAGATGGAGGCAAGAAGATGAGGCATTTAAGTCAGCCATAGCTCAGTAAAAAGTTCAAGGCCAGCCTGGGATACATGGAAATCTATCACAAGAAAAATAAATTATCCTCCTATTCAAATTCTGTCAAAACCGAGAGGTAGAACAGGAGTGTGGCCCAGAGCTAGAAGCCTGGGGTAGGAACAGTATGTGTCATCACAAATACAATTTCAGTTGGACAGGATGAATGAATCCCGAGCATCAGGTGTATCACATGGAAACTTCATTTCATAAGAATGCAATAGTTCATCTTCATCATCAACTTGACATGACTGAGTAGCATCAGGAGACAAACCTCTGGAGCTATCAATATTTCCAGAGAGGTTTGTTTGAGTTGGGAAACCTACCTTGAATTCAGGCTGGGATCCAAGACTAAAGAAAAAGGAGAAGGTGAGCTGGGCACCAACATCCATTTCTCTCTCTGCTTCCTCCTGTGCACTGTGGCCACCTGTCCCACACCCCTGCTGCCAAACGCCTTCTCTGCCAGGATGGACCACACTCTTACACTGTAAGCCAACGTAAGCGCTTCCTAAGTTGCTTACATTGAGTATTTTCTCAAAATAGCAAGAAAAGCAATGTGTGTATAAATGCATGAAAATTACAAAATAATTCAACATACGCACAGATAAGCATGCAAGGTGATGGATACATTAATTACATTTCTTCAATCATTCTTGATGCATTCCTAAATCAAAACATCAGAGTACAGCATAAATACATTTAATTTTTATTTGTTAATTATATCTGAATAAAGCTGAAAATAACCATCCCATGCAAACATAGCTATTCTCCTCTAAGCCTCCTCTTAGGCCCCACTGCTCTGGAACTCCACCTGCATGTCCTGTCTCACAAAGCCTGGCTTCCCGGTTTCCTCATCAACACACACTTTGTTTCATAAAACCGCCTTCCTCGTGGTTTCATGGCTCATTTAGAAGACTCCACAGAAGCAGTGCATTGTGGGTGTCTGAAGCACAATGCAGCGCTGTTAACAAACTCTGGGGCTCTTAGTTTCTGCTCACCCTCTCCAAGTATGGAAGAACTCTATTTTCCAGGCATCCTCTCCCATTATCCCTAGGTTTGTTTTTTTTTTTTTTTTTTTTTTTTACTTTTTAAAAATTATTATCATTTATTCAAAATTTATCCTGGCTGAGGCTCCCTCCCTCATCTCCTTCCAATCTCACCCTCCCTCCCATTTCCTCCCATGCCCCTTTTTTAGTCCACTGATAAGGGAGTCCCTCCCTCCTCCCCTTCTATTTGACCCTAGCCTATCAGGTCTCATCAGGACTGAGTGCATTGTCTTCCTCTGTGGCCTGGCAAGCCTGCACCCTTTGTGGGGGGAGGGGGGGTGATCTGAGAGCCTGCCACTGAGTTCATGTGAGAGACCACCCCTGCTTCTCTTACTAGAGAACCCACTTGGAGACTGAATCTATGCGTTACATCTGAGCTGGGGTTTTAGGTCCTTTCTATACATGGTCCTTGGTTGGGGTATCATTCTCTTCAGTTTTTTTTTTTTTTTTGGCTTTGTTGATCCCCTTGGGGAGCTCCTGTCCCCTCCAGATCTTTCTATCTCCCCCTTCTTTCATAAGATTCCCTGCACTCTGACCAGCTTTGGCTATGAGTCTCAGCCTCTGCTTTGATACCATGATTAGTAAAGTCTTTTAGTGGCCCTCTGTGGTAGAACCCTGTCCTGTTCCCTATCTTCTCTCCCTTCCGATGTCTACTGCATTTGCCCTTCTGAATGAGGATCATCTTCCCTCAGGTCTCATTTGTTGTTTAGCTTCTATAGAAGGGAACATAGATTTTAGTATGTTTATCCTACATTATATGTCTAATATCCACTTATAAGTGAGTATATACCATGTGTGTCTTTCTGCTTCTGGGACACCTCACTCAGGATGATCTTTTCTAGTTCCCACCATTTGCCTGCAAATTTCATGATTTCCTTGTTTTTAATTGCTGAGTAGTATTCCACTGTGTAAATGTACCACAATTTCTGTATTCATTCTTCAGTTGAGGGACATGTAGGCTGTTTCCAGCTTCTGGCTATTACGAATAGAGCTACTATGAACATGGTTGAGCCAATGCCCTTGTAGCATAGTTGAGCATATTTTGGATATATGCCTGGGAGTGCTATAGCTGGATCTTGAAGTAGCACTATTCCTAATTTTCTGAGAAAGCACCAGATTGATTTCCAAAGTGGTTGTATAAGTTTATATTCCTACCAGCAATGGAGGAGGGTTCCCCTTTGTCCACAACCTCTCCAGCATGTGTTGTCACTTGAGTCTTTGATCTTAGCCATTCTGATGGGTGTAAGGTAAAATCTCAGGGTTGTTCTGATTTCCATCTCCCTGATGACTAAGGAAATTGAACATTTCTTTAGGTGTTAGAAGAAAAAGTGGGGAGAAACCTTGAACTCATTGGCACAACCTTCTGAACAGAACACCAACAGCACAGGCTCTAAGATCAACAATCAATAAATGGGACCTCATGAAACCGAAAAGCTTCTGTAAAGCAAAGGACACTGTCGTGAGAATAAAATGAGAGCCTACCGATTGGAAAGGATCTTTACCAAGTCTATACCGACAGAGGACTAATATCCAGAATATATAAAGAACATAAGAAGTTTAACAGCAACAAATCAACAAATCCAATTAAAAAATGGGGTACTGAGCTAAACAGAGAATTCTCAACAGAGGAATCCCTAGCTTTTGATAGCATCTCCTGTGGGCTGCGTGTTGACCACTGCAGTGTCACTGAATGCAAATATCTAACCAGGGGAGGGAGACAAATCAAAGATGACTAATAGACGTCTTACCTGACTCTATGGGTTCAACATCAAGTCATCCTTAGTTACATAAATAGTTCAAGACCAGCTGTAGCTACATGAGATTTTACCAAAAGAGAACAAAGAGAAAGTACCATGGGAACATGATATGGATGCTTCCCCTACCAGAGAAGGGGAGCTATACTGTCTGGTCATTATCTTCCATGAAGAAAAATCACTGGTGTGTGCAGAATTCCAGACACTCCTTGCCTGGAAACCCAAGGTCCCTAAGGATGAGTCTGACTATCCTCTGCTTCCCCCTCGTTGCCTTGCCTAACGTTGGCTATTTGCCTCTGTCACCAGAGTGTGTGACTGTGAGCCTCAGGCTTATGGAGCAACATGCGGAAGCTGGCCACCCACTCTGGGGGAGCTGGCCACCCACTCTGGGAGCCTGCCTGTGTTGTTTTGCTTGGTAACACACACTTACTGGGCGTTCAGGAAATACAGATGTTTGGGTTTGGGTTTTTGTTGTTTTTTAAGGCATTTGTCTCTTCCATGAATTTTTCTTTAAGACTCTTGAAAAGACTTGGACAAACCTGCTGGGCTGTGGGAACATGACAGATTGTCCTACACAAATGTGCATTTCCTTCCTTCCATTTTCTTCCCTCCCTAAAGAACCACAATGTGTCCCAATTGTTGATTCTGAGTGTAGCATAAAGGGTTGCTCCAAGTCCCAGCTGTGAGCTTACAGAAACGGGTGTTCTTAGAGGCCATATCCTGCCATTGATTTTCACAGCAAACTCCCCATCGATTTCAATAGGGACTTCTCCCGGAGATCGATGGCAGGATATGGCTGGCGACATTAAGAACAGATAAAAGACCTTTGTGTTAACTCTTAACACAACTAAAATTTAGATGTAAACTCACTTAACGAAAATCGGTTTCAGAAGTTCATCAAAAAAGGAATAATTTCAAGATGCCTCCACTGCCAACATCAATGTAAATATGATTTCTTATGCCCAAGTCATTATTTCCTTAGTTTTTTCATGTTTATCAAAAAGAAATTCTCTTCAGTACTTTTAAAGATAAAAAAAAAAAAAAGACTTGTAGTGTTTGCCCTCAAACAATATAATTCCTAGTAAAGAGGATGATGGGTCCACAAATAATCCAGAGGGACTGGAAGGAGAGACTGGGAGGAGGGACTGGGAGGAGGGACTGGGAGGAGGGACTAGGTGCTTCAGATGTGGGGGCATAGAGGAAGACAGCTCTCCACAGTTCAAGTGTATAGAACTTTACACAACACTTTCTTAAAATTTAAATTTAAATGTAAAAATTGTTTTGAACAGGGTTGTGCCAATTTGTCCAGGTTGGCCTCCTATTCCTGGGCTGAAGCAAGGTTGTCTCAGCCTCTTAAGCAGCTGGGGCAAGCAGTGCATCCACAGCTGGCTGTAATCTCTACTATTATAATGTAATAAATGTATATTATAAAATTCTATGTGTTTGGCCCAATGCGTTTATTGGTGCTGTGCATACTCCAAGAATGAAGCAGGAAATTGTCTGCTAGCAGAATGAGCTGTTGGTAGCACGGCCCTATCATCTGGCCTTCTTTTAATTTATGTCTGACATCTATCATTTTCGATACAAGCTTTCCCTGACATGTCTAAAAGTGACCCATCACCTGGACAGCAGTGATGAATGTTACCCTTACAGCCTGCTCAGGTGTGGCTAGTAGGCAGAAGGTAGAAGGGCTCAGATCTTGAGGTTATAGGACTTTCTCTCTAGAGCTAGGCTTGGGGGCAATTATCCTCAAAGCCCCAGAGGCAGCCGCAATGCTGCTACCTCCAAGACTGTGAGTTCTTCGATTCTCTCTCCCCTTTCTAGACTTGTTGAAATTTTGTCTGTCTTCCTTCCTGGAGTCATCAGTTGCTGGGTGCTTTTGTCCCTCATCAGCTGTCATGCTAGTTCACCCAGAGCATCTGCTTTCCCGGCTTTCTTAGAGAGTCATCATTTCCAAGTCAGTCAACAAACATTTATTTAGCAATGATGTAAGCCAGGCAAAATGCTGAGTACTAGGAAGATAATGAAGAAATCTCACAAAGGAAATGTAGTGATTCCTATCTTTGAATTTTAGGTGGGTTTTCTATGTGGAATGGATGTCATCATACGGGTTCAAATTTGCTGACAAATCCAGGCATGTATGACAACATAAAAACCAATCATCTCAGAGGCTTCATTTTTCTGAACAACTTGGGATATCACCAGTAACTCGGAAACATTTTACTAATTAGTAGGGGATCATTTAGGGTTGATTCATGTATATTTGAACCTGACATTAATCACAGTCAGACATGTTTAATGAGCAATCATTAAACTTTGATATAACTAGGCTTCAAGTGATATGATCCACACAAAAGGCACTATGTCGTGAAAGGAAACACAGTGGCTTGGCTTTATTCTTGCCACGTCAAGAGTCTGATCAACAGACTGAAGGGAGATGCCATCAGTCTAATGTTTAGAAAATGATTGTCCAAAGCTTTATGTTGTTTCTTTTTCATCAAATAAACCAAATCTCAGACCTTGCACCTGGCAACCAGCTTGTGTTGCTATTCTGGATGGGAAACCTTAAACCCAGGAAATGGCTTTAAACACAGGCAGACTCTTAGTTTTCACACCCTTGGGTGAATGGGTAGGGGGATGCCTCAGTAAAATGCCCTGTAAGCATGAGGTTTAAGTTTAGTTCCGTAGCACCCACCTACAAAATTAAATGAGGTAGTTCACCACAGTCTCAACACTGAAAAGGCCGACAGGAGGTACTCTGGACACCCAGGCCACGTAGTCTTGGCCAGCTGGTGGGTTCAGGTTCACTGAAAGAGCCTGTCTCACAAAATAATGTGGAGAGCGACTGAGGAAAATACCCTGTTGACTTCTAGCCACCACCACCACAACACACACAAACAAACATATTCATTTTCACTCACATGAACACACACACACACACACACACACACACACATGAATATGTGTACACATACATAAACATATAGTTTCTGAGTGAAAAGTGAGAGAAATATACTCATATCCCTCATTTTCCTCCAGTCAAACAACATCATCACACAAGGATAAAAGTTCAAAGAGTCCGGATGACCTTCCTACCCGGAAAGTCTTTGCAGGTATTTTTGAGCTTCCTGGCTTCCTGTTGTTGTCCTGAGGGGTGGGGAGCTCCCTGCTCGTTTCTTCTTCCTTTTTAAAAAATTATTACATTTATTAAAATTTTAAATTATTAAATTTAAATTATTAAATTTATTAAAAATTATTTTTCTAGCCGGTTGTGGTGGCGCACACCGGTAGGATTTTCTGAAAAATTATTTTTCTATATTTTGAGATTAAATAAAATTAGAATATTTCCCCTTCTCCTTCCAAACCCTCTCATACACTTTCCATGCTCCCTTTCAAATTCAAGACCTCTTTCATTGGATTGTTGTTACATGCACATATGTATATACAGGTGTAGTCCTTAAATTCAACCTCCTCAGACTGTATGATGTTACTTGTATGTATGTTTTCAAGTCTAACCATTTGACACTGAGTAACCAACCGGTGTGCTCTTGCTTGGGGAAGACGATTTCTCCCACTCTGCGTTTCTTAGTTGTCTGTAGTTCTTTGAATAGAGTTGCGGTCTCATAGGTTTTCCACTGTGTGTGTCTGCATGTCAATTGTTGTCCCTGTTCAGTTCATGTTTGGGGAGTCGTGTTGGTGAGACTTTATGGCTATAGCTTCTGATATTACTAAGAGACCCAATCTCACAGCAGCTCCTGATCCTCTGGCTCTTATAATCTTTCTGCCCCCTCTTCTGCAGTGTTCCCTGAGCCTTAGGTGTGGGAATGTTTTGTAGATGCAGCTGTTAGGAACTGGACTCCACAACTCTGTATTTTTTTGATGAATTATGGTTTTTTGAAATTGTCTTTATCTGTTGCAAAGAAAAGTTTCATTGATGAGGGGTGAGGACTGTGCTTACTATGGGTATATATAGCATGTAGGTAGGGCTTTGCTGGTTTAGAAAAGTGGTGATTGTGGATTCTTTTCCAAGACCCAGGACCTCATTAGTACTGAGCAGTTGGCTAGGTTTCCACTAGCAGGCATAGTGTCTTGTGGAGCAGTCTGAAGTCTGCAGCAGAGAGCTGCTGGTTTCTGCCAAGGTACCGCACTTCACCTTAGGGTTATCTCGCCATGTGGGTAGTACTTGTGCTTCATACACATCATGGCCGGTTAGGGATGTCAGTTGCTTCCTTCTTTTGGACGCTGTCATGGTGTATTTCTGTACTATGAAAGCTGGTCCTCAGGAAGAGTAAGAGGGGTAGGGAATTGTTGAATTTTGTTTTCTGTTCTTAGAGCTCTCTGTATTCAACTTTATCTTTCTACTTTTATGCAAACATGTGTGTACATGAGTGCACAAACACACATAACACAATATACCCTAAACACAGTGAATTAGAAAAGGCCACACAGAGTATTGTGGCTACCTCCCCTGACTGTCGCTAGCCAACCACATATGTTCTTTATGCCTTTGGGAGTCTTTGATGCCACTAAGAATATCTTCTGGGTTTTCCCCTGAATGCTGGGTAGAATTGTGTCTCCTTGCTTTCCTAAAGGTTGGATGTAGCCACAGAATAGGCTCTGCCCAGTGAAGGCAAAGAAAAAGGCTCACTCTTGAGACAGACGCTGTCAGAGACACTTGTCATTTGCTATCTTATTTCTACTGCAAAAGTCAGCGTTGTACGGTCAGGTAGGTCCTGGAGATTGGATGATGATGAGACAGAAACAAACAAATGTGTGGTCATTATCTCCTCCTTTAAAATTTCTGAAACTTAAACTGGGCAGCAGCAGTTACTTGAGCTGCTAAGACAGGAGAATTGTTGAGAGCCAGAAGCTCAAAGCCATAGTGACAAAGTGACATGGCATTACTGTCTTAAAAACAAAAATAAGCCCTACTGAAGTTTCAGAGTTTTCGGTTTAATTTTGCTATTTAATTTGAGGTCACAGTCCACATCTGGAGAAGCTGAGTTCAGCTACTCATCACTGAGAAGCCAATTTGAAAAAGCTGAATTAAGAGTTAAAAGGAGACTTATTCCATGTGGCCACATGTGAAGAGGGCAAAGGTATCTCTGGACCTTCGCAAGTCCATCTTCAGAGTCTTGAAATGGCTTGGAAAGTTCAAATAGAGGAGCAGCAATATACACATTTAAGTGGACAAAGGCAGCATGTGGTCCTCCCTACCACTGACCCATCACTGTGGACTGGAGTCTCATCCTCTAAGGGGGCCTGAGAAGTTGTTAAAACTCAATGAAATCATTTTCTGGGAGGCAAGTTCTCACTCTCTGGCTAGAGCTTTTCCCTTCTCCCAGCATGAGATTCCTCAGGAAATTCCATTTCCTGGGGCCCATTGTTTCAATAGTCGGGTAGTTAGACTGAGACCCAAATGTCTCTTTACAGTATTTTCATTTCTGCCAAGCCTTTTACCATTTGACTGACTCTGTGGCTGATGTGAAAACAGAATATCTCAAGGATTTGGGGACCTTCTTCGTTTACACAGCCTATCTTCTTCGAACAGAATGCACAAGCCCACATTGTAATGATCTGTTCTTTGAATGACCTTGAGGTTGGCCAAGTTGGACCAACACTGTTGTACACACCTATCACATGCTTTGTGACTGTCTCCTATGCCCCAGCTCTGCAACAGAGCAAAGAGCTCTGCAGAGGTCTATATGCTTTGGGAGACAGCATTTCTCCATGCCTTTCTACCTCATGCAGTTGGACAAATCACCTTCCTGTACACCGTCAGTAGACACCTAGGGTTGACCATTGCTTGGAGAGACACATGCTTGGTCACACATTTCCTCAGCTGCCTCCTCTTCCCCAAGTCTTCCTGTTGAGAAGATCAGTCTTTGCCCTCCTCTTCCGCCTTCCTGTGCTAAGTGCTTGGTGGCTGAGTAGAACATGACCCCTCTGAGTTGAGTGTGGCTCCCTTTAGGGTGGCATAGCTGCTTGGATTTCTTCCCCGATCCCTCTGCTGGGGCACTGGGACTAGCAGCCTCATCCTCCAACAGCAGCAGACACTCAGTAAGAACTGGCCCTCAGCACCTTTCCCTGTATCTTTCCGTTTATAACCTATCATCGAAAAAAATTAAAACTAGTGCTGCTGAGATATTCCAATGCCAGATTATCCAATAATAGAGGCCTGGCTGGGTCCCCACTACCACCTGAGAAGAGGACAGACCAGGAGGAGACCTGCCTAGGTAATGCATATGGAAGCTCAAATGCTGGGAGAACAGCTCATCTTCAAAACAAAGGTACCAGAGAGTCTCCATGATCTGCTTCAGGGCTGGTTTCCCTCTCCAACCCAAATAACTCTCAGGTTTTTTTTCTCAGCAAAGCCTCTCTGGAGATGACCTGAGGGTGATTGGAACATGTCGTCTGAACGTGCTTCTGAGCAGGACCGGTTCTGCTTTGCTCTGGGCAGCATTCCTTGTGTGTTCTGACTCTCAGTGTGCAACACACTGCTGCTCACTCCATGTGGGGACAGTGAGCAACTCGGGTGGGGCCGCTGCTGACATCGCTGTGTTCTTGGCAGAGGGAATCTTCGAGCATCACGTTTGTGCTCCTGTCACACTCTCCCGCAGGCCAGGGCGGGTGGAGGGGAGGCTCACAGTCTTCCCCCAGAAGCAGTAAATCTCGTGGGCCCCTGCTCCTCCGGGGGCTCCCGTTACAGCAAGAGCAGAGACAGCGGCCTGACAATCATCTTCAAGATCTGCAATTATGTTTGAGATCCTCACCTTTAGCTCAAAGCTTTGAGTTTATATGAAAAATAGGCCAAGAACTGATTCTGCCTTGAGCAGTTAGACTCAAATTCACACATGCACAGATCCCACCTGTTAAAGTCTTCCCATTAGAATTTTTAAATGTCAAATTCATTATAATTGTCAAGGCCTCCCTGACCTGAGCTTTGGGGTCTGACTCTCTGAACCCACTCCTTCCTTTCCAGCTTCTTTCTGACCTTTCTTCACACCAAGCACTTCCCAGCCCAGGGCTTTTACATGGCAATCCCTTTGCCTGACAGACTCTTCAACCAGAGCTTTGAATGGCTCACTTCTTTCTCAGGTGACCATCACTCCCTTCCCTTCCACGCACCTTTCCAAATCGTCCGAGCTTCTCTTAGTCTTTTGTTCTCAATCCCCATACTCCATTTCTCTCCCTGACCCTAAGCTCTGTTTGCACTGCAATCTTTTAGTTACTCACCTTTTTATTTATTCATTCATACTTTCATTCAATTTCCTTTTGTCTATTTCAATACTAGATTGAAGTAAGAGCCAGTGCTGAATCATACTCCTCACATACTCTTTGCACACATGTGTGTATGCATGTGTGTTCTCCCCTTCTCATAACACCTGTCACTGCACTTAAGGTCATCCTAACCTAAATGGCATGATAATTCATAATATCATAGTTTATGACATCATCATAATCATGACCTCACTATAATTTATAACATCATCATAATTCATGACCTCATCATAATTTATGACCTCATTATAATCATGGCTGTATCATGAGTTCCAGGCCACAGTGAGACTCACGATTTCATCGTGACTTTGTGACCTCACTGTGATTTCATGCCATTGTAATAATGACTTCATCACAATACATGACCTCATTGTGACTTCATGATCTCGTTGTAACTTTATGACATCTAAAAGGTTCTCATTTCCAAATGAGGCACTGGTCTGAGGATCTGCTTTCCAGGAAGGCGAGCAAGCCCACAGCCCGAACTAATTAATTTAGTCACCAGAAAACACTTGGAGGGAAAAACAATCCTGTTGATGTGGTCTTGGATTTAGGCCACATGGTGTCCCCATGGACACAAGCAAAGAGAACTTTCCCTGTGTTCTTTATCAAGAAGTTCATTGTATTAGTTACTTTCTCATCACTATGACAAAAATACCTTCTAACTTCAAATAGTTCAGTTCGCCGTGGTGGAGAGAGCTTGGCCCAGAAACAAGGTGGTCACAGGGAGATGGGGTAGAGCTCCCAGGTGGGGCAGAGGAAACAGACAGAGCTGGGCCAGAAGCTGGGCTGCCCACCACAACCTGTTTCCTTCAGCCAAGGCCCCATGTCCCAAAGCTCCCATAGCCTTGCAAAACAGCTCCACAACAGGAGACCACGTTTTAAAACAGTGGAGTCCGTGGGAGACATTTCTGACCTGACAAAGCCCTGACCAGCTTCAGCTCCTGAGATTTCTGAAGGACAAACTGTGGAGAGGCCTATACAGTAGTCAGGAAAGGTACTGGGGGAAGGTAAAGCAAGTGTCCAGACAGGGAAGCTGCATAGGGGTGCTGAAATAGTGGAGTAGTGGTTGCATTGATCTGGTGATTTTTAAATTACTTTTCTTTTACATGTGTAAGTGTTTTGCTTGCACGTGTGTCTGTGCACCACATGCATGCCTGGTGCCCATGGCGGCCAGAAGAGGACATCAGATCTCCTGGAACTAGAGTAACGTGTCCGTGAGCTGTGTGTGAGCGAGCCAAAATCACTCACTCTTTCCTAAGTTCTTTTGTCAACTACTTCCTCACTGGAATAAAAGGAAAAAAGGAGCATGCTCACGCATGCACACAACACACACACACACACACACACAAACACACACACACCATACACAAAACTGCCTTCCAGTGGCCCCAAACTGCCATGATACATGTGCTGTGTGATACCAAGTGTCCAATCACTGCCTTTTCTGCTGCACAAGCGATGCTTTGACCCAGTGTTATATAAGTGTAGCTAGAAAGATTAGGGGTGCAGCTATGGTCTTGGGGGGGTCCAGGCCTTTCTCTTTTGGTGAGGTCAGCCTTTGAGTCTCCACCCTAACCCACTGAGGCTAGCAGAAGCCTCCTGTTCCCCTCCATGCCTTGACTGTCATGGGACCGACAGTGCCAGGACGTCTGCCAGCCACCTGAGTGCCACCTGCATGTCAAAGGAGGCCACTGATTGGTCATCATGCAAGTTCAGTCTGTCCCTGGGCTAGGAAGACGTGCTCTCTGCCTCCAACCCTCGCAGACTGAAAGCCTCACAGGGAGAAACAGAAGCCCACTTGAGGTATTGCACATCTGAATCTCAGCATGGACAGGCAGATGGGCAAGCCCTCATGGCTTGCTGGACAGCCAGTGTAGCCAAGTTCCAGATCCCAGTGAGCGGCTGAGAGACCTGTGTCACAAAAGAAGGTGGACACCACATAAGAAATTATCTGTAAGCACGCCTGTACCTCTACACACACACACATGCACACATTTTTATATTTTATAGCACTGGTTCTAAAGCCGGGAAAAAGCGCTCCTTCGTAGATGAACACCGGTGCTTCTCACCCTCCAGGCTCAAGGGCTTGGGGGTGAGGAAGTCAGGGTAAGGCTTCAGAGGATGGGTAGGACACTGAGAAAGACATCTCGCGTGATTCTAGTCATCTCCACTTTACACAAAGCAATACAAAGAACTGTGCTCTCTCCCACCTCTAGCTATTAGTGATGTTTCCCTCCCAGGTGGCCACTTCTTTCCAACGCCCTGACATTTCTTATGCACGGCAGACTGAAAACATGACAAGCGGCAATTTGCTAAGTGAGACTGTCTTAGCCAAGTGAAAGGTTCTTTAACCTCGATTTCAAAAACTATTAATCTGTGGTGATAACAACCTTCCCATCTTGAGAATCTGGAAAAAAAAAAAAAACTCTAAACAATGCTATTGCCAAACCATGTGGTAAAGTCCCCTTTGTGTTGCTACACAGCTATGAGGCTATTCCAACCAGACCTCCCATGCTTGGGGACTTTCCTCAACCCCGAAGCTCTGGGTATGCGTCCTTAAGCCTCTGCCACTCTCCACAGAGCACAGCAGCACCAGCTCCTCATCTCTGCAAAGCAGACTTAAAGTCGTTTGCTTTCTTTCCTTAATGTGGCCTGCTTGTTCTCCTCCTCTACTTTCCTCCTTTTCCTCCTTTTTTTCCTTCCACCCTTTCTTCTTTCCATCATTCTTTCCCTCCCTTTCTTCTTCTCTCCTCCTTCCCTTCTCCCTCCCATTCTTTCTTCCTTCCTTCCTCCCTTCCTTCGTTCCTTCCTTTTTCAGCCCCTTCTCCCTCCCTCCCTTTCCTTTCCTTTCCTTTTCTTTCTTTCTTTCTTTCTTTCTTTCTTTCTTTCTTTCTTTCTTTTTTTCTTTTCTTTTCTTTCTTCCTTCCTCCTCTTCCTCCATCTTTCTTTTTATTTTCCTTATTATTTTTTAACCCTTGGGCTACAAACAAACAAACCAACAAAGAAAAAAAAAAACCATCTTAAGTGTTTAAGTCAGAAAACAGCCATTGCACCTCCAGTGAATGATAATAAATTGTCTTTCAGTTTTATAAGAAACAAAAGTCAGAAGCAAGCATTGATTTGCTCAGTGTTCTTGAAGTGAACTTATTCCAGGAGACTTCTAGAAGCAGGATGTGGAAATGCAGGAGAGCTAGGAAGCACAGCATAGCTATGGAGTCTCAAAGACTTGAAGACCTCATGAAAATCAGCATTCCCAATGAGCCTAGATGAATCTCTCATCTTTCCCCTTTGTGTGTGTGTGTGTGTGTATGTGTGTGTGTGTGTGTGTGTGTGTGTGTGTGTAAACCAACACATACACAAGGAAGAGATGTTAGGGAGTCAGAAAAATATCTCAGGGCTTATACTTATTAAAGTTGTTTGTTGAAAATTTCATACGTACATAAATACATTCAATCACCCTACCATTTTTTTAATCTCCCTCCCACCTCTGTCAACCCCTCCTTCCCACAAATCCCCTTCCCATTCACATCTTTTGTTTTGTGACCAACTGACTTGCACCAAGGCTATGTATGTGACCATGGGTTTAGAATCATCAATGGGAGCATGGTGGGTTCACTAGTGGGTACACAGTCCCAGAATCTGTCTGTAGCCAGTACTTATTGGGGCAGGACAGGACTCCATGAGCTCTGCTACCATCCATGACTGATGGCTGACAAAGGCGGTGTTGTATAGGCCTAATCTAAGCAACAGCAGCTGCACTTAGCCCATGATGGCAAGGGTCCATCGTGCCCAAAACATGGCATTTTGTGGCTGTACTTCCTATCCTCTGGCTCTTACAGTCTTTCCACCCTCTCTTCTACAATGGTCACTACATTTTAGAGGGAGCCATGTAAATATCTTGTTTAGGGCTGAACACCCAAACATCACTTGTTTTTAGCACCTTGAACAACCATTTGCAGCAAGGGAACAATTCTCTGATTAGAACTGAGTGTAGCATTTGCTTTGGGCATAAACATGGGCATTTAGTAGCGAGTTCCCACCCACAGCCAATGACTCCCCCAGCCATGTGTTTTTGGCCAGGTCACAGTACCAGTCATGAGTTCCCATCGGTGGGTGGGCCTCAGATACAACCAGAGTGGTTGCGATGCCACAACAGCACACCACTCCACAAGGAGGCACGCTTCGCATGACGGGGTAGTACTGACATTAGTAGGAGTCTCACCTGGTTTGACCACTGTGCCGTCTTCTTTTTTTCTTGGAAGGCGGCATTACACCTCTGGTGCTGTGAAAGCTGGCCAGCAGGGAGAAGTTTCCAGCGCAGCCCCACCGTGATTTCTATATATGTCGCAATACGATGCACGGTGACTTTGGAAATAGGACCTTATCATCTAGTGGTGGTGGGCAACCAAGAGAACCGTAAAGACTCCATATTGTTTGTGGGCGGGGTGCAGCCTCTCTGACCAATGGTGCCTAAGGGGGTATCATGCCCAGATGCAGAACTGGCATTTCTTTTTAACTGACCCATGGCTCCAGAAGCATCATTATCCAACAATGCAGTGAATGTCCCCTTAAACTTTAAAAGAAAATGATTACGTACTTTTTAATCGGGTTACTAGATAGTAGCTTTTCATACACTTCTTTTCAATACTCCCTTTGTTTTGGTTAGCCCTCCCCACCTCACCCTTTCATACCCCTCCCCTCTCTCCCCTCCCTGCTTAAACCTTTCCACCCCGGGATTCACACTCTCTACTTTCATTTCTGTGTGTTCTCAAGAGAGACATAATGTCTTCCACATCTCAATATAAAAGGCTGGTAAAATGAGAAGCAGAGACTTCATGGCCATAACTCTCTTTAAAAAAAAAAATACCAAGCTTAAGAAAGCATGGGCTACCGCTATTCACATTTAAACAACCAGAGACAATATCACCAGTCGCTTAGAATTTATTTATTTATTTTACTTTGGTTATTTTTATTGCATTTCATTTGTTTTAAATCCTGCTTCTCTAAAAACAAACAAATAAAAACTAACTGGAAAGAGATTTGCTTGTGTTTTAGCAAGAGTGAGAAAGGAGGGGAGGACTGAAAGCGCCCTCTCACAGAGTTTGCTTCTATTCGGGAATGTTGGGCTGCTTGTGAGTCAGGCCACATTGCAGCCTTTAGAGAGTGCAGCTGAAGACACTTGCTGTTACAGCTTACGGAGAAACTTGGTCTGGGGGCAGGGGTCAAGCCAGGAAATATTTCTGGGAAGTGATATTAACACATAGCATCCAAGTAAAGCTCTCTGTGGAATTTCCAGCAAATCTGTGGACACTCCAGTATGGTTCTCTAAACCTTCGAATCACAGCCTCTAAGAAAACTGTGTTCTCAAGTTTCTCAATGGACAGAAGCCCCCTCTCTTTCTCTTTCTCTCTCATTTCTTTCTGTCTTTCTCTCTTCCTCCCTTCCTCCCTCCTCTTTGTTCAGGGATAGAGGACAAATCAACTCTTATTGGACCCTGGAGGTAAGAGAGAGTACACTGAAGATTTGAATACAGCTTGGTGTGTCTAGCTGGGAGCAATGTGGGGGTAGGGACCAGGGCGGTGCACAGATAAACTGGAAGTGGAAAGTAGCAACTCCACCAGGAAGGGCCTTAGCTGTGCTGTTGGAGAGTCCCACCCTACCCACTGTTGGGAGATGGCGCAGCACAGTGGAGAGGAGGAGGGGCCATTCAGGGCTGTGGGAACTAAGGATTAGGAACAAGAATTCAGAGGTTCCCAGGGACTTAACAGTCAAGGACCACCTCCACTGTTTGCTAACCCTTTCCAGTTCCCTTCTTTTTTAGGATAAAGTGTCATGTAAGCCTGTCTTGACCTTCTGACCCTCCTGAGTTCTGGGATTACATGCATGCTAACACACCCTGCTGGTTCTTGTGGCTCTAGGCTGCAGATGGACAGAGCTCATCACTGTGCTAGGCAAGCACTCTACAGTGGAGCTGCAGTGGCCTGACTCTTCCTTTTGACGGACATCATTTCCCATCTGAGAGGAGATGAGGAAGATCAGCCTGCGCACCCTGATTCTTTTCCTGTACCAACAGAAACATGAGCAGCTTTGGAAAAACTGGTTACAGCACTGGACCCTCCAACCCTAACTCTCCATCTTCCCAGGTGATTCTACCGGAGAAGACATTCAGGGGTCCCCACTCAAAAACAGACATCAAAGTTTGGCAGGCCTCTCTGAAGATGGATCTGAGTCCACATCCTTAAGGCACATTCTCTTCCATCATGTGCCCTTGTTCTTGGTTGACAGAGTTCCTCTCCAGCTACCAGAGAGTCGCCGTATCCTAGTGCAGGACACTGAATGCCCTGGATGGCACAACACAGAAGGACTGCATAGTGGAGGGGTTGGGAGAGGAGGTCAGTAGCCAGTGTGGCACTGTAAAGATTTAATTTAAACACTTAGTGGTGATGGGCCAAAAGATAGATGGTGGCAAGCCACACATTTGTTCCCAAGCCTGTTTAAGTAAGTGTGTCTGAACTAATAAGGAAGCTTTCTCTAAGGGAAAGAAATAGTGAGAGCTAAGATGGTTATCTTTACCAGGATCACAGATAAAATAAAGCTGCAGAACAAATGAGCAGTCTTTGTCTTTGGCCAACAGGACTGTTATAGCAAGAACCTCACAGTCAGTTTAAGTGGAGCCCTGGCTATCCAGCAGCAAGCTAGTGGACCCTCTGAGCAGCCTTCCAGAGCTTGAGGAAGAGAGGAACCATGGATCCCTGAGGCAAAGCTTGGTTTTTCATGTCGAGCTTGTGTCAGCTTTCCATCATTGTGACAAAACGCCTGAGCTGAACAACTTAAAGGAAAGAGTTTATGCACATTCATAATTTCATAGGTTTCAATCCACGGTTAGCCAGTAGCTTTGAGGCCTGGAGTCAGGCAGAACATTAGTGCACGGGAACAAGTGGCCCAGGGGATAGGTCCCCTTACACAGACAGAGACAGGGAGGGAGGAGAGAAAATAGTGGTAGGGGAAGGAGAAGAAAAAGTAGAAGAGGAGGAGGAGAATGAGAAGAGGGAAATACCAGGGTAAATAGCCCCTTCAAAGACTTATTGTTTAGTTCCTCCAACTAGGGACCACTCCCAAAAGTCGCTACCACCTCCTGGGAAGCTTCAAGCCCATCAGCAGAGCTATCCCTCCCTGACAGCAGAGCCTGGCAGCCTGGTTGCTTTTCACAGGTGCCACCTCTACGCACTCCTGCTGTGCTAGCCAGCAGCATAGAGACGCTTCATTTTAAACCTCAGCAGAGCCTTACCCAAACAAACATTCAAGAACCTCAGATCTGAAGGGCGAGGCTCTGGGGGCTCACCTTCCCTTCTGCTGGAAAGAGCACTGACAGGTAGAACTATCCAGTGCAAGCCATTGTTCTGCGTAGGAGTCAATGCTGAAGAAACGATAGTATACTGCAGCGTAGGACACTTTGGAGCACAGAGGATTGTCTCCCCAAGCATTGGATTCTTTATTAAGGAAAAAAAAAATCCATACATATGATTTGAGTTACCATCCTAATGGTGTGGTTTGCAGGCTTTACACGAAACCAAAATCTTTACTATAGTTTGGATCTGAAACATCTGCTCAGTTCCTTGTATAAAACCTTCTCCCCTTCCCCCCGGGAGGTGCTATTAGAACTCAGTGGAACCTCTAAGAGTTAGAGTGTGGAAGGAGGTCCTTAGGTTATTGTGTGTGCTGTGAAGAGGGTAGTGGGGCCCTGTCCTAGTGTGTGTGCCATGAAGAGGGTAGTGAAGCCCTGTCCTAGTGTGTGTGCCGTATAGAGGGTAGTGGGGCCCTGTCCTAGTGTGTGTGCCATATAGAGGGTAATGGGGCCCTGTCCTGGTGTGTGTGTGCCATATAGAGGGTAGTGAGGCCCTGTCCTAGTGTGTGTGCCGTGAAGAGGGTAGTGGGGCCCTGTCCTGGTGTGTGTGTGCCATATAGAGGGTAGTGAGGCCCTGTCCTAGTGTGTGTGCCATATAGAGGGTAGTGAGGCCCTGTCCTGGTGTGTGTGTGCCATATAGAGGGTAGTGAGGCCCTGTCCTAGTGTGTGTGCCGTGAAGAGGGTAGTGGGGCCCTGTCCTGGTGTGTGTGTGCTATGAAGAGGGTAGTGGGGCCCTGTCCTAGTGTGTGTGTGTGCCATATAGAGGGTAGTGAGGCCCTGTCCTGGTGTGTGTGTGCCATATAGAGGGTAGTGGGGCCCTGTCCTAGTGTGTGTGCCGTGAAGAGGGTAGTGGGGCCCTGTCCTAGTGTGTGTGCCGTGAAGAGGGTAGTGGGGCCCTGTCCTAGTGTGTGTGCCGTGAAGAGGGTAGTGGGGCCCTGTCCTAGTGTGTGTGTGCCATATAGAGGGTAGTGAGGCCCTGTCCTGGTGTGTGTGTGCCATATAGAGGGTAGTGGGGCCCTGTCCTAGTGTGTGTGCCGTGAAGAGGGTAGTGGGGCCCTGTCCTAGTGTGTGTGCCGTGAAGAGGGTAGTGGGGCCCTGTCCTAGTTTGTGTGCCGTGAAGAGGGTAGTGGGGCCCTGTCCTAGTGTGTGTGCCGTGAAGAGGGTAGTGGGGCCCTGTCCTAGTGTGTGTGCCGTGAAGAGGGTAGTGGGGCCCTGTCCTAGTGTGTGTGCCGTGAAGAGGGTAGTGGGGCCCTGTCCTAGTTTGTGTGCCGTGAAGAGGGTAGTGGGGCCCTGTCCTAGTGTGTGTGCCGTGAAGAGGGTAGTGGGGCCCTGTCCTAGTGTGTGTGCCGTGAAGAGGGTAGTGGGGCCCACGCCCCCATCTGGTTCCCTCTTTTGCTCCCTGGTCATCAGCTGTTCAGTGGCACACTCCCACCTTGATGAGATTTCTCAGGACAAGCCTAAAAGCAATGTGGCCAATTAGTCATGTGCTGGGCCGGATAAAACCTTGAGCCAAAACAAACCTTTTCTATTTTTGAGCTCATTGTTGCACGTATTTGTTACAGTGTTGGGAAAACTAACACAATGCTAGTCAAATCTGAAGCAACTTAAAATAACTGGAAGCTTATAACTCAGCTATCCTAAGGAGAAAAGCTAACACAGTGAAAACATCTCAGTTTTGAGCTATTTTTCCCATAAGAGCAAAAGAAAAATGGAGCAATAAGCAGAAACAGGGATGTACAGAGAGTCAAGGAAAAAGAATATTCTGTTATTCATGGCCAGGCAGTGTGTCTGTGCCTCACACTTCAACTAAGCCTAAATTCTGAATACATGCACAGTTAGAACAATAACTCTTTCCTTGCACATTTGATAAATTCTAAAGTGTGTGGATGTGGTTCCAGAAACATCTGTCTTCTACATCATCTACCCATGGCTCCTCTTCGGCTGAAATCTTGGATGGAAGTAATGGCTGCAGTCATACAAGCTCCTGCCTTCAGGGGAAGGAGGTGAGAACAGATATTAACACAGCGTCTGAGAAGCGGCTGGAAGCCGGCAGCTGACACTGCTTAATCTCATTGACTTACAAGGACTGGGTAGTTTTAAGTGAATTATGAAAGTGGTTAAGGGCTGGCTAGAGGAAAATGTTGGCAGGTATGGAAACCAGGCTACTTGTGGCCACTTCTAATAAGGTTTCAGTTGACATGCGCATGTGGTTGAGATGTCAGAAGGGCTCCCCCGGCACTAGGTTTTAGCTTTTCCTTGCTGATGCCAAATCTGAGCCTGGCATGAGAACTGATTTTTATAGAGTAAAAGGCACCAACAGTATATAAAGTTTTATAATCCGATTTCTACAGTGAGACGCCGGCTGCTTAAGTTTCTGTCTTACCGAGAACACAGAAGGGAGGAGCCCAAATCCAGAGACGGAGAATAGAACCGTGCCTCACCTTGAAGGAAGGAATGTTTACACCGCGTGCAGACTGTGGGCGTGGAGCAGTCAGCAGCAAAATAAGAACCGGTCCTAGAGAGATAACCAGAGCTTGCAACATTGAGGGAATATTTTTTGTTGTGTTTTTATTCCTAAAGTCAATTTACACAGATGTGAGGGGGAAAAAAAGGAATCAGCTTTATCAAGGATCACCCGCAAAGAGACGCTTTATTCATGTAAACAAGTGAACAACTTCACACTACTTTTGAATCTGCCTCAATATAGAGTTAGAATTAGGGCTACAATGTACAACCATTTTATTGCTAACTTACTCGAAATCATCCACAGAGACATGCAGGATTCTTCTGAGCTCATTTAACAGGTTAGATACCGGAATCACAGGATTGCTCATCGCTCGGACTCTGCCTGACTAGCCATTTGTCATGTCCAAAGTGGTTCATGTGTGTATAATAATTCCTCATTTTAGTCAAGAGGTAGCAAGGGGCCTGCTGAAACTGGAGTAATTTGCACTGCTCTGTTCTCTGTTTTCTGTACCTTGTCTTCCATCAGTCCAGAACTTAAGTTTCTTAAACAGTTTGATTGCATCTGCTAGGCCCATGCCTTCATGAAACATTGATATACTGAAGCATATAGTTGCAAGCTACCTTAACTTGTACGTAAATACGATGCAAAGTCGATAACTGGAGTCATTAACAGCACAGCCTTTGGAAGCAACTTTGTGCGTCCGTAGCCAAACTTGAGCAAGCTCTGTAACATCTGCCATCCATATTTTCCTGAGACTGCTGCCTCAGAGCTTTCAGTGCAGAAAGCAAGGTAGTGCTTTATGCAATAATTATATGGGAATTAAGAGTAATAATTCAGGTAAAGTTATTAAAAAGTGCCTGGTGCACAGCACAGTGCTACGTGGTCTTTTTCATCAAATCAATATTTGTGCATAATTTAAAAAGTGAAATCATAATGGGTAGAAGAAAAGAGAGGTAGGATTCCAGCTATTCTGCTAGCAGTTTCTAGTGGTCTAAGGCTCAGCTTCCTGGATGCTGGGCTATGACCCCGTGTGAGGCTGAGTGACTGGATGTAGGTAAGGTGAAATGTTTCATACACTGATTGCAAATGTATTTAAAAATCAAAACCATAATAAGCCTAAGGTGCCCTGGGAAGTGATCACCCAGTGGCCTGAGGAACCTCTCTGCAGCCTTGGTTTAAGCACAGCACAGACGCGCTCTGAACTGTGCGGGCTGCCTGCCGTCTGACACACCTGGGCTCAGGGTCAGTATTATTGTGTCTTACGAACTGCAGTGGCAGTTTTAAATTATACATACTAAGTTTTCTCTCTTTATGGAAACCTTATGGCTTAATTACAGAGCAAAGACTCCTTAGCGCGTAAGAATCAAATTAATATCTCTTTGGATTTTATTGTGTGTGTTTGACTTTTCAAGTTTCTGTTTGAGGCCAGATGTGGCAGCACATACCTTTAACTCCAGCATTTTGGAGACAGAGATAAATAGATCTGTCTGAGTTGCAGGCACCTCTGGTCTCGTGGTGAGTTCCAGGCTAGCAGGGCTACAAAGTGAGAGCCTAGAGAAGAATTCTTTAAATTTCTGATTTGAGTTTCTTTAAAAAATGTTACAGTGAAATTTGCCTTGGGATTAGGACAGAATTCCACTCTGCCATTTTGTGTTATATATATTTTTGTGAAACTGCATTCTCAGTGATTAGCCCACAGCTGATGATGCTCTGAAGTGTCAAATATTCAGCAAAGATTTGATTCTTTTTTAATAGACTTACTCTGCTTTTGACTATGGGTGTGTGCATGTACCAGGAATGGATGCTTTCAGAGACAGGAAGAAGGCACTGACTCCTTCAGAGCTGGAGTCACGTACATCTGTGAGCTGCCCAATGTGAGTGCTGGGAGTCAAACTCTAGTCCTCTACAGGGACATCAAGTGCCCTTAACCACAAAGGCATCTCTCTAGCTCCCAAGAGTTAATTCTTCATGTAAAAATAAACAAGCATATGTTCCTCATTACTATCTAAATTTATTTGCATAAACTGTAAAATTACATGCTTACCAAAATTATTTTAAAATAAAATTTCTTTATGATTTATTAACAGTGGATGGTTTTTATACCTAATTTAAAATTATTGTGTGTATGTGTATGTGTGAAAGAGATGTGTGAGCGTGCATGCTGAGTGGAGGTGCCTGTGGGCTGCAGCACACATGTAGAGTCAAAGGATGGCTTTGTGGAGCTGCTTCTCCTCCTACCATTATGTGGGTTCTAAGAACCAGACGCGGGCTGCAGGCTTGCACTTTTACCTGCAGCTGTCTCCACAGCCCTGCGCAACTATTTTACATATCCAGGGCGATGTAGACACTTCTCAGGTAGGGGCTGAAGAGATGGCCCGGTCACGCCATCTTGCAAAGAACTACATACTGGGCAGCTCACAAACACCGTATCTCCTCTTCAGGAGACCCGGCACCTTCTTCTGGCGTCTTCATAAAACTCACCCACGTACACACACGTACATGTGACAAAGGTAACATAAAACCTTTATGAAGATTCTCAGGAGATAGAGTACTGCAAGTGGGAAAAGCTTAAGAAGCCCTGGCCTTGAGGTGCCTCTGGTGCCAACCTTCCCGCCCACTTCAGGTGCAGAGACCATGAAACAGACAATTTCTAGCCACACTTCTTAGTAAAGCTGGGCGGATCCAGCGTCTTCTAGTCACCCCAGCCTCGTCCCACTCTCCACCTTCTGGAAAGCTCCACTTCCAAGCTATCTATGTCTTCTCCCTCTTTGTCATTTGTCCTTGAACCTTTGTAATTGTTTACCGTCTGGCTTTGAAGCATTTGGGAGGGAATGGGGGGAAAAGAAAGAAGGGAAAGAGAAGAGAGCATTCATGTCTTAGTCTTCCAGTGTTTAAGAATGTTAGATATTTTCCCATTTATTCTGCATAGCAATAGTATTATCTCTTCCTACGGTAGCAGCCACTGAACATGCTCTGTAGTCACTATGAATGCAAAGTTCAGGACTTGGGATGATGCCTCAGTCAGTAAACTGCTTGCTGTGTGCGCCAGGGGGTCTGAGTTGGATTCCCAGCACTCATAAAAAACTCTAGCCATGATGGCTCATGCCTATAATCCTAGAACTGGGAAGGCAGAGATATATGGATCTTTGGGAATTGATGGCCAGCTAGATTAGCCCACTGGTGCACCCCAAATCCCAGTGAAGGCCCTATCTCAAAAATCAAAATAAATAGCTGCTAAGAAACAATCCCTGGGGTTTTCCTCCAGCTCCCACCTGTGTGCACACACAAATGCATGCATATAAACACACACACACACGAACACACATGCACATATATACATACAGCATTGGTAAATATTCAGAACTGGGCCATTACCATGCCTGCCTCCGACTAGCTAAACAATGAAAATTCTATTTTCTTTTACTCAGTTTGTGTACTTTCAGTGATTTTCTTCTAACTTCTGCTTACCTCTTCCCTCTAGTAACTTTTAGAAGGCCCCTGACAGTGCCTTGACTTCCCGTGTCCCTAACCTCCATGTAGGACTTTCTCACAAGCCTGTCTCAGCATCACCCATGTGTCCTTCTGGTAAGCTTTCCTCCGGTTAGCTTTCTTAGAACGTGGCTCACAGCAGCTTCCCAAGCTTCACTGCACTTCGGATTAGGTCTCTCCACTGTGCTCTGGGCTTCCACTCTCCTCCGTGAAAAGGTTCTGCAGGGCGTAAAAACCAAAGGAGATGAGAAGAGACAACGGCTTCTCAGAATATCCCACAACTCCACAAGATGAGCACTGAAGCAAAGTTCGTGTGCCCCAAGTAGAAAGTTTGTGACCTGAGGCTGTGGTAAAAGTGCAGCAGTAGTGAGCTTGAATGGAGACCAACAAGGACTTGATTTTGCTGAGACAGAGAGGAGAGTGACAAAGACCTCTCTACCCTTCATATTTTGGAACTTCTTGGTGGGAGGAGCCAAGCCGCCATCTGCCTGGACTAACCTTCTGGCAATTCTCTTAGACATGAGACTCCAGTTCCAGCTCAAGCATGGGCCTCCAGCCTGCCTCTTTCACTGCCGTAAGAGCTGGCTGCATAACCAGCATGCTGAGAGAACTGGTCTTACAGCCGCAGGTGAGACTTCAGCTCCTAAGTTTCCCTGATTTGGGAATTCTCCAGCTTATTAAGGGACATATATTTAAAAGAGACACAGTGACCTAAAAATCAAGCAAGCAACAAACAAACAAAAACAAAAACAAAATCTAACAACAGAAAACAACCCTGTGTGCTACTGAAGCCTCTGGAAGTGTATGAGAGAGTCTGGCTCCCTGGAGAAATCCATTTCTGGAGCTGCTGGGCCCTGGCTCAGGCGGCAGCCCATCTCCAATATACCAAGTAAAGAGACAAATGATAGAGAAAAACAGAGAAAGAAGATCTAGTCAGGGTGACCACAATGCGAAGAGGCTCAGAGAAGAAACCTAGTGGCCTTCAAGTCTATCTTCAATGCACTGACGTGAGGTCTGGGTTTCAAAGAGGGTGGGAGGGCGCATCACCAAGAAGTCCTGGTCCAGGTGTGGCCCCACCCATCACCAATGTCTGGACTCTGCTCTCCCCTAAACGGCAGTCTAACAAGTGGTCTGATCTGTGTTAAACATCTTCCTGGGGTGGAGCTCACGCCTTCTAGCTGGCACCAGGCTTCTCTTTCTGTTCCCCAGAACGGGACTCCTGGAGAAATTTTAAATCTTTGGGGTACACTGTTTTGATAGTCTAACAACACCAACATCTCTCCTACAAGAGCACAGAGCATGGAAGGAAATCACAACAGTTCAGTCCTCCACACGAAGGTGAAGACTGAGAAGGGCAGGCTGTGAGACCGAGCTGGGAGGCAGGCACAGAAAAGCGTGCACTGTGCACATGAGGCTCAACAATGGAATAATTTAGAGACTGTGGTTAGCTGAAAACCCCTGAATTATAATCATTCGATACAAAAGAAACATTGGCAGAAGCTCAAGTCAGAACTCCCTGGCGGCCTGCACACACAGTTCCCAGCCTCCCTGCTCGAACCTCCCAGGAAGAGGCCGGGAGGCTGCCACAGCGGGCTTCAGAGTGGACTGTTGATCTTGGCTACTAACGCTCCCCATGTCAGCTCTTACCTTCCCTTGGGGTGAAAGATACTGAATTCACAGAAAAAATAAGAAAACTTGCCCTTCAGAATACAGTAAAGAAAACAAATTCTGACTCATCAGATACAAGGGAGGCGGAGACCAACCTTAAACGCGCCAGCACCATTTGATGCAGTCTCTGCTTCTCAGGAGCCCCACAATCATCCAGGACACTGCCAGCGCGGATTTGATCTTGTTCATATGTCAGTTTTGGGAATCTGTCCTCAGATATGCCAAGCAAGTGCTCTTCCAAGAAGCGACACCTTCAGCTCCCCGTTTGGAAAGGATCACCACACTGAGCTGCTGACACTTCCTATCGGTAACACCCAGTTGTAGATTGAGTAAGGGACTCAGTGGAGCATCTTTTCATAGATGTGTCCACATCTTCTACTGGTAACTATCGAATTTTTGTCATTAGGAAAGTCGAAGTGGTTATGGACTGCAGAGACTGGTGACAGCCTGCCCCAGAGGGGCAGAGAGGGACTCAGCCTCCACCGTGTGAAAACCGCAACAGGGCCCACCGCCCTCTCCTAAGTCTTGCTCTCACCTCCCAGGAGGAGGCCAGGAGGCTGCCTCTCCAAAGCCTTGGTCTGAGCGTGGGTTCTGAGGCTGTTTCACACCCACAGAGGCCCAGCTGCCACACTGTTTTTCTTGGCAAGCACCAGGACCCTTGACAGTACTGAGTAAATCTGAGCTTCGAGGTCCAGCAACTCTAGAACCAGCCTGCAGGATGGTTCCCCAGGGAACTGAAGTATTTGAGTGAAAAGACATGTATAAAACTCACTTCTTGCTTGGACACAAGGAAATATGGACATCTAACCAGGTGTGAAAACATGGCTGGGCTTCTGTGAATGTGAGGCTGGGAATCACTGCTCCCAGGGGAGGGGAGAGTGAGCCTTCCCAAGCCACAGAAAGCCAGAGCCCCAGCTTTGCTGCAGGATGAGGGGGCCACTCCTGGTCTGCTGACCTGGCTTCCTCGCAGCTTTGAAAGTATGTGCTCCTCTCCTCCCTGTTTTCAAGTGTGGGGCTGGTCGATAAGCCTGGAAGGCTTTTGGACACCAAATAATAAGCTTAATCAGCCTCCCGATGAGTGAGAATGCTCCAGAGCCTTGAACACTTGAGCCGCTAGCATTTTTCTATTCAAGACAAGCCCAGATAATGTCTGGGATCAAATGTAGTTGATGAGGTTTGAAGTGCCCAAAACTTACTTGCTCTTTTTTTTTTTTTTTTAAAGAGATCTTAGCTTATTGGGCTAAGGAAATTCGATGGTAAGTACATGGTTTCTTCACCAAAAGCTCCCATCCTTTAAAAAGTTTCCTTTAGATGCAAAATCTCAAAGCCATAGAAAGTTCAGGAGGAAAATTAGCTATACACAGAGGCTCACTGGGTTCTCTAGATTCCATCTGAAAGTCCTAGGAGGCTTCTTCTTCCCGGCTTGCTGCTATTAGGGGGTCATAAGACCTTTAAGGGGGGGTGGGTCTAGCAAGAGGTCCTTGGGTCAGTTGGGGTGGACTCTCAAGAGACTGTGAAATGCCAGGTTCTTCCTCTCTGTGGCTTCTGAGTGAGTTCCCCTCTGTAGTGATGTGCACCTTCACCACAGACCCAAAAGCAACAGGATCAGCCCATCATGAATTGAACCTTCCAGCGGTGTGAGTCAAAGTGAAAAATAAACACAAAGCCTTTCTCACACAATCAGTCCTGAGCCATTAAAATTTTCATACCAAACTTTCCTCTGAGGAAGCTGACTGACTCAGGTTTCCTAGAAAGCTGATGTCAAAGAGACCAGCAAAGAGGGCGCTTCAAATGTGGCTGACAGCTGAACAGCAGGGTCTTCATACTGTTCATGACAACAGTTCGTTGAATCTGAGGAAACTTCACTCAAACTGAAATAATAACTTTATGGAGATGAGTGATTCTGAGGCAACTCATGAGGCACTTTTAGAAACAGAACCACAACTTCCTGATAAGATCATTTCACGCATGTCAATACTCATAAGGCAAAGGACGCAGAACCCTGTCTCTTCATTTAGGTGCATAAATGTAAATGTGTGATTTATGGATCACAAATAGAATAAGGAGGTGTTTTCTTTTATGAGTGTTTTAATTTATTTAATGTAATTACCTCCAGTTACAGCCTCTTGCACACGAAATAATTTGGGTCTTTATAGCTAAATAAAATGACATGCATACATAGACACACACACCAGTATAAACTTTATTATAGGCTTTTATTAATTATCACAGGATAAACCCAAACCCACATCCTGGGATGACAGGCACCACATCTGGGTCTTGAGTCCTAATCATTTTGAAATGGATTTTATCTCTTAGTTAACTAAGAGGAGAAAATGCACAAATCAAATATATTCTTGTTAAAGGCCCAAGTGTGAGACCCTTCAGTTTCTCTATAGTTGTGAATAATTTTATTATGTTTTGTTTTTTTCCTCCAAAAGCAGCAACATGTTATAGGAGAAAAGAGATGTTCCCTGGCCATTTCTCCAAGCGTTTGTCCTCTTCCTCTCGCACCTGAGACCCAGGTGCTGTGGCAGATGAATGAGAGACACTGCCATTGGCTGAGAAGTGGGTCACCACTGTAATGCCATCAGCTGGTATTTCTACAGCACTCGCTTGAGAATTTGAGAACTATTTCATTACACCAGTGCCCATGGAAAACACAATGGTATGCATGTTATAGATTTTTTTTTTAGCTTGGTCAATAAAATGTGCTGTACTCACCAATAAAGATATTATTAAGATGTCAGCTCTTCAACTGGGGTCCTCTTTTCATGATGGTCATTTTTTTCCTAAACCTCCATTGTGAACAGATCATCCAAAATGATTCTCACTAAAGTGCCCGTGGCTGTAGAGCTAAGCAGAATTAATACGCTTAAGAATCACAGTCTCTCATGTCCACCTGAGTCAAGGCGGCTGAGAGTCAGCCTTGGACACGGACAGGCAGGGCTTCCTTTTGCAATCACAATTCATTCAAGCAAACGAAGCTGATTTTAAGATTAATTTTAAAATCATGTTCCCCAAAACTTTCCTATCATTGACTGCTGCACTCAGTAGAAATTGTGGTAGTGTGTGTGTTGGTGTGTGTGTGTCGGGGGGCTCTGCCTGTCTTTACATCTCCAGAGTTAGGATCACAAGCATGAGCCATCACACTCAGCTTTTTGAACAGGCTCTGGGAATTGAACTCAGGTCTGGATGCTTGCGAGCAAGCACTTTGCTACTAAGCCACCTCCATGCGAAGGGATTTGAGTATCAGTGACACTGGTCCTCACAGCTAAGCTGTCCTACAGCCTGTGAGCTAGCTGGTAGGTCTGTAACTATGGAGCAGAGGTCTTTCCAGAACCTGCTGAGGTATCTCTGATTCCATCAGACCACACCAGGCTTCACCATCCAAACCTGCAATGCCTAGTATGGTGATGGATAATGTCCAGTAGTCACGTAAGGTTAAACCTCAGAGACAGTGGCTGCCTTGTGTGCCAGGGCATGATTTGGACCTTGAAAAGGCAACAACAACAATGACATCAGCAAAGACAACTAAAATAATTTAAATTAAATGAAAATAGAGGTTAAATTTCAATCAATCTGGCCACATTTGAAGGGCTCAGTGACTGATCACATGTGGCTTGGAGCCATTCTGAATGGCGGAAGACGTACATCTATGTAGAAAAGTTGGTTGAGCAACAAAGCTTTGAACCCAAACTCAAACTTGCTGAGTTTCATCGGTTTCAGATGATAAGTTCACACAGCAGCCATTGAACCACTTGTGTTAAGGAATCAACTGCACTGAAAATTTTAAGCTATAATTATGCAAAACAATTCATTTTTCTACACATAAAAGAACTGGGTACAACATTTTTCATTCTATTCCAAAGAAAGTGGGTAACAAAGACATCTTGATACAGTGACGACTGAACTGCAATGAGTTTCAAAAATAATCAACTTATCTTTTCAGCAGCCTTAGTCCTCAGAGATCATTGTAAGGAGGCATTTCATAATTATCCTAATTCTCATACAATACTCTAAAACTCACATAAATATTTTAATCTTCATACTGCTCCTTCAATGTGTAATAAGGAGAAAAGAAACCCAGAAAGTGTGGTGTATTGAACACACAGTACAAGGCACTCAGTGGCAGGTGCTGGGAGCTCTTGCCTTGGCTTCCCACAGCTCTGGTTGGTGACCTCCTGCCTGCTTCCTTGAACGTTCTTGCTATGCGGCCCACGGAGGTCTCTCTCTCGTGACTGTGCTCCCTCCACTTCTTGGACTGCTCTATTTGTTGATGTCCCAGAAGTATCGGCTTCCTAAACCAAAGTTCCCGTGGCCTGCTGCTCCTGCTCCTGTAACTTTGTGGGCATCTTCTGTAGCATGCCAGTGGCATCGTCAACAAGGCCTAACAGACTTGGAGAAGTGACACTCTGGGACAGGATTGGAACGTGCATGCCAATGAGATTTTTGAGACTTGGTCCAGCTCAGGGACTGGTGGCTTTGTGGACAAGTGTAGCTGAGCAGCCATTAGGACCTGAGTTGGAATCCCCAGTACCCGTATAAAAAGCTTCATGTGTCTCTAACCCCAACATTGGGAGGCAGAGAGAGCAGATCCTAGGAGCTCTCTGGCTATCCAATTTAGCCAAAATAGCAGGCTTCTTGTTCAATGAAAGACCCTGACTCAAGGAAATAAGGCAGAGAAGACATTTAATATTCTCCTCTGACTTCTGCATATGCACATGTAGGTCTGCAATCTGCACACTCATTGGCATTCAGCACACACACACTATACCGCACATATTATCACACACACATACTATTCCCCTCCCACCCACATGCACACATGTACAGCTATCTGGGACTGGGATTCACCAAAAATATAGCAGGTTATGTCTGTACTAATGTAAAGCACAGGAGCTGGAGGTGCACATGGAAAGCATCCTGAGTGCAAGGTCAGGGACAGGAAAATGAAGAAGAAAAGGCCACAAAGGTCAGTCTCAGCACAACCATGCTATAGTGTCATTAATATGACACTTCTTGGGGGATGTTCATCAACAAGTGAATGCAAAAGAAAATGTGGTCTACTTACCCAGTACTTTCATTTCAGCCACAAAGAATGAAACAATACCATGTGTAAGAAAATGGATGGAATTGGATATAATCATATTTTTAAAAATAAGGCAGATTCGGAAAAAACAAGTCTGGCATGCTTCCCTTCCTCTGCAGAAGCTAGACTTGTAAGAAGGTGGAAACGAGGCTATTTGGGAAGAGGAATGGGGTGGGAGAATGAGGATGGTGGTGGATCTGATCAAAGTACATAGCGCACACACATGAACATGTCGAAATGAGACCCATTATTTTATATAATGAAGATATGCTGATTGAAAAAAACCAAAGGAGGTTATTTTGAGAAGAGAAGAAGAAGAAACAAAATGCAATTTGGCCAAGTGTGGTTGCACAGGCCTGTAATCCTTGCGCTCGTGGGAAAAGGGGAGGAAGAGGGAAAGTGGGAAGGGGGCAGAGGAAGCAGTGTGTCTATCTTTAGCAGCATCCTTTCTTCCTCCATCTATCTCAGGTTTGTTCAGTTTCCCCAGATGCTTAGGTATATTTTGAGAATGTGAGTTAATTCTCTGAAATTCATATATTAATACACAAGCCACAAACAATGACTTCCCCTTTGTCATTCTCTGCTCCTTAAAGTTTTAATATGAAGTATCCCCCCCCCCGCCCCAGACCGATTGCACGGAAGGTTTGGTCCTCAGCACACTGTTGGGACCCCAGCCGTCGAGCCTGTGGCTGCATGTGAAGGTGCTGGCCTTGTCGCTATCTTAATCTACTGATAGTTGGATGGGGAGAGGGTGGGGTGCACAGAGGACATAGGTCACTGGAGGCGTAGCCTGAAGAGATTACCTCGCTGTCTCTTCTCTCCACCTTGGCTCACCTCCTTCTCTGTGGAAACCAGCAGCATTGCTCCAGCCCCGTGCTGTCACTGTGAGAGCAGCAGGGCAAGGGCCAGTGAGCTGCAGTGTCTTCCTGTCCTGGACTGGTAGGTAGGCTCAGCTGTGAGCCACTCTGAACTGCACCGAGATGGCAGCTCTAACTGTGGTTGGCAAGTTAGCTCACCGTGGCCAGAGAAACTTCACACTGGGGCTTCAGTGAAAGGCAAGCCCTCGCCCCTCCATGCCCGCTGAGAAGTGCACAGGTGACATCCTTATGTGAAAGTCACATGTTTTCTCAGAGAATGGGAAAGACAGCTAAACCAAAACAGAGACCAAGATAAAGGGAGCCAAAAAAGAGTATCCGTGTGGGATGTGAAGGTTGAGTGCTGAGCAGGAAGCAGAGTTCAAAAGCGGGACTAATGGCTCACAAAGGCAGCAAGGAGTGGAAAGGAGCAATTAATTGGATCAGTGTGTGAAGGTTCAAAACGATCTTCTAGAGCGACGACGTAATATCCTGATTCCCAAGTCAGGGTCCCCAAGTCTTCCATATGACTAATAATTAAAGCCAGCTCCTGGGAAATAAATTATGTAATTTGCATATTCTAAGAGGGGGCAGCAGCTTTTCTTTTGACCTTATTTGAAATTGTCTTTTGAAAGGTAAATTCTTGAAGAATCTCCAAAAAAATTGTTTATAAAAATCTATTTAGCAGCATGCTGTAGAGCAATGAGGAGGACCTTGACAGTGGGACAGTAGGGCAGGAGCAGCCTGCAGTCCCAGAGGCCAGCGCCTTCCCGCAGCCCACACTTCACCCTGAACCCTCGGTGCTAGCCACAGTGCACACTCCAGGGATTCCCACTGAGGAGACTGCCAGACTTCCAGTTATTTCTGCATTTCTGACTCAAGGCACACCATCCTTCGGGAGCACAGAGCTGTCCCCTCCACCATGACCTGGACGCAGACCTCAGCTACACAAGGAAGCATGACGTGTCTGTCAAAATAGCCAGCATGACAACCATTCAAAACACTGAAGGTGGCTTTTAAGTTCAGTTTTTAAGCTATTTCTTTTGTGTTTTGAGATTATAATGAAATTCCATCATTTGTCCCTTTTCTTTCCTCCATTCGAATCCCACACACCCCTTCTCGTTCTTTGTCAAACTCATGGGTTCCTTTTTATTAATTGTTGCTACATGTGTGCATGAATGCTTGACTACAACCTGTTCAGACTGTATGCTATTTGTCTGTATGTTTTCAGGGTTGAATGTTGGTCTTCAATGGGAAAGACTATTTCTGCACTTCTCAGCATCCCTTAGTGGCCTGTAGTCCATCGTGTAAACAGAGACCATTACAGAAAACCATAACCAATCGAGGTGCAGAGTTGTGGAGCCAAGCTGCAAATGATACATCTATAAAACAACTCCCATGCCTAAGGCTCAGTGATTATTCTGGAAGAGGGTGTAGAAAGATTGTAAGCGCCCGAGGGATGGAGAACTTGCTGAGAGATTATGTTTCCTAGAATAGTCAGAAGCTACACCCACAATGTCTCACCATTGTGACTATCAGAACATGAGCTGAACAGGGGTAACAACAGGCATGCAAAGGTGGACAATGGGCTGCCTGGCAGTCTTCACCCCCACACCAAGAGTCCCACCCAGTTTTCAAACTAGGGGGTACACTTGCCCCGTTTGAGAGATATAAGGTGTTCAGGAGTTCTTAACACTGATTCAGTTAGGGTACAACACAATGGATTTCAGGGCAGGTTTTCACAGACAAATCATTGAATGTTTCTTATTTTTTAAGACCCCACTGTCCTGCTCCTCCAAATCATCCCGTTTTGTGACTAATAGTAAAATAACTAGAAAAAGTAGTGAAGTATGTGATATTGGCAGTTAGGAAATGAAAGGCAGAATGTTAATGGTGAGTGATTCTGACTTTATTTTTATTAGCACATACCCAGGGTACTCAGTTTCGTGGGGCATTTTTATTCATGTATAGGATATACTTTTACCATGCCTCCACCTTTTCTGTCTTGATTTCTCCTTCTTTTCATGTCTCCCTTTGTGGCCTTGGTTTCCCTAGACACTATTGCTTCTACTTTCCTGTCATATACGTACATGATTTTACTCAGCTACATGAGAGCTAGTACCCATAGCTGAGCAGTAATAAAGCATGTGTCTTTCTGAGCATGACTTAGTTTGCTTACTATGATAATCTATAGCTGTATTCATTTTTCTACAAGTGACACAATTTTTTGTTTGTTGTTTTTTTTTCTTTGTTTTGTTTTTGTTTTTGTTTTGTTTAAGACAGGGTTTCTCTGTGCAACAGCCCTGGAATTTGCCTTGTAAACCAGGCTGACCTCAAACTCAGAGATCTACCTGCCTCTACCTCTGCGAACTGGGATTAAAGGTGTGCGCCATCATGCCTGACTCCACAATTTTGTTCTTTATAGCTGTATAAAATTACATTATGACCACAGATAGAATGGAAAAAAATCTTTGCTATATATACATCTTACAGGGAGTTAATATCTAGAATGTATAAAGAACTAAGAAAAACTTCATTTCAAGACATGATAGAGTGTCCATCTCCTCTGGCACCAGAAAGAAAAGAAGGCAAAACCAGTCCCAATGTCAGGAAAAACAACAGACACCACAATGTATTGTAGGTGCTTGGAGGAAGTGTACAGTTAGGAGGAGCCGCTGAAAGACCTCTCCAAGGACAGTCACAAGAGAAAGCTTCACAGGAAGATACCCAGGAGTCAGACACCCTCAGAAGCCAACAGCCAAGCCTGAAGGGCCCAAAGCAGCAAGCGACTTCCTGACCAGATTAAGGTCAGGGAGGGTCACCAGGCGTGTGTGGGCATGCTACTGCTGCAGATTTAGCTCTACAGGTCTAAGTGCAGCCAGGACCACAGAACCAGAGGCAGTGCCCGGGGGCTGGATGCTGCTAGACCTGCAGAGATGCTCTTCCAGGGGACCCCAAAGCCACTCTCTTTCCTGGGCAGTGAGTACAATGCATTGTCTGAGGTAACTTAGCAGAAGGAAGTGCTGGATTAAAGATATGGAGTATCTTCTCTGTCCAGCAAGGCCCCTCCTTCCCAAAGCCAAGGGGGAGACCTGTTGCTGTGTGGGGTGTATTGCCCCAGAACTGTCTGTGTTCAGGGTCCCACTGAGAAACGTCAGGGGAAATAGCTCTCTGAATTAAGAGGAAGGCTTGTTCTGTTATTTCAGGACCTTGTGCTCTCAGGTGTGGAGATAATTCAAGGTTAAGGAGATAATTCAATTGGGAAAACGCCTGAGTTTGGTCTCTAGCACCTGTGTGATAGTCTGTAACCCAGCCCTGGGGAGGTGAGACAGGAGGATCCCAGATCCTGCATCATAGCCGAACAGCTCTGAGTACAGGAGAGAGAGCCTGTCTCAAAAACACAAAGTGGTGGCTCCTAAAGAGTGACGCCCAAGGTTGAGCCCTGGCCTCCGCAGGCATGCACACATGCATGTACCACACGTGTGGGCGTGGACACACATACAAACACACACTTAAATACTTAAATGAAAACATTTGTGAGCACGAACCAGAGGCATCCCTGCATAGTATCGCAGGACCTCTCTCCCCTTCTTCACACCCAAGGCTCAGCAGAGCCAATTAAAAGTCCTCAGAGATTCTGAACACCTGTTAAGGGAGCCAAGCCTTGTAGCAGTCCTGGAAGGGGCTGAGATCAGGAAACATGCTTGTGGTAAGGGTGCCAGGGTCTCTCCAGGGGAATCTGCAGGGGCACACGTGAAAAGCGTGTGACCCTCAGGCAGTGGATGCCGTTTGGCCACCTCCAATCCCTGTCCTGGGAGATCTGAGCAGCAGACACACTTCACCTATTTGTTGAAAGGCCTCGTTTCTACAGAAAAATCATTTCAGCACTTGTTCATTAAATTTAAAACATCAAAGGGCATTTGTGAATCTGGAAAACATTTGGGAAACATTTAAATGGGGTGTCACTTCAGCAGAGTAAGTGGCATGAACTGTTTGATTTTCAACTACTTACAGATGTCTGCAACCCCAGGATTAATGTACATATTTTCCAGGAGAAATTGTGTATGCAAAGTTCTGACCAAATTTTTCTCAAAGAGGAAAATTAGGGTGCATCTGTGCAGAGCAAGATGCTCCCCTGTGTGTGCCTATCCACGTGGATGAGAAAAGACAGTTTTTTAAAATGTATCAGAAATGTTGCATGAGATGACTTAAGAACTCAATGTTCTATTCTCAATTTTTTTGTTTAGAATTCCTGAGTTCCAAAGTTGCCAAATCACTTCTTTCCTGGTTCATCTTTGTGCTTGAGAACTTTCTTTAAATAACTCTCTGGAAGCTGGTCACATAGACAAAGCCAAAAGACAATCTGATCCGGGAACAAATCTGGCCCCACAAGTCTAGAGGCTTCCCAAACATTGTTTTTCTGCCATAGATTCCCGTAATGAATGACTGCTGTGACTCAGGGCCTCTGCCCTTGGGAACAAAGGGGAGAAAGTCCAGGGGTTTGCCTAGAGTATTTTGAAAGATTACATGCTTTCTGTAACCCACACTTTAGATACCACTATGCCACCTCTTACTCATAAAATGATTTGATGTGACTTATGAAAGTGGATGTGATATTTTAAAACAAGCCAAGAAAATGGGGGAGAAATAATTGCTGTCTGTTTCTCTAGAGGTTGGCTGTGCTCTGAGACCTGAGTTCTCAGCAGCTGACCTAGGATAGAAAAGATTCCTGCTGAAACTAGTAGGGAAATTTTTTTTTTCAAGAGAAGTGTGTGCAGACCTGGTTCTAAGGCCACAGTGAAAATACAGGGAGAGCTTGATACATGGTAGAGAAGAGGCTTTGAAAAGATTGAACTGGACCTGAGGAGATCTCTCTGTCAGTCGAGTGCTGACTTTCCAAGCACCGGGACCTGAGTTCAACTCCCAGAATCCATAGAGAGAGAGAGAAAGAGAGAGAGGGAGGGTAAGGGGGAGGGAGAGAGAGAGAAAGAGGGGAAGGAAGGAAGGAAGGAAGGAAGGAAGGAAGGAAAGAAGGAAAGAAGGAAAGAAGGAAAGAAGGAAAGAAGGAAAGGGAAGGAGGGAGAAAGGAGGGAAGGAAGGGAGGAAGGAAGGAAGGAAGGGAGGGAGGAAGGGAGGAAGAAAGGAAGGAAGGGAAGGAGGGAGGGAGGGACGAGGGAAGGACGGAGGGAGGAGGTCTAACTGGTGTTGAGACAGATCCATGAGTAAATGCACCTGCCGCCAAGCCTGGCCGCCTGAGTTCAGTTCCCAGGAACCCACAGGACAGAAGGAAATAGTTGACTCCTGCCAGTGAGCCTCCGGTGTTTACAAGGTGCAGTAGCAGCATGTGTGCGTGTGTGAGTGTGCGCATGTGTCAACTTGTAATTCTAGCACTGGGGAGGGGGGATAGAAGGATTTCTGGAGCTGCTGGACAGTCAGCCCAGCCTACCTGGAAATCTCCAGGACAGTGAACGATGGGTAGATGCTCCTGAGGAACAGTGTTGGACACTGTCCTCCGGCCTCGACACACTGGTGCACATGTACATGCTAATGTGCACACACGCATACAAGCCCACACACGTTCTTGTGCACCCACACACACGTACACCCCCCCACACTTACACTCAAGGATACTGAAGTCTACATATGCCTTAAGAAAGACGTGGCTTACCGCAGGGAAACTACTTAAAACGTGTTAGAAATGGGGGGAACGCGACTGCTCTGCAAACAGCCTGAGCCCAAGGCTGCTGTGAGAACGTTGTCCCTGGAGAGACACGAGGATGTCCACCCACTCCTCGTGAGTCACCAATGAAAGACCGAGGTTCAATCCCACCAGCATTCTCTCAGGGGAACCGCTGAGTTTATTGGGCTTGCTTGCGGAGCCACAGATGAGAGGGTACGGCAGGAGCGTGGTGACTCGGAAGCAGCCATGCAGAAAGTCTGTACCCAGCCAGGGTGATAGCTCCAGTGGCTGTTAAGCTGGAGCCCTGTGCAACTGGATGGGAATGCTTCCAGAAGCTGAGGTGAGGATCTGGTACCCTCTGTGGGTGCACAGACCATGTGGGACGGACTCCCATGAGTAATGATGATGGTGACAGATGAAGACAGATGATGGTGGAGATAGTGGCGCTGCTGCTCACAGGAGAGTACCTCACACCCCAGGCCAACTCCAAGAAGGAAACCTATGGCTCTAGAAAATTGGGTGTTCTCTGCCGGGTGTCACCCTCAGATTGCGCCTTTGGCGAACACCGCAGGACACCCCAGTCTGCCTCCTACATGTCACTTGGAGAGTTTTAACAGAGCAGCGTGCAGGCAGCCCCTCCCCAGCCCAACTCAAGAGGGCCTCCAGGTTACTCTCCAGGTCCCGGTGCTCGGCCACGCTCCTCCAGTCTTTCTGGAGGGTGAAGACTAGCTGCTTTGCTCTGAGCCTTTGGTCCATCAAGCCTGCGCCATTGTGCTTCCCCCTACGCGTCTCACCTTAACACTGTTGCTTGTTCCTTTGCCTCTCTCTTCTTTCCTCAATACTTCTGGGACTTTCTTAAGTTCTCTGTCTCACACTTAATGACACAGAGAGAAGCATCAAGCATCTCTTCAAAGAATTGCCTTCGTTCAAAGTATCTTTCCCTAAAGGTTTTCAACTGTCTGCCAGGCATCTGTCTACATAGACCTTACCAGACTGTGTATACCAGTCCTCAGACTGCCCCCCCGCTCTAATATGTGTATTTGTGTGTGAAAGCCAGAGGACAACCTTGTGTGTCATTCACCAGGTGAATGCCATTTAAGTTTCCTCTAAGAAGACTGCCTGGAGCCTGCCAGCATGGTAAGACTGGCTGGCCAATGAGCCCAGGGACCCCCCTATCTGCAGCTCCCCCCACAGTGCTGGCACCATCACACCAAGCTTTTGTGAGATGCTGGGGCTCACACTCAGGTCACATAAGGCGTTTCAGTCCTCCTCCTCTAGAAGGTGTTTGTGAAGCACCAAGCTCACATCAGTCCTCACCTCCCATCTCTGTGATTACCCCGGGAAGTCCACCACAGCATGTGTCCAGTTACCAGACTGCATTGCTCTGCGTTCTAAACACATTGCGAAGAACTGAAACTGTTCGGGTGGGAGAAACATCTAGAATTCCACTCATACCTCCATCTTAAAAGCCCTGCTTTTGCTTACTAGAATAAACCACAACCCTCAGCTTAACCTGCCTTTCAGGTAGCCTATTCCATTCATATGTTGTATTTCCTCCTCTCTGTGTCCATGTGAATGCCACTTCTTTCACTATAAACATGACTCTGCTCATACCCCAAACCAAGTCCCAATCCAACCAAGTCATCTGAGCCAATCCAATATCTTCTCTACGCAGCTAATAGAGCAATATCTTTCTCAGAGTTAGCACTCAGTTCACACGGAAGGAGGGAACCAGTGAAAGATGAAGGATCGACATTCATTCCTGAATTTTCTTTTGCTGAACCTTCTTGGAAAATAAGTTGTTATTGCTTTTTCCTCTGTTCTCATGATTTCTTATTTATTTGAGTCAGACTTTTGGCAAGAAAGTAGAATTGTTTTGGCCTGCCTGGCACCCCTCAAGAGTGAAGACTCTCCTTTGTGACCCTTTTTGGGAAGCAGAAAACCTTTCCAGTGAGCTGCATGTCCTGGAGCTCATGATTCTCACTGCTATTGGGAACTCCTGCTAGCGGTAAGCACAGCACAAGCTGGAAAAGCCTTCAGCATAGGGACTCTGCCCAAGCCGTGAGCCGGCGAAGCTGTGCAAAGGGCAACTGCTCCTTTAAAAGAGAAGGGTGGGGTCTTAGGAGCCCCGTGAGCTCTTTACCTGCAGCCATTATGGGCAGAGGGACACCACGGGACACTGTGATTTAACAGAGCAAAATAACTAGTAATTGCAGGAGAGCTAGACCTCATTACGATGAAACAGTGCTGGCTAGCTTGAGCCAGACAAAGGAGAACACGAAATTGCCGTGGTCAGCAGTACTGCCAAGCTGCATTTGAAAAGACTCAAATGAACTGCCAGTTGACAGTACTTCAGGAGAAGATGCCTATAAATGCCATAGAGGCATGGCGGAGATAAACCTCGACCTTAGATGCTTTCAAATGTGCCTTTATGTTTCACTTCCTTTCAGGAGCTAAGTAAAGGACAAGGCGTGTGCATTTAAGGTGCTCGCTCTGGAGCCCTGAAGCACAGGGCAGCATAGGAATCAGGTAACAGAGGAAGAACAGGTGATTCAGTGAACACGTGATGACATACAAGGACTACTGTTAATCTGCACTGGGCTGTAAGAGGGCCTCAGCTAGCAGAGGGGTTAAGAGTGTCCAGCATTGCTGTGTTTTCTGACACCCCATCCAATTGTAAGTGAGGTGGAGGCATTTGTGGGTCCTCTTAGGTAGAAAGCCACACAGTCTATAAATACCATGTGCTTTTTGAATAGATGAAAATGCATTACTGAATGGCTTTTAAGAAGAGCCGAATGCTTCTGCATGTGAAAAACCAGCAGCCCGCCTCTTCATGTTGGATGTTATTTATTAATGGGAGAGAATTTGCTGATCTTTTTTTTTTTCTCTTAGAAAAATCTAAAGGCTGGAGAGACATCTCAGCATTTAAGAATGGTGCTGCTCTTGCAAAGGACCCAAGTTCAGTTCCCAGCACCCTCTGGGGCAGCTTACAATCACTATAACTTCAGCTCCAGAGAGATTTGACACATTTGGTCTCCAATGTCATGTGAACATACCACACACAAACAGACACAGAGAAAGACATAACTTAAATAAATCTTAGTGGTTTTCATTATTCAAACCCTCAAAAATCCACTGAGACACACGCTTCCAAGGGGATGTGTGTCTCAGAGCCTTTGCTCTCTCTCCTTATCCTTACATGTCCAAGGGAATCTAGGAACAGGTCGAACTGAGGAAGCTGACGCTTGGCTTCTCAAGATGGAGTAGGGAGGCCGGTCATCAACCCCGGAGCCCTTCCCCGAAAGTCTGCCGTGTGTGCACGTGTGTGGAGGCCGGAGGAGGATGGTGTTGGTTGCTGCTCCTCTAGTACCATCCACCTTTTCTTTCTGCCTCATGGTCTCTCTCACTGGAGCAGGAGCTTTCCAAGTGGCCAGCTGAGCTGACGAGCTCATCTGGCCAGCAAACCCAAGAATCCTCCATTCTCCACATTACCAGTGTTGTGATTATAAGTGTGTGTGCTACCTTGTCCAGATTTTCTACAACGGTTCTGGGGCTCCAACTCAGGTCCTTATGCTTCTGAGGCCTTGTGTTTCTTGGGAGGCAGGGGTGAGGTGTTTGTTTTTATTTTGTTTTGATGGCCAAACTCATGCAAAGCCTCTGCCATTACGACTAAGCTACACCCCAGCCCTGAGTGGCTCATAATTTCTGGTACCTGTAATAACATGAGGCTATATTTTAAGAAGACTCGCCTCTGAGTCTACTTCTTGATTTTAAAAATTTCAAGTGAAAGACTTTTATACATGGGAGATACTTTTCAGCTGACAGGTGCATTTGTAATTGCTGGATGCTTGCCCTAGGAGGTGTGGTGGGAATCAGCCTGGGAGTGTCTTCTCGTTGGGCACAGCTCCCTTTTAGCCAACCATGGCAATGATGACAGGGTGAGGGGGGAAATGCAGAAAACGGAAGTGAGAAAAACCTCACAGTCTTATTTGAAACCTGACCAGTAATGACCACAATGAGCAGAGGTACCCTCCATCTGCAGAAGGCCACTTTCTCTGACCGCCAAGAAACAAGGGCACCTGTGGTTTTAATCCTACCTTTTAAATAAACAAATGTTTTCAGCTAATCCAGGAGCAATGTGCCATGGGCAGGACCAGTCGTAACATACTGGACTTGGATGGGTAGTGTGGATTTAGGCTGTTAGTGGGAGTTTTGTGGGCCAGCTTTTCCTCTTCGGTTGGTGATGAGGTATGATGGAAATCACAGCACTACTTTAAGGAACTCTAAGGACTCACCTCTCTAGTGTCACTTATTCAAGTGAAGTTTTTCTTAGGAGAATTATAGCAGGTGGCAGGTAGGGTTAGAAAACAAAATATAGCATTTTCCCCAACCTGACCCACAGGGCAAAGTGAAGGGAAAACCTAAAAGCCCCAGGTTGCCCTGATCCAGACCCTTCTACAAACACACCCCATACCAGAGTTTTACCAATACAGCAAGCTGGCAATGTACCCCAAAAGCAAGGCTGGGGTCAGGAAACATAATCAAACAAAAAGCTTCCCAACTGTAGAAGATAAACATTTTATTTTCTCCATTTTATGCTACAAAGAATGATCTGCTGGTGAACTATGTGCTGACGAAAGGGTGTTCAGAAACAAGACAGAAAAGGAGAATGAAAACTCTACAAACAGAGGAACCATCACCACACTAACAGAATTTCCTCCCTAACATTTCTCACAATCATGTACTTTCGGTATATTTAATCTTTTACAGTGGTTCCCATAGCAACTCCTCTAGGTAGGGGCAGAGCCAAAGGCTATCGCAGCCTTGAAACCCAGCCCTGCCCTGGTTAGGGACTTTCCCCCCTTTCTTTTCCTGTCTTTCTTTTTTACTTATTAGTTTATATGGTACCATTACGTCTTGCACTGACCTCAGAACCCTGCCAGAGCTGAGATTGTCAAAAGATGTGCTAAGTCGGTTTTGGTTTTATGGGTTTCAAGCTCCAGGTTTTGGCTCACTGAAAACTGCATCTCCACCCTCACCCACAGCGCCCTCATGAGCCTGTATGGACATGCAGAGGAACTCCTTGAGGGATATTAATTGAATCCATCCCTAACGTGTGAAACCTTCGACTCTGAGCTGCCCTTGGCCCTGGGGTGACCAGGAAAACAGGCAAGCACAAGTCCCATGTGTAAAAACTCAGGGGCTGCCACGCTATAGGACAGCTTTGGGATTGTGTAATGTCACAGAACTCAAATGGGACGCACTTCTCATTTCCTTCCTGCAATTTGTTTCTCTGCCCCCAGATAAAACCAGCTCTGAGGAGTGGGCTCCGGGACTCGAAAAATCAAATATTGTTATTAATCACTGTAATTACTTTTCTTGGCCCAACTATGGCTCTGGGAAGCAACCCAAATCCTCCTGAGTGCAGTCTCAACTGATACACGTTGCCGAGCCACCATTACCTCATCCTTAGTCATCTTAGGCTATAAAGAATATTACTGTAATTATTTCACTAAAATATGTTTGAGCGCGTTTATTTACATATATTTGCCTCATAAAAGATAAGGTTTAAAGCACTAATCTTGAATGACAGCAAGAAAAAGATCTTGTCTCTATCTTACAAATGTCCAAAAACTTCCAACATAAACAAAATGAGTTTTAAACTTGGTTTTTGTACATTGGTATGAGAACATGCTTTGGCTCGCCAGTTGAGGAGGTTTAATGTTTCTGGCTTAGCAAGAGTAGAGGGACTTTTTGGAAACCATCATAGATGTTCTAATAAATTAGAAGGTCATTCCATTATGTGAAAATGTCATTGAGGGCGTCCGTCCCTGCAACACTCTGGAAGGAGCTATTGTGATAATTGATAGAGGTCTCTGGGCACAGCACTGAAGGGTTATCTAGGTCAGATGAACTGAGGCAAATCCACTGTCACCAAGAATGGTCCCAGGCTGCAAAGAGTGGGAAGAAATCCAGCGAGGCACCAGCATTCACATCGCTCTACTTCCTGGCTGTTGACGCCATCTAACTAGCTTCCCCTAACTCCTTCTGTTGTGATTGCCTGGGCACAATGAACTGCGCCCCAGAACTGTGCACTAAAATAAGCTCTTCCTTTTATTACTTGCTTTTGTCAGGCATTTTGTCCCAGCAACAGGAAGCGAATAATGGAGCTACTGGCACATGCATTGTTTGTTTATCTAGATCATTCTCTAGCAGATGGAACTAAATGCTTTAATCTCAAATGAACCCTCAGACTTCAGACACTGTCTTTACTTCTCTTTCTTACCATGTGTCCCTGCTACAACCCTCTATTCAGGGACACAAGAACTTACAAACTTATTTGACTGTTTTCAAAGAGAGAGCAGTAGCCTGTCCCCATTCCTGCTTTATACCAAAGCAAATACTGAATGTGTGCCAAGACAGCCATTAATAAGTAAATACACAAAAAGATTCTCGTCGAGGTTTGTGGTCAGACAAAACTGTCATTTTGTGCTGTACACAGATTTCAAACAGCAGCATTACTGTCAGTCAAGGGTGAGACTACGTGAGGTCAACAATATTCACTACCTGATAAAGTGTTTCTGGACTTTGGGAGAAACACATCCTTTTATATGCATGAGCTAGTTTATGCAGGCTGTATCCTTCCTAATCCAGACACATGTCAACTTAGCACTGTGGGGTCTACCTTCCTCACCTAAACATGTCAATCACACAAACCCTACGGTTTCTTTAGTATAGGTTTCACAAATATAAGTTTAATCTATTGATGCCTTTGGGAATGTATCAGTGTCTACATTCTCATAATTATTTTTATTGCGTGTGTCTAGTGAGACAAGACAACCTTTCCTTCTCTTCTTTGAAAAAAATACATTGAATTTTAGTTGCCATACATTAAGGCCCAGTGGTTCTCAACCTTCCTAATGTGACTCTTTAACATGGCTCTCCATGTTAGACTGACCCCAACTATAAACTTATTTTCATTGTTACTTCATAACTGCAATTTTGCTTTAGTTATGAATTATAATGTAAACATTTTTAGAGATAGAAGCTTGCCAAGGGGTTGTGACCCACAGGTTGAAAACAGCTGCATCGATTATTAATCATAATTAACCATTGTGGTGGGAGAGTAGGGGTGAAAGAGAGCAACGGTGAGATTACCATCAGAAAGAAACAGCTGGCAGAAAGCGCTAAAAGGCTTTCCCCGTCTGGGTTACCTGTGACAAACAGCATGTGCGGAAAACAAACAAGGTTTAGACAGGAGAGGCCGTGCTGTGCACACTTCCGCAAATGGTCACTAGGCTCAAGCCAGAATTCCGCTTTGCATGCCTTTCCCTGCTCCTGAGCCCACTTGCATTCCTGGGTAGGCGCTTCCTTCAGAAGCTGTCTCTACTTCTCTTTCTCACTCTATCCCTGGTATAATCCTTTATTCGGAGGGAGACACAAGAACTTAGAAACTTCAGCGGGTGCCCGCCAAGCTCAGCTGTGCCCCTACAACAAAAGCACACGTGATTCAAGCACACAGTGGGACAAGTGTAGTTAAATCTCTGCTTATCACCACATGTCCAAGATATGGGACACATTCACAGCCCAGAAAGCTTCTCTTCTAAATTACATTTGTATATTATATGTGGACATACACACGTGAGGGCACATGGTGGCAAAGAGAGTACAACCTTGGGGGTCAGTTCTCTCTTCTACCATGTGGCACCTTGTGATCCAACTTGAATCATCAGGCTTGGCAAGAAGTGAGATGTGCCCGTGTGTGTGTGTGTGTGTGTGTGTGCGTGTGTGTGTGTGTAACATACATTATATATAGTGTTTATTGTTCTAGGCTCTTCACTCAGCATAGTAATTCTGAGATTTATCCATGTGGCTATAAATATTGACAAGTTCATAACAATATATACTTTTTTATTTATAAAAAAACAATATTTATTTGTTTTTATGTGGAGTTTCTCCTGCATGTATATTTGTGCCTCACTGCCTGCCTGGTGCCTGAGACTAGAATAGGGCACTGGGTCCCTTGGAACTGAGGTCACTGATGGCTGTGAACTGTTCTGTAGGTCCTGGGAGCTGAACCCAGGTCCTCTGCTAGAGAAGTCAGTGTTAACTACGGAGCCATCTTTCCAGCAGTAGGTTACCTTTTCTCCTCCACAATGTCTGCCATGAGGGAAATGGTGGACTCTCTTTCTCTTTTGTCTGGACCCTAGGGTGAGGGTGCTTTCAGGGTGGTGTTGTTACAAATAGGTGTTAACACATGAAACTTTGATTTCTGAGGAAAGAGAAGCTGGGACACGTAGCAGGAACAGTTTCACGTTAACTTCCTCAGAGAGTGCTACCCCGGGGACTGCCACCCGCTATCCGGCAGGTCTGGATGCTCTGCGCCCTTGCCAAGGTGGGTGCCATCAGCCTGTTTGAGTTTCAGACACTCTTGCCGATGTTTAGTGGGCAGCCACTACGACTGCAACAGACGCTTCTCCCGTGATTGGTGGTCGTCAGCATCTTTCACGGGCTCGTCCACCACACCTGCTTCTAACATCACGCGTGCTTTGAGGGTTTTGAGCTGTGTGTTTGTTGTGCTCCTATGGCTGTTTTAGAAGTATCTGCACATATTTCTTGTATAAATTCTCTTGTCGATAAGTGGTTCTTTTTCCATTTTTTCATTCTTTTTAATAATGATTTTCAAAGAGCTCAGTTCTTCATTTTGATGAAGTCTATTATCAAACTTTTTACATTCATGACTTTTGCTTCTGGTCTCACATATAAAATACCCTAGCTTTTTCAGAGATGACAAAGAATGTACAGTGTTTTATTCCAGGAGTTTTGCAGTTTTCTGTTTAGGCCTGTGAGCCACACATAATTAATTTCATATGTGGTGACGCCTGCATTCATGGTTGTATGTATGGCTATCCAATTGTGCTTCGCAATTTGGGATAAAGGTCATTCTCACCACCATCTTGCCTTTTCCGGGTCTGTTAAATTCACAGAGCAGGTGTCTGTTAATGGTATTCTGTTCTGGGCTTGTTTATCCTTGCGGTTCTTGTGGCTTTTGCTCTTAGGTGTGTGAACATTTGCAGTGTTGTTCTCTGTAATGAACTAACTCTTTATCATTATGAAATGAGCTTCTTTATCATGCTAATGTCCTTTGCTCTGGAAACTCCTTTATGTGGTATTAATGTTGCCTCTGTAGCTGACTTGTAATTAGTGTTGGTGTGATGCATTTTTCTGGACTTTTAACCTAGTTGTGTCTTTACAGTTACACTGGTTTTGTAAATAATGCATTATTGCTCTCATTGTTATTTTTTCATCTGACAGCTTCTGCCTTTTAATTTGGGCATTAGGCCTTTGTAATCTGATACAATTGCAATTTGATTAAGTTATACTATCACCTCAACATTGATTTGCATTTGCTCCATACATGCCCTGTCGCTCTTTTCATCTTCCCTGTCCTCTTTTGAATTAGGGTATAGCTTTTTATTTGTTAAAGAGGGGTGTATTGGGATAGGGTCCCTCACGTATCTCAGGTAGTCTCAGAACTTACAAGCCTTTTGTCAAGTTCTGAGGACTCAAGAGGGACATGAAAACAAATCACCCCTTCGGGCAAAAGAAAGTAATGTCCAACTACAGGCCAGTGCTGGGAAAGCAAAGTGTGCTTTCAAGGTTTGGATGTGGTGTGGATGATTGGTGTACTTTACACCTTGGTTTAGGTAAGTGAGCAGGCTTAGTTAATATGTGGTCTATGCGACTTGACTGAGCTGGGAGAGCAAAGCAGACACGGCTGGCTGCATGACCAGGATCGTGCTGTCTAGATAGGGAAATAGGGCTTGGTTATTTGTGACTTGTGTAATGTGATTTTTCTCTTTTCTTTTCTTTCTTTCTTTCTTTTTTTTTTTTTTTGAGTCACCATATAGGAGTTATAAAATTCACCAAGAAGTTGGGTGTGAAGTTTGCAGTAAGAGTATGTTTCCTAGAAATGTCAGGGAAGCTATATCTGTGAATCTCTACCTTCAATGACATGGCTGCCTAAACAAGAGCAGAGCAAGGATGACACCAATAGACAGGCTAACACGGAGGAAGGAACTCTTAGAGCCATTGGCAACTAAGGGAAGCTGAGAATGGTTATCCAATGCCAAATAGCCAGTCCTGGAATCAGACACACAAGTAACACCATACACGCTGAATATGTTGTATTTATATATTTAGGGAGATATGTGAGTATATGTGAATTAACTGCTCTGATAGATATATATATATATATATATATAGAGAGAGAGAGAGAGAAGGACAGAGAGACAGATGTGTGTGTATCATTGCAATTAAAGAAAAAGAGGCTGTGAATTTGAGAAAGAACAAGGAGGATACATGGAATAGTTTGGAGGGAGAAAAGGAAATGGGGAAATAATATAATTATATTTAAATTAAATTAAAAAGTAAACAGTTAAAAAAGAAGTTGGGTGTGACGGTTTAGACCTATAATTCCAGTACTTGAGCAACAACAGTTGGAGGATTTCTGCAAGGCTGAAATCAGCCTAGGCTATACATCGAAAGGCCAGCCTGATGGACACAGTGAGACCTCACCTCAGAAAGAAAGGAAGACAGAAAGAAAGAAAGACAGAAAGAAAGAAAGAAAGAAAGAAAGAAAGAAAGAAAGAAAGAAAGAAAGAAAGAAAGAAAGAAAGAGAAAGAGAAAGAGAAAGAGAAAGAAGGGAGGGAGGGAGGGAAGAGAAAGAAGGCAGTTCATTGCAGGGATCCCTGAGGCCCCTCCCCCCCAGAGGTTACTGGCACATGATGATGACTGGGTAAAGGGTTTCGGAGAGTCCACCCCTCCTCGAGGACCTATGGATAGTAGACAGTGACTGGCAATAGAGAGACATGTCCTTAGTGGTGCAGACACTGGTAGGTTGTCCATGCTCTGTAAATAGTCCATTACCCATGATCCCATAAGCAACCCCAGTGAAACTCAGTGGGCTACGAAAGGCAAAGGAAAGATGCAAAGCAAAAGAGGACGAGTTGAGAAGAGGAAGGAAGTTGGTGGGAAGGGAGGGGGACAAGAGAGGGTAATGGGGTCACTATGATAGAAACACATTATATACACGTATGAACACATCATAGTGAAAGCCTTTGTTACACACAGTTAAATATGCTAATATTTTAAGAGAAGAGTGATAGCTCTACTATGCACTCCTGTGTCTGCTCCTTCCCTGCCCACTGTTATTTGTCACTACTACCGGTTTCTTTTATTCTTGAGGTTATAGTATAATTATATCATTTTCCCCTTCCATTCTCTCCTTCCAAACCCACCCATATACCTCTCCTCTCTCTTTCAAATTCATGTCCTCTTTTTTCGTCAGTTGCTGTTAAATGCACACATGTATGTCTATACATAAATATTCCTAAATATAACCTGTTCAGCCTGTATACTGTTACATGTATGTATGTCTGCAGGGCTGGCCGTTTGGTATTGGATATCCAATTGGTATGTACTCCTGGGGTAAGAGTCTTCCTGCCCTCCAGGAATTCCTCGGTTGCCTGGAGTTTTTTGTGTGAGGCTGGGCCTCATGGGCTTTCCCAGTCACTCTGTATGTCTATTATTCCTTTTATGGATATTCTTTTACTAGAGCTTCTTTTTGTCGTTCTTTAGGGAGCATTCCACTGCGGACAAACTGTTTCAGGTTCGTTCTTTACTTGGTTTCCTTCTGTTTTCCCTTGAGAAGGTCTTTTGGTCACTCCTCCAGGACAGCCTCAGCAGCTGTGCTTGTGGCTGACAGCTCTTTGAAGCCATTTCCCCCTGGTTCTGAATCTGCATGCCTTCCTCTATTGCTTCCACAGCGCTCCTCTCTAGTGGCACTGGGACTTTCTGTCTACATTTCAGAAGCTTGGTGGGGATGTGGATTTCTTCAGGTTTCACATCTGCTCTGGGTCCCTGAGATGTATGCCATCCACGCAAACTAGAAGCTTCTTGCCTGTTACTGGGAGACTGGCTCAGCCCCACTCTCTCTCTTCTCTCTCTGACACACGAGTGAACAAATGCCTGCTCTTTTCTTCTTCCCCGGCCTCTCTGAGGCTGTGTCGTTTCTTCATTCATCCCCTGCTCCACTGTTCACACTGGACATGCTGTTTTGACTCTGTCCTCCACCTGGCAAATTCTACCCTGTCATACCTGCTGGAGTGTTGCGCTCATTCAGCAAATTCATTGTTTCCTTTATTGCATACTTTCAGCACTATAATTTCCATTTGGTCTTTTAGAAAATCATTTCTATTTTAAAATTTTCTTTCAAATGAATTATTGAGGACCTTTTTATAGTGACAGCTCTAAAATCCAGATTTCTGGTGTGCAGGTGATTTGTATTATATTTGGACATCATGGCTTTTGTGGTAGGCGACTCAACACTGGGCAGATATTTATGACAGCAAATAGCCGCCTCGTTTAGTTTGAGCTGAGAGGTGCTGGCCTTGTGCTGTGAGCTGTGGTTCCTAGACAGATCCAATGGGGCCATCTTATCTCCTTGCCTTCGCTGGTTCTGTTCACAGGGACTCTGGTCCGTGTTGGATGCTGTGGTGGTGGATGGTGTGTCCCTTAGACAGGACATCTGGCATTTCTCAGACAGAAAGTGGGTTCTTTCAGCTGGAGGACTGTACTAGACAGTTTTTTTTTTTCATTACTGTGACAAAGTAATTTATACAGACCATTTTATCTTGCCTCCCAGTTTCAGAACACCATAATTAATTCCCTTGTAGCAGCATGGAGCATCATGGCAGAGACTGAGTGATACCTGAAGCCACTCACTGCATGGAAACCAGGAAGCAAAGTAAGGCAGGAAGGAGCCAAGCTTCGAGCATCCCACCTTTCTCCCATCAGACCCCTCTTAAAGGTTCCTTCACTTCCCAGGAACAGCAACAGGCTGGCAACCCAACCTCCAGCACAGAAGCCTATGGAGACAGTTAAGATCCAGGCGACCACATTGACGGGTCAAGAAGGCTTTCTGGGCTTTAGGGTCTCAGAAAGAGGAAAGAAGCTCCAAACCTGGCTAAGCACCAGCATGCGTTCTTTGCAGGGAGGTCTTGCCTGTGCAGGTCTCTTGGTGTCTCTGAGCCCGGTGAAGTAGGGCATCACAAGGGGTAGGACTCTCAACCAGCTGGCATGCGGGGCACCACTGCTGCAACTGTCTGTGGGGCGGCAGGCTCTCACTCAGCCTAGAGGCAGGCCCACTGCATTCTAGAAAGATGACTCCTAGCATGGGTCCTCTCTGGGCTGAGGCAACCTAAGACCTACAGCTGCTGCTTCTCTTTAGGTCTACAGTTCAGTCTTTGGTCCTCCTCCTCCTCCTCCTCCTCCTCCTCCTCCTCCTCCTCCTCCTCTTCTTCCTCCTCCTCCTTCCTTCTCCTTCTTCCTCCTCCTCCTCTTCTTCCTCCTCCTCCTTCCTTCTCCTTCTTCCTCCTCCTCCTCTTCCTCTTCTTCTTCCTCCTCCTCCTCTTCCTCTTCTTCTTCCTCCTCCTCCTCCCCTTCCCCTTCCTCGACCTCCTCCTTCCCCTTTCCTTCCTTCCTTCCTTCTTTCCCTCCTTTCTTCCTTCCCTTCTTCCTTTCTTCCTTCCTTCCTTCCTTCCTTCCCTCCCTCCCTCTTTCCTTCCTTCCCTTTTTCCTTCCTTTCTTCCTTCCTTCCTTCCTTCCCTCCCTCCCTCCCTCCCTCCCTCCCTCCCTCCTTCCTTCCTTCCTTCCTTCCCTCCCTCCCTCCCTCCCTCTTTCCTTCCCTCCCTCCCTCTTTCCTTCCCTCCCTCCCTCCCTCCCTCGCTCCCTCCCTCCCTCCCTCCTTCCTTCCTTCCTTCCCTCCCTCCCTCCTTCCCTCCTTCCTTTCTTCCTTTCTCTCTTCCCCTCCCCCTCTACTCACACTGTTCCCTGCCTAACCTTTAGCTCCTAAACTTGGCATCAAGTACTTCAAATTCCAGCCAGGACACTGGGAAGACTGAGCTGCCCTGGTTGAGGTGATGTTACTTTAATGATTAGTGACAGTTTATACTGTTGCTTCATCAAAATCTACTTTCAGATAATTGTTTCTAACTCCTCACAATATAAACACCTCATTGCCATGCACTTCTATGCCCTTACCTAAGCTTAAGCTATTTTTGCCTTGTATATATTTCTCTGTGTGAGAAATATTTTTCACTTTGCTTTAGAAGCTGATTGTTCCCAGTTACCATTTCCAGAGATTTTCAGACAGTGTCTGTGTCACCCTCCTCCTGGCCAGTCCTTGGGCTCCCTTCCATTATGCAGATTTGAATCTTCTGGAGTCATTTGCCTCATGTAAAGAGATTCCTTTAACTTTCTTGACATGAAAGTGTGCTACCCACTAGGTTCAGCCTGGACTGAAGGATCCCCACTGAGCATCTTTGAACAATGGTGCTTCCCTGGTCAAGAATCTAAACAGAGTTTGGGTCTTTCAGAGCCTTGGAAGATTAGCTCTGTGTCTTTTTCAGTTGCCTGGTCCTACGGAGCAAACATTTTTCTTTATTTCTCTAGCTGTTTTCAGTTCTATGTATTCCTAGTCTTAAACTAATTTTTATGTAACTTGCAGTTTCTCTAATGATTCTTGAACTTAAGAAAAAATAAACTTGCTTTGTTGGTTTGTGCATTAAATGAATTAGGTTTGAAAACATTTTGGCCATTATTTCTGGAGGCAGTTTTTCTACCCTACTACATAATATATGTATTAGAATTCTGACATGTTAGCCATCGTTCACTGAATCCTTTGCTCACCACTGTGCCCGCTCTGTGCTTTGTTTTGGGTAGCTCTTATTGCTGGGTCTTCAGGCTGACCCCCCAGTGTAGACTCTTCTGCTGACACACTGGGGCATCGTGTATAGCTGGACGTCCACCTTTTAAATCTCCCTCTACCCTAAACATGTTCTCTTTCTTCCAGTTCTTTGAGCACAAATGGAGCTTTAGTAAGTACTTTAGTGTCTGTGTCTATGAGTTCTATAACAGCTGTGAATTGAGTCAATTTTTCAAATCAGTCATCTTGATGTCTTCAACTTTGATTTCCCCCTACCTGCTAATTTCAGTTGGATGCCAACACTGGTTCCTATACTGTTGGCTGCTACATAGTTTTGTATTACTAATCAATTTTCTCAAGTTTTGTCTGAATTGTAGTCTGATTACTTGGGCATTGCTTTTTAAGCCCTGGCAAACAGGTCAATCACACATCACATCTCGGGACAATTTTCCTCCTCCCTTAGGCAAAACCCCCTAGTACTGCTCCAGAATAAATGAGAGCTACAAAATTTTTCACTCTGACAATTGGGGATGGGCTTTATTGGCACCTGGATGGCGCTTTGGACTGGCTCTTCCTCAAGCAGGGCTCACTCCTCAGTGGCGACACATCGGCTTACATCCTGCTGAATACCTAAGGAGAACAGAGTCCCAAGACCCCTAAAGTTCTCCCTTGGCAGCTCTCTCCTTTTGGGTTACTTTTGCTGTGATGCCCAACCACCTTGATCCCACAGATGGCCCAGCTCTCCTTCCCTCCACTCACACTCAGTCTCTTCAGCTTTTATTGCTGGGAACTGTCCACCGGTTAAGCTAGGTCTATCATGGGACATACTTCCTCTCCTTTGGCCCAGTTCTTTGTCCTTCTTTACCTGGTGGCTCGATACCTAATACCTTGAGAGATTTGCCTCACATATACTTGCAGTATTTCATTTCTTAGGTGAGTCTCCTACTTGTTCATTTATTTTGGCCTGAGGTAGAAAGATGACTGCTGCGTTTGCGATGAAGGAGAGGACACTGGGAAGGACAACAGCAAATGTAGGGAAGCCTGTTAGGTAGGTTTGGAGGATGTGTTTGAGGTAGGCAGAAGTGGTTAGATTCCAGAGGTGCGTAAGAAATAGAATCATAAGCTCTACTGACTGATAAACTGTGGAGGGAGAAAGTACTGATGGAGGCACCAAGGATGCTACGAAACCCATGGGGCAACGGAGGAGGGGCTGGTCCTGCGTGAGATGAGCTCAATGTGGGATGTGCACAACTTGGCTTTAACAGGACAAGGTGATTATGAACTGAGAGCCAATTACTAAAAGATAAGTTTGAGAGATAAAAAAGGAGGAAGAAAAAAGTCGACCTTAAAGAATAGGATAAAAAAAAAGAATTTCAGTCTTGCTTTACCATGAAATGTCAGGGATCATTGCTGCTTTCCTTGGTAAGAGTCGTTTATTTGATACTAAGAAGTTTTACTGCCCAACGCTGACTGCTTTTCATATGCCAGTAAAATCAAAACACCTTCAACTTTGGTTTTAGAATAAGGAATGTTAAAAATTTTTATGAGTAGAATTCCCCTTCCCTTTGGAATAGGGTCTGCCTTAGCCCACACTGACCAAATTCTTTTTTGTAGTTAAGGATGACCTTGAACTTCAGATCTTCCTGCCTCTACTTCCCAAATGCTGAGATTAGAGGCTTACATCCTACACCCAAGTTGTGTGGCTTGAGCCAGGGCTTCATGAACGGTAGCATCTCAGCCACATCCTCCAAGCTCACCTGGAGGAAAGCTCTCTGCTCCACCAGGCTCCTCTACATTTGCTGCTGTCTGGGCCCTCTGCTTCATGACAAATGCAGGAGTCATATTTCCACCTCAGGCCGAAATAAAGGAACAAGTATGAGGTAGGCAAGAACTCTATCAACTGAACAACAGCACAGGAAGTAGACATTTTATGATGACTTGTCTGTAGATGTTTTCCATACCTGAAATTTGCTAATCCATACTATGAGGCTTCTGTGTCATAATCTGTCACATTCTGTCCTTAAAACCCTAATCATTAATGTAAATGGTATACCTATATCCAGAAGTGCCAGTGTGGAGGCAAAGGGACACAGGGCAAACCAGAAGAGTTCACTTTGCCACTCAAAGAAGACACAGGGAATGCAAGTAACAAAGTTAAAGGAAGCAGAAGAAACCTATGATTATAAAGAGAAGTGTGTGGGGGTGGGTGGGGGGGTGTGCGCGCACATGCTTATAAGAAAGTCATTATAAAATACTGGTTCCATGAAGATTCAAAAATGTCTAAATTCTAAAATTAGCAGTTGAAGCCTTTTTTATTTTGCACTGACATGTTAACCCAGGCAGGGCCATTTGGGGCTGAGTTGCAATCACCTGATTATGATCCAAACCAATGGAGCAGACAGCTACAGCAGCAATAGCAAACACCTGCCAAATCCACCCTCATGTTGAACATTGTACTGGTTTTGAGATACAAAATTACAGCTTAAATACTTACTTGACAAAACAACATCCAGCATACATCATTGACCTTTACTTGTCTGAAACAGTCTCTTGCGTGGGTGTGAGTAAGTGTGGGAGGATCTGTGGGCTGAACCCTAGAGATGCAGGGAAGGCTTGGCTACCAAGCACACAGTTAATCAGCTGGGGAAGAAGAGGCGCCACATCACACCAAGTAATCCCAACAGCCCCAATGTGCCCTTAATTATGTTTGATGTCTGCAAGACGCACTTCGTTCCTGATTGCAAGACGCACTGGCAAATGCTAAGCAGGCTGGCCTCTCTTCCTAGACAGTGCACATCTGAGAGGAGGCCATACCCGCAGCATATCTGTGCGTTGGGAACATGCTCTAGGAACCCTTGTTGGACGACCACTGGGAAAAATACATCAACATTAAGTCATGCTTAGAATCCCCTTTGCCCAGAATTTTGAGTCTCATACTTTGTTCTACAAGTAGTTTCCCAAAGGCACACAAATTAGTTGTCTGAGTTGCATTTCGATTGCTGTAATGAACACCATGAGCAAACAGTGGGAGAATAAAGGTTACAGTCGCCGTCAAGGGAAGCCGAGGCAGGACTGGAGGTAGGAACTTGGAGGCAGGAAGTGAAGCAGAGACCATGGAGGATTACTGCTCCTGGCTGGCTCCTAATGGTTTTGCTCAGCCTACTTTCCTGCCACCTAGGCCCACCTTCCCATGGGCGGCATTGCCACCGTGAGCTTGGCCCTCCCACATCCATCAATCATTCATCAGGAAGGTGCCTTGCAGACTTGCCCACAGGCAGTCTGATGGAGGCATTTTCTCAGCTAAGATCCCCCCTTCCCAGCTATGTCTACATTTGTGTCATGTGACAAAAACCAACCAGCACAGCAGTGATTGCAGAATTGAGGGTTATAGAAAAATGCTAAAATGATCTAAATATTCATTGGTAGTGGGATATTAAAATAAATCACAATATTATTATACAGTGGAAAAGAGTACAGTTATAAAAATAATAAGACAGTATTTCCATATATACCAGTTAGGAACCTCTTCTGTCACATGTGGATGTGTGAATAAAATAAAATTCAGAAGTGTGTGAGACCTTGTGCGGGGGGAGGGGTGAGCAGGTGATTGAGCAAGCAGCATGTGCTGGTCTCTTTCGGGATGCTTAAAAAGAACTGAAACTGGACACGGGTCAGAAAATGGGGAGGTTTACTCTTCCTATACATCCTTTAAATATTTTACTGTGTAATATATAATCTTTTCAAAAATTAAAAATCTTTCAAATATTAAAATCATATGAAACTCCATTATACATTTTAACACAGATTTCAAGACGTACTTGACTGGAAGATGGAGTAGAGGTACTTAAGAATGGACCAAATCTTGTTAAAAATGCATGTGGAAAGGAAATTAGAAGCTCCTGGTAAAATGGAGGCTCACTCGGGAGAAGTCTGAGATGTGGAAACACAGGAGCTGTTGCTTGACACATGAGCTTAAAATTCTAAGAGAAAAATAATAACAGCTTTCCCGAACAGAAGACAAGCTTGGAAAGTCCTTTGTCCCTGCCCCTTCCCCACCTCTGCAATGCTCAGCCTGTGCCGCTCCCCAGCTTTTAACAAGCTTTTATAAATAAACAGGTGGGTCTGCACAAGAGGTGAAAACCATGAGAACAGAAAGAGAAGCAGAATCAAATGAAATTATGAGTGAACAAAAGATGTTTCCCAGAATCTGGAGGTCCTTCCCTTTACCTTTGAGGAACAAAAATGTATTTTACTTTTCATATTTCTCTGTAATGAACTTTAAATATCTATAAAGTCACATGAATGGGCTGGAGTGACAGCTCCGTTTACAAAGCGGTTGCCTTTCAAGCCTGAGACCCTGAGTCTGGTACCCAGAATTTAAAAAGCAAGGCGTGATGATGGCACTTGCAGTCCGAGTGCTGGAGAGGCAGAGACGGGAGCATCCCTGGGCTCACTGTCCAGCCTACCTATCCTAGCCAGCAAGCCTTAGGCCAGGATGGGGTGCCAAGCGATGGCTAGGTGGCTGAGAGCTCTTGCTGCCCTTGCAGAGGGCCCAGGTTTGATTCTTGGCCCGCCATGGAAGCTCACAACTGTCTGTAACCCCAGTTCCTGCAGTTCTGACTATCTCTCCTGGCCTCTGTGACCGTTAGGCACAGAAAAGTGTTCATGCATAAGTGTAGGCAAACATTCACATGTGTAAAATAAAAATAAATAAATCTTAGGTTTAAACATGAGGTAGACCCCTCTGAAGAACGGCAGCTGAGGTTGTCTCTGGCCTCCACACACACATACTTGTGCACAGGGATACTCACACACAAACAGCTGTGATGTGCACCTATGTGAGAGCAGAGAATACAAATCTCCTAGAGCAAGATGTCCTGCTGGAGCAGCCCAAAGAAAGGACAGCTGGGCCCCACAAGGCCCTGTGTAAATGTGTTCCAGTCTAAGCTGAGGGTTGTTGTTTTGTTCTGTAAGTATCAGGAACTTTGATCACATTTGGCTTTCTGGCCTTTTGGCCTTTTGGGAGTGTGTATTAGAAGCAGACATAGAGCACAGTGCTGTGCCTTCTCTCTGGGGCTTAAACCGGTCTTACTTTTTATTGGTTTTGTTGCTCTTACTGTTTTGACAGTTTTAAACTGCGTCAATTGTCAGTTCCCATCCATATTGACTTGGATTGTTCAATGTGGGAATAGCCCGCCGTCAAGGTAGGAACTCAACCATGGGACCGAGAAGATAGGGGTGTCCCTTACTCCTTTGATTCAGACAGCTTTGTCGAGCCTGGCTGGTGTCAGTGTGTACATCTGGATTTCCCATGTCCCTGCGGCAACCTTCCAGACCTGGAGCTTGCTTCATGCCACCAGTTTCTACGACTGTGTATGAATGTTCATGTGTTGCTGGTCCTCCACATGTAGATGGCAAAGGTGCCCTTGTCTTACCCTGTTTGCCATCGCCAGACAGGAGTGTCATGCAGAAATACTGGTATATGCTAGCTGGGCAAAGACCCTCCTGAGGAGAGTAGCCTTCAGGTAAACAAGCGAAGACTATGCTGGAGACGTACTTCAAGCATCAAATAACCTGGGCTTTGAGCTGTCCTTGCACCAGGTCATTTCTCAGGCTAAAGACTGACTGCCTTTGGGAACTGCAGTCATATTCTTGAAGTGGCTGGAGTTTCTTGGGCAGACTCAACTCAGCTGAAACTCTCCTGATTCTAAACAGAGCTTCCAAGAAGATTCAAAGCACATGCTCTCACCACTCACAGGTGGCCCCACTTTAAGGGCGTGAAAGAGTTGATGCCAAAGGCAGATGGCAACATTGTGTGGAGAAGAAAGGAAAAACCAAAAAGCCATGGAGATTTTGAAAGTTTGTTTCCTGTCCAGGAGCAGCTGCCCACACTTCCTTCCTACCCACCTCCTTCCAAGCTAAGACAGTCTACCCAGCCCAGGGACCTCAAGCTGATTAAACTCACCTTTCTGTCTCTCTCCATTTGAATCTCCCCCTACTGCTGACTCCTGGCCCCCCCAGTGTGTCTTCTCTCCTTTTGGTCTCCGATGATGTCCCTACACACACAGGGAAGTGAAGCAGGAGATGGGCCAGGCATGAGTTATCACCCAGTTCACAGCTGAGTAAATATTTCCAGCTTCAACTCCTCTGAGGCTTGAGTCCCACAAAGTAGATCAGATGCAGACCTAATCCATCTTCACACAGGCTTACCTGTCCCTCTAATGAGCTGTTAGACAGGCTGCTGAGCTGAAGTACCCTTCTGACTCTGGTTATTATTGTTTCTGTTTTCTCCGCTGGGCAGCAGAGACTTGGATTGCTTCCTGTTACTGAACTTGGAAACACTGATGATTTGGGGAACTAGAAGCAGTCTCTCAGAAACCTTTCTGGCTGCCAGGTATACAGCTAGGATTTACCTACGAGGCAACCAAATATGAGAAGAGTCTTGGTGACCACTGGTGTCACCTACAGCATTGTTTTTACTCATGCCAGCCGGTCACTGAGTGCACAACCAAGAGCCCGAGAGAATATTCAGCATCCCACGCATTCAACAAGCAGAAGCTCACAAGCTCACTTTCCGTGTTGTGGAGGCTCCGTTATATCTGACTGAGCTATTGGCTATTGGTGGTCAACCCAGCTCCTTTGTTGATAGCAGATGGTTCCTGGGGAAGGCAGGGAGGACACTGGGCAATCGAATGCTATAGTGACAAGATGGCTCCTGGAGCCATTAGGCATCTCATGAGCATACACACAGATATTTACACTCTTGGGATTCCCCAGGTTTTAGGCACTATGTACAAGCACACGGTGATTAAGAGCAAGTGTATGTAGAAATCCCTTGGAGCAAAAGAGTGGACACTTCAGACTGTCTCCACAGCAAACAAAAATGTCTCCCAGGGTGAGTTCACTGCTCATGGGCCTCCACTCCATCTTCCAAGGTCGGAGAGGTCTAAGAAAACATGAGTCTTCATCTTATCAAGAACCTGCCAGAGTTTGTGAAGATGGTGCAGTAAAGTGTTTGCCACACTAGTATGAGGATCTGGGTTCAAGCCCTAGTACCCACACCTAAAAAAATTGATACATGCTGAGGAAGTGGAAAGAGAGAGATCCCTAGGTCAGCAAGCCTAGCCTGCTTCATGGACTTCAGGCCAGTGAGAGAGCCAGTGCTAAAAACAAGGTGGACTTTGCCTGAGGAACATCGTCAGGGAGTGTCCTCTGACCTACACGCAGGAGGGAGGGAGAGAATGAACAGCTGTAATGGTCCATGGTTACATCTTGCTCTGAGCATCTTGCTTTTCTTTATATTTTATTTGTGAATCTTATGTGCAGCTGTGGAAGGGGGAAGCTTGTGTGCAACATAGCACACGTGGAGACCCTGGGTCACTTGTGGGAGCCACTGCTCTTCCTCCGCCATGTGGGTCCCAGGGGTCAAGTTCAGCTTTCCAGGCAGCATCAGGCACCTTACCTTCCGGGCCACCTCACCATTCTGAGAATTTTTTTTTTTGTATTTTATTAATTCTTTTATTTTTATTTTTTGAGACCCTTTTGATATATTAATGCAATGGACTGATTTTGACAGGAGCACTGGCATCCTGAGTAAGAGGCACAGGATTTTATTCCTCTCAGCAGACAGCAGCATTAGTACTATATGTCTCTGCTGGTTCCCATGCTTACCATAGCACTATGGCTTGAAGAAAGAGATTTATGACACGATGGATCTGCCCACTATTATAGAGCACTAAGGCTAAAGAGCTCTTTGCTTGTGTGTGCGTGTGTGTGTGTGTGTTTATATTCATGCAGGTACATGTGCACTTACGTGCAGGAGAAAGAATGATTGCTCCACCACCTGCTCAGGTGCTCAGATCTGAAAGAATCAGTCAGCGGCAGAGGCAGGGTTCAAACTACAGCCACGGTTCCTAAAGGAAGGATGTGACTGAGAAAGGGTGCGTAGCTTAATACGCCGGAGCTGTAGCCCAAAGGAAAAGAGCGTGGGGACACTTCCTGTTAAAGCAAGAAGGCACAGGAAGCCCAGCAATAAAAATCTCCACCACGTCCTCTCATGCAAATTTCTAGACAGAACGTGCTAGAATCACCTGAAGTCACCATGCCATTCGACCCCAGCATCTTCTCTCTGTGAGTCTAGAACGTTTCTAGATGTCTGCTTAAGTTAGAAGTTAGCTCACTTATAATTTAGAGTTAGATGCCATTGAGATGCTTGAGATGCATCTTGATGTTACAGTGAACGAACTAGACCGTGAAGATGCAGTCTTGGGACATTTTTAGCTCTCAATAGATAAAGTAGGCTCTCTATTGTCAAGTACTCCAGAGACAAAATGGGTAAAGTGTACTTTCTCACCTTTATTTTGACTCTCACTGTAACTAGTAAGACATAACCCAGGGTTAATCACCAGTATATTTTTTAAATAATTTATATAAATAATTTATTAAATAAATTAGTGGTATGATGGTGTCAGATCCCTTGGAACTGGAACTACAGAGAGCTGTGAGCTGCCATGTGGGTGGTGGGAATTGAACCTGGGTCCTTTGGAAGAGCAGACAGTGCTCTTATAAGACAGAAAAACCATACTACCTAAAGAAGCTAAATAACAAGGAGGCCCCTAGGGAGGTGCCTAATTCTCATTCAGCAGGGTAAATAGAAGAGACACAGGAAGCAGCTGAAGAGACGGAGCAGGATGGGAGCCTACCTCAGAGATCCCCTCAAAGACTCCACCAGCAGGAGAATGAAGCAGATTCTGAGTCTCACAGCCAAACTTTGGGCCACCTGGAGGGAACAAGTGCTCCATAGGGAGCAACAGAGTCAACAAATCCAGGCCCAGGGGTTCCTGCAGAGACAGCTGCACCAACCAAGGACCATGGAGAGGACCTAGACCCCCTGCTCAAATATAGCCTTTGGGCAACACAGTATCCATGTGAGTTTTCTAGTAAGAGGAACGGGGACTCTCTCTGAAATGGACTCTCTTGCTGGCTCTTTGATCAATTCCCCCTGGTGAGAAAGCAGCCTTGCCAGGCGACAGAGGAAGAAGATGCACTCCTAATGAAACTTGATAGGCTGGGGTCAGATGACAGCGGAGTAGGGCTCTGCCTGTCTGAGGACTAGGGAAGGGAGATGTGGGAAAGAGGGAGGGAGCATGGGACTGAGATGAGGGAGGGCGCTAATATTGATCTGTATATTATAAAATTATATCATAAATTATATAATAAATAATTTATATAATATAAATATGATATATAATATATGGTATGTATAATTTATATATAATAATAAATTATAAAAATAAATTTAAATAAAAATATTAACAGTGCATCTGTAATTAATAGCCAATGCACTCACTTATGGTGGACGAGTCTCATTGTACAGATATCACATTTTTAAACAATCTCTTCTCACATACATACCAGCAAAATAACAGTGACACAGCATCATTCCACAAGATAGTGCAACAACAAATTATGAATGGTAACACAGGCCTGAAAATTCACAGCCAGAGACTGTTGCTTAGCAGCTGTGCATCTGTCTCAAATCCTTATTAAAGTGCTTTGATTATGTTTTTTGTTTGTCTATGCATGTATGTGTGTATGTGTGTATGCACTTGCCATGGCAACTGTGTGGAGGTTAAGGGAACAAGGTGTAGAATTCTGTTCTCTCCTCCCACCATGTATGTGGGCTCCAGGGACTGGACATGGCTTATCATGTTTGGCAGCAAGTGCGTTTACTACCTGAGCCATCTTGCCAGTCTCACACTTTAGTTTTTAGTACTTATAAGAGAGAAATAAATATTATAAATCATGAAGGGGAGGCAGCCCAGATGATGCCAGTGACTGACGCTTCCAAGTCAGTCACTTAATTTGATGTTGCATGCTATGTTAATTTCCATTTTCCTCCAGAAAAGGAAACTAATTCAAAGTTTGTCTTTCATTTCTTCTCTCATGCTGCAACGTCTTTCCCTTGCCATTTGGCACACTGAACATACCTTCTTGTCTGCTCACTCACTGAAGCAGCTGCCTTGGGAGAATTTGCCATTTGCTGGGTTCTATACCTTCTCCTACTGTTCGCTAAAGAACAGCCGTAGCCTGGGACCTTGAGAAAAAACTTCTGTCTTCAGGTTTTCTGAAGACTGAGGAAAATATCTCTCTAGGGCTAAGTTCTTCTTTTTTTGACTTAATGAAAGCCATGCAAGATGATTTTAAGGGCGTCTTTTAGCCCTGATAAGAGAGTTGGTGATAACAGGAAAGAGCTGTCACCAGGGGAATGACCAAAGTTGTTGCCCAAGAGGAAAAAAGTTCAAGTTAAGGATTCCATCCTGCAGTCTGCCTCTTCTGCCCCCAGTGCAATCTCAGGTCTCAGAAAGGCAGCATCTCCACCTGCTGGGCAGTCTTCTCTCCCTCCCACAGAGCCTTCTGATAACTAGCCATGCCCAAGACTCAACATCCACTCAGTGAGCACCATGGGGCAGCCCTGCACCCCATTCCATATCTCTCACACAATTAATATTATCTATCAGTAAAGAGGCTGAGAAAAGTAATGAAGGGAATGCATGTGTGTGGGCAAAATGTATGTGTAATTGCACAGAAACCACTCATGAACGGTGAAGATTGTAGAAGAGCCTTGAGCAAAGTTCAGCAAAGTGATGTCTAAGAAGCAGAGATGTAGGAAGACCTCAACTTCCTGCTAGCAGATCTTGGGAAACACCAAGAAAGAGGTCAAGGTGCCACAGCAGGAGGCTGGCTCAAAAATTCTTAGGAAGGATGGAATAGTTTGAGAAACATTGTATTAAGAATCACGATGAGAATATGTTACTAATCTCTGAGAGAAGAAACAAGTTGCTGCCATTATCCCAATCCGAACAAGTGAGGATATCAAGAAGACATCCCAGAGGAAACTCTCTCAACACTTTCCCCCAAGAAGCAGAGCTCCAGGATGAGAGACCTAACAAATCCTTCCTTGCTTCCTATTTTGATGACTGGATAAAATGCTGTATGGGCCTAAAGGCTGCAAGAACCAAAATGGCATCCATAATATCATCCCAGTGATGCCTGTTGGACTTTGGTCCATGGGAACAGAGTGGCCAGCATCCAGTTAGGACAAAGATGTGCTGAGCTGCCACTGAAATGTTGCTTCTGGAGCTCAAGTTCATCATCACCATCACATTTTGTCACAACCTCATGTCATATTAAGGTCGACAAGGAGCTGCCTGTGGGGAAGAGCAACCTTTCCTGCTCCACGTGTGTAGCTAAGTGTGCAGAGGTAACAAAGTTTTCTGACATAGTTAGCATAAGAATATTCAGACAAGGACCCCAGCTGCTCCCAGTCTCTTGAGCCCAAGTGGAGGTAGTGACAGACCTCAGACAAGCAGCCTAAACCCTGCATTGCAGTGGGCTTCTTGGGTTGCCTGGTAAGAAAGGACACCTGCTTCTTCCCTCCTGCCATCAGCAAACAGCAGAACAGCAACACTATGCCTGTTGGAGCACATCCAAAAGCATTCATTTTCCAGAGGTCAGGGCCCTGTCACAGGCCAGCCTGTGCTCTAAGACCACAGGACCTCCCTCTGTGAGAACAAACACCAAGCTCCCAGCTAAGCCGCTAAGAAAATAGCCCCAAGGAAAGCAGTGCTGAAGGCAGCAGCCAGAGCCCCAGGCAGCCGGCAACCGGACCTCTGCTTTATATTCCTAACTTGGCTTTCAGAAAATGGCTCCCCATTCCAGAGATGGGCTCCTTATTCCAAAGGAGGTGGGCTCCCCATTCAGGAGATGGGGGTCTTTATTCAAGAAATGGCTTCTGCTAGAGCAGGGATGAAACAAGTCATTCTTAGTGTATAAGGATCCCAGAATTACTTGCTCTGAGGCTTCTGGGCCAGCTCTACCTGTTAGAATAGTTGAATTCTAACTGGCTTTTCTAGAAGAACAGGATGTCTTCCAGGAGGGAACTTGGCCTCATTCTTAAAAAAGCTTGCCTCCCAGTGAAAGGTTATATAGAGACCATAAAAGAGCTGAATTCCACCTTTAAAAACTCAAAATTGTTGCCTAGAACTGAAATGGAAAGATACCAGACAGGCTATTTTTAAGTTACCAGGAGGGTCATTAGAGCTTCAGTGTCATCTACTGCTGAGCCGATGACAGGCAGGGACTTTACAGGAATCCGTGGATTCGATTAGCACCAGGGGTCCACAAGTCAGGCCGGCATTTCCTGCCTATGAATTACCAGTGACATCTTTAAACACAGATGGACAGACAAAACGAGGACAGCCTTCTCTGGACTTTCAGAACCTGGGGGCAACTACCTACCCAACTTTTCTATTCTAATGTATATATATTTAAAGAACATTTTGAGATTTTTGGTGTCATGTTGACACCTGTGCTTGAGAGACTGCTGCATGCTTACTCCAATGAACAGAAAATAGCCTAGTTAGTAATGTTTACATTCTGTGCTTTGAGAAACACACATATTCAGACACCAGACTGTGTGAAGTTTGTTATTGTGATAAGATTTATAGAGATGATTGTTGCTAATTGAGACATTTCTACACTCTCCTGTCCCTGTGAAACTTCAGATTCTAGATATGTAATGATGGAGTCAAACTTCTCTTCAGCTATAAAACTAGTCATTCATCAACTCTTTGCATAAAACAATGAACTTCTAAGCTGGGAAAATATTCTTTAAGTAAAATCTAACCACATCAGATACCACCATTCCTAGAAAAAGATCCCATTAATGGCTCTCGAGTAGGTTTTTTTTTCCCACACATATTGTCCTTAAGCCTCTGGTGCTTGCTCCGCACCTAGCCATCAGAAATGGCTGCCAAAGGAGAAAGAGTAGCAGCCAAGGACAGCGTCTGCTGGCCGATTCTGCTGTTGCACCAGCTTGTTTCTTTCCATGTGTATGTGTGCCCACAGCTGTCATACACATAGAACATATTGTCATACACACAGAACGTGAAGCTCTCTGGGTTCCGGCATGGAGGAGTGCCCCTCCACACAGCTCACAGTCATACACACAGAACGTGAAGCTCTCTGGGTTCCGGCATGGAGGAGTGCCCCTCCACACAGCTCACAGTCATACACACAGAACGTGAAGCTCTCTGGGTTCCGGCATGGAGGAGTGCCCCTCCACACAGCTCACAATAGATCTTGTGTATCTGTATGTTTACACTTTGGTTCTGGAGACCCAACCCGCGCTTCCATACATACTAAGCAAATTCTACCACCAAACTACCCCGAGCCCAGAAATGTTTTTCTAGTCCAAGTTTTCCCTTCATAAATGGTTCCTCATTTTTAAAAACATCATTGCTTGCACATATTTTAGTAATTAGCCTAATTAAGAAAGGTGCAAATAAAATAGTTCAAGCATAGCACATACATACACATAAAGTTCTTGCTTCTGCACTTAAAAGCATGGGTGATATGTTAACCAGAAAATGATTGTGACGATGCTCTCCAAAAGGATGGCTTCCGGGTATAGAGCTAGAGAGTAGTTTTTTTGACGGTCAAGGGTGAAGAATCCTTATGAAGGGTGTCTTCAGTAGAAAAGCCCAATAATGCAGGCAAACAAAGTGCAGTGCTTCTCCAGTGGAAGTGAGGCTGACAAGGACAAGAGGGTCAGAGATGCTCAAAGCACAGTGACCAGGGGCACCCTAGATCTCGGGACCCTCTCAGAACAGTTAAATCTTCCTTTCTTGGGGATTGAGAGTGGAAATTTGTACTTATCTTCTTTTTCCAGGCAATGCATCCCGTATTCTAGGCTAGCCTAGAGCTCTTGAGGCAGCCAAAAATGAGCTGAACAACTTCTGATCTTCCTGCTTCTCCCTTCAGAGTGTTGGGATTATAACGGTGTGGTACCACATGCATCTTTTGTGGTGCTAAGGATGAAATTTAGGTTCTCCTTGTGTGCTGAGCAAGCATTCTGAGCTTCATCCCCACCTCAAATCTGCATTTAAATATGATTCTTAAGGAGTTCTTAACATACCGAAAATGAAGCAATATCGCCCAAGGACCCCAAAAAGGGCGATTTGAAACTCACTAATGCAAGTCTAAGCACTGGGGAGCTCCAGTGGGTTGGCCCAGGAGAAGAGAAGTGTCATGGAAAATGAACGGTTTTGGTATAAAGCCATGATGGTGATCATGGCTGCCAGGACCAACTTCCTTCCGTTCAGTTTCTGGATCCTTCCTGGCTGTCCGGCCTTGGGCCAGTCACATATGACTTCCTGTAGACAGTCTTCATAGACTCCACATTGTAAGGTGAGGGTGTTGGTCAGCTAAAGTTTGCTGGGATTGTTTTGTGAGTCACATAATATCTTTAGAGCAATCTGTAACCTCAGAAACCCTGTTCTCCCTCTTAGCTGAAGTACAGGTTCTTCTCCTCTTCCTCTCTCTTCTTTTTACATGTGTGTGTGTGTGTGTCTGTGTGTGTGTGCACGCGCGCATTTGAGCATGAATGTGTGCACACATGAAGTGGTATGGGTATTGAGGTAGGATGACAATTTGTGAGAGCCAATTCTCTCCTTCCACCATGTAGGCCTCCAAGGTTGAGCTCAGGCCATCGGGCTTGGTGGCCTTTATCCTCATAGTTGTCCTGGCCCTTCAGCTTCACCGAGATATGGCCAGGCAAGAATATCATCTATTTTGATCATATTTACCCTCTTTGTACTCTCATCATGCTTCTGTTCCCATTGAACCTCTTCTTCCCAACTTTCAACTCCAACTTCCAGGCCTTTTTGTGTGTGAGTCCATAGGTTTAACTGGGGTTGCTACGGTAGCGTGTGTGAGGGGTTACTTACAAGAACACAGGCAATTCATGATGGCCTCACCATTGAAGAAACTGTCTCATGCTCTAATCACACATCAGCACACCTCCAATTCTCTGGCCCTTTCTTCTCTTTTTCTGTAACCCCCTTGTTCCCATTCAATCGCGTGCACTCTCTTTTATCCCAAGCGCGACTCTGTAGGCCTGAGGTGGAAGGCCCACTGCCTGGAAGCCTGGCACAAAGCTCAGACAACAAGATGTGGTGGGAATTTGTGTAGTGCGTGAGAGAGGTATCAGAGTACTGTGAGAAAAGGAAATGAGGAGAGCGAAAGGGCTCTTGCACAGGAGAGTGGGGATGGGGAGGAACAGTGTTGGCCTGGCATAAACGGATGAAGTGCAGCAGTGCAGCTCAGGCTCCTGCCTCACCGGGGATTTCAAAGGTATTAAAGCAATTCTGATGCCTGCTGAGCTTTGGGGCCTCAGAGCTGGTGGGAAACACCCTAATTAACAGAAGTGTTAAGATTTTCCTTATGGTGTAGTTAAATCAGACCGAAGCATAGTAAAAGAAGCCGTGCTGTACTGAGATCATGGCCTTCTTCTAAAACACCTTATCACTAGAAACTGAGAAGCCCTCCCAAAGATGAGATCCACTCTGTTCTTGAATTAAAAATTATGCCCCATGAATTTTAGAGTGTAACAATAGCTGCAATAAAATGACTGAGAAGCCCAAATTCATCTAATCACCGCATCCATCTGGCTCATTCACGCACACACAGAGCACAAAAGACTGTGGCTGCAGCCTGCCTTCCCCGAATAAGGAGTGTCAGGAGATCACCACGGAGCCCTGCGATAAACACTCACATCTCCGCAAATGTGGACTGCATTTTAGAGAGATCAGCTTTAAATTAGTTTATTAAAATAGGATAAAACCCAAAGTCTAAAGGAGCAGTGTTAATATTCTGCTCAAATCATCTCTTGATTTCTGTTTCGAAGGGCACGGTAAGACAGCCCGGTTTTTCTTACAGTGAAGAAAAGGACTCCTTCCATTAATCAGACAGAGCCATAAAAACAGGTTTCTCTAAAAGCCAATGCTTGACAAGTGCAAGTGCGAAGCTTGATTTTGTGAAAAGGTAACGAATCTCTTTAGAAATATTATAATCAATTCTGAAAACTTAATTTTTTAAAAAAGTTCTGTGGCATTTTAGCTATCATGGTTTCAATACCAAATGTTCCTCCTAGTGATCTTATTCTGTCTCCTGGAGGAAAATGAACTACTTAGCTCCGTGCTTAATGGCTAACTCTATTCAGTATGCCCATTAGAGCCGCCCCCAGACGCTCTGATCGATACATCTGGTTATGGAGCAGAGGTCCTTGCAGCCAGAGATGCTCGGTGGAGATAAAGAGCTGGGGGCCCTGGGTGATTGATGCCTTCACAGCAGTGTCCTGACAGGTGACGCCCCACAAAGCAGAGCAGAAAACCATATGAGGGCAGCCAATAGGTCCTGGGGGAAAAGCTGGCCAGCTTGGCCAGGAGTCCCAGCTCAGAGTCAACAGCACTGAGCCCGGTGCTGCCCACGGGATTGCCTGCAGAATCTGGAGTCTGTCTGCAGCTTCTGCGTCAAAGAAGTTCCCTGGCCCCCAGGGACCCTCCTGGAATCAGGCTATGGAGTACTTCTGAGTCGAGAGTCACAGGGGTGCTAATCAGGGAGGCCGCTCCCCCTGCACTGCCGGTTCCTGCCATGCAGATGGCTCTGACTGGCAGCTGTGACCTGCATCCTTATGGCAAGCACAGCCTTTCAGGTGTTTGGACATATTCTAAGAAGCTCTAGCTTAAATCCCAGAAGGACAAGCAGCAATGAGCAGTGGCAAGTCCTCAACACCAAGAGCCTTCCGATATGACAGTCCCGTTCATGCATTTCACTAGACAGGTGCAGCCATGCGAGCATACTCCGTTCATCTAAATGGCAGAGTAGAAAGGGAATTCTAAATATCCTACAAATTAACTGAAGAACTTTGAAGTTCATTAAAAGTTAGAAAACTTGAGGTCACAATATTCAAGACATAAGAAGAGCATAAGGTCTGGGGAGATGGTTCGGTCAGTAAAGCGCTTGCTCACAGTCTTGAGAGCCTGAGGTTGATCCCCAGAAAGAAAGCTATCCATACAATGGCAGTCCTAGCACTGGGAGGCAGAGACAGGAGGATCTCTGGGGGACATGAGCCAGCCTGGTCTAGTTGGCGAGCTTCCGGCCATGAAGAGATCCCGAGAGCAAGGTGGACAGCACCCAAGGAAGGACACGTAAGATTGACCTCCAGCAGGCAGAAACACACACACACACACACACACACACACACCATCACATAGTCACAAATGCAGTCACATACATGACTATATGCATAACATAACCACTCATGGAATGTTTACTTGCATGAACACTCAGACATTGTTCCAGCTGGGTATATCAACTTGACCAAAGCTAAAGTCAGCAGAGGAGAGACCTTCAATGGAGAAAATGCCTCCAGGAGGCTGTAGACAAACCTGTAGGGCATTTCTCAACTAGTGATTGATGTGGAAGGATTCAGCATTGTGGGTGAGGCCATCCCTGGAGGGTGGTCCTGGTTCTGTAAGAAAGCGGCTGAGCAAGCCCTGAGGAGCAAGCCAGGCAGCAGCACCCTCCATGGCTTCTGCATCAGCTCCTGCCTGCAAGTTCCTGCCCTTCGTGAGTTCCTGTCCTGACTTCCTTCAGTGATGGGCTACAGTGTGGGAGTGTTAGACATACATGAATGCATGAATGAACCCTTTCCTTCCAACTTTGCTTTGTGTGTGATGTTCATTAAAACAGTAGAAACCTTAAGACATACATATACACCCTCATGCACATACACACACACACACACACACACACATGAACACACAGAAATTGCCAGTGATATGGTAGTCTCTAGGCATTTCTGTACCTTAGGCCTTTGTTGTTTTCAGGAAAAACACAGACAGTCAATGCAGAAAGTCCTGCCTTGTGCTTCATAGAAGCTCAGAAGGGAAAAGTGGAACCTGCCTGCTCACGTTAACACCCGAAACAGAAAGACAAGGAGGAGCAAAAGCGCTTCTGGGAAGAGGAAGCAGAAGGAACTGAGTCTGCTTCATGTTCGGATGATGCTGTGCTTGCGCACGTGAGGTGCGGCGCTTACCCTCTGGAGCACATCTGCCCCACAGCCCTCAGCTAGCAGCGGACAATCTCCATGGTTCTAGGCAGTTTCATACATTGTGAATCTCTAGGGAAATGGTTCTGTTTATAATAGAGAGCCATGTCATCAGGAAACAGAGGATAACAGATGCGGGCAGGAGTGTGAGGATGGAGAATCCTTGCTCATTGCTGGTGGAAGCAGGGTAGCCACTATGGAAATCAGTGTGGAGATTCCTCCAAAAGTCAAAAATAGAACTACTATAGGACCCAGCTCTTCCACTCCTGGCCATTTTCCTGAGGGGCTCTATCCTAACACAGAAATACTTGTGCACCCATGTTTACTGCTCACAGGAACTAGGGCCAGTGTAGACGTCCATCATCTGATGGCTGGACATTAAAGAGAAGGTGTACACACACAACGGAATCTTATTCATCTACAAAAGAAGTGGAATTCTCAGAAAAACATATGGGTCCATAAAATACTATGGTACACCAAACTCCAGGACTAAAATGTTCAGACCTCACAGTTTCTCTCTCCTGTGTGGCTCCTGGGTGCGTCGAAGTGACGGGGAGTGTGGGTATAGACTGTCACACGGGCGGAGAGACTGACGAGGAGGGAGAGCGGGATGGGGATGTGGAGGGCAGGCAAGAGGACACATGACACACAAGTGGAAGGAGGCTCTGGAAAGTGTGCCATGTACAAGGGCACGAGGGACAGGGAGGCAAAAGGGGAGGAAGGTCAGCAGAATTATGTATGAAAACACCGTAATGAATGCTTTCTATGCTAATTTAAAAATAAATTTAAAAAAAAAAAATAGATGTCAAGAGCATCTAGCCATGAAGACGTATCAATGACATGATGCGTTGAGTTCACAGTTTGTAATTAAAACTCTAAGAAGGATTAATAACAGGAGCATGGAGGGGAGAGTCTGCACGCAGCTTTGTCAGGTGTGACAAAGCCTCTGTCACACCTGACAGACACAGTTCCCACAAACACAGGCCCACTGCGCAACACACTCATCATCTCTTCCAGAATCATCTGTGGCACCCCAAATAGCAGGTTTGACTTTGTCCCCCAGCTCTGAGGCAAGCTCTGACAGGGACCCCACTCCTTCTCCTTCCTCCACACAATCCGGAAGATATTTGCAGTTTTCCTTGTCCTTTTTCTCTTTCTCCTCAGTTTTGTTTTTAAATAACAACAGCTGTGCCCTGATTTCATTTCCTTTTATTCTTTCAAAGTGGCTGGGATTGTTGGGGTGGGGAAGGGGGGCTGGAAGATTCCTCTTCATCCCATTGATCAAAGATTCCTTTCTCAAAACTGGTGCTCTCCCTCCTGGTGGAGTCAGCAAAGAGAGCTAAGGAAGTCTGTGTAGAGAGAGACCCACAGAAGCCTTGACATCAAAGGCCACAGGATGTTACCTCAGCCAGCCAGCTCGTGTCTCATCCCCGGGAGTCTCATCTTACCCCTCCTACCCTTCACAGGAGGGTTGGAAACTCCACCCCCAAACAGGCAGTGCCCCACTTTGTGTGTGTGCAGGAATGTCATTGAAGGGCAGTCTCTTTATATATCTCATCCTTTAACATGGGATGTGGGCCCTTGCACACACATCATAACCTTTAGCATAGGGCATGACCTTGCACGTACATCAAGCTCTTTAACCCAGGGTGGCTTTTTGCCTTCTTTAGTCGTTCTCAAAGCCATTTTTCTTCAGTGAGCCATTTTCATCGTTACAATAAATTTTTATTGGTCATCTGTGACTCTCTAAGATTGGAAATTTTAATTAGGAATAATATTGGAATGTGGCGTGCACTTCCATATTCCAAATGGCATCCAGCAACCATTTTTTCAACACTGCAAATACTTATTATGCACCCACATTTTGGCTTCCTAATCATGTTCTAATTGGCTGCATTGTTCTTCCTCTGGCTTAGTGAGTCTCACTCTGAGAAGAGTCATTCTAATTCACAAGGAATCAGTAAATAAATAGTATTTGCAGAACTGAAGCCTCACACCAGTCCTTAGGAAAGGAGAGCTCAGCTCAGAAATCTGTTGCCTAGCAACACAACTAACTTTCTCTCCATTTTCCAAGCCAGTTTCCAGCCTCCTGGTGGTTTGTCAGGGTTCCAAAGTAAAACTAACCCCTCCCTTTAAATTAGAAATTGAGTGTGTGTGTGTGTGTGTGTGTGTGTGTGTGTGTTCAACTCTAACCATCATTCAGTGTTTCTCTGAGTTTTATGGAAATACCCTCTCCCTGGTTCTCACTTGCTTCAGTTTCCCTGAAGAAAACCACTTTTATCTTCCAATTAAGCACTATATCTAAGAACAATTTTCACTTCTCTCCTAAAAAGACTCAAGCCTCACATGGTAGTTTCCTATATTGTAATTACAAATGACAACCCCAGACAAGAAGCGACACCGGATACGTTGCAGCAGGTTTCGTGCCATTTAATTAAAATTTCCAGCACTTAAACAAACATCTTAGTTTATGGACCCATGCTCAAAAAACGGTAAAGCACAGTGAGGAAGGCGGTGGTGCTGCTCTTTGCTGTTTGCTCTGACTGGGGCACAGTTCCCCCGCGTAGACTCCCCAGGCAATGCCATTGTAGCTCTTCAGGCTGGAAAGAAAGTGAAAGGAGAAACAAAACAAAACCTTCTAGGGTTCTTTTTCTTTTTGTTCACACCAGCTCCATGGTCAAGGTGATGAGCATAGTCCCTGTCTCACGGGCGGGAAAACCATGCAAAATGCACTCCTCTCCCTTCGGAGGGCCGCCCCAGTGGGTATCTCGCAGAATACTGACACTCCAAAAAAGCCATGAGGCGGCCCCTCGTGGAACGTTATCTCGATGGCTTTTTCTTGCTATTCAAAGTCAATGAGAACTTTTCCAGACCAAAGGCATCTTCCTGTGCTTCATAACACATTGCTATAAATGTCAACATGGCCCATGCCATTTGTGTAAATCGTTGCGAGGGTCTTAGTTTGAGCCTGGTCGCTTCTTAGATAACTACCTTTTAGTATAGGCTTCTGTGCGGGTCCCCAAATTGTGGGGCTGCATTAGATGTAACAGATTTCTTAAACACAGATTCCTATTTTTTTGTAAATCTGTGTCACTGAGAAACTTCCTAGGAGGCTTGGTCTGCTTGAACCAAATATAGCACAAGTTTATCAAGGTCTCCTGCTGGTCTCGACCTCTTGCCTGCTCTCAGCAGGGCCTTGAGCCTTGAGCTTGGCTTTTAGATGTTGGCAATTGAGCTTCAGCATCCTAAACACCACGAAGACAGTCAATGTAAAGCCGTGAATAAATTAACTTCAACCAGCAAATGCTCACTTCAAAAGGAATGTGTTTAGACATCAACAAAATGTAAGAAAAACAAATGTGTCCTAAAATAGCGCAGTCCTTTGGCAGCTGTGTTATTTGGTCTGTGTGGAAGGATATGAGAATGTGTGTATTTTGAGAATCCAAACATGTAACACAAAGTAGAGAAAGAAGGCACTGAAGACACTCAGCCTGACTTCTCCCCGTGCTTTCCCCAGCGGGACCGTCGCAGACGTGAGGGATCGCACTCATGGTCACTTTGATCTAGAATCACCCAAGAGGCTGAGTAACAAGGAGAAAGCTAGCTCAGCACCAGCGCTCATCTCTGTGCTCCCTGACTCTGGATGCCATGTGACCAGCGGCCCCACACTCCTGCAACCATGTTGTCCTGTCCCTTCAAACAGTGAGCCAAAATAAACGTCTCCTTCCGTAATTCTGTTAGGTACTTTGTCAGAGCAAGAAGAAAGTAACTCACATAGGAGAGACTGTGTTTGGTCCTGTGTTCCTTCCCTCACACTAGAAATCAGGACGCTCAGGGTCTACCCCTCTATCACCTTCCGCAGCAAGCAGCTACCCTGGTCCAACTCTTTGGAATGTAGAGACAAGTGCCATTTTTGCAGGTAGAGCAAGACTGCATTACCCAGTGAACGTTCTGTAGTCCGAACCAGGAGCACAGTCTGTAGGGTCCAAACCAAAATGGAGAAAGTCACAGGTCTTCTGAGCACAGGACCCTGAGCATTTGCGCAGCCCCATGCCACCTGGTGGAGAGACTGTCAATCAGAAAAAAAACTGGAACTTCAAGAATCACATGGATGAAGAAGCTGAGAAGAGGATTTCAGTAAGAGCCAGAGAGACAATTATGACATTGCTACTGTCCTCAGCCCCTGCATGCCGGTTATCAGAAAGAAAGTAAACACTGATTGGTGTCAGGCATTATACTAGAGGTAATACCTGAGTGAGAGTTACTTTCTCAGAGCTGTGACCAGATGCTTGACAGGAGGCAACTGAAGGGAGGGAGGGCTTGGCTCACAGTTTGAGGGCAACAGTCCATCATGGCAAGTCAGGTAAGGCGCTGGCAAAAACACAGTGGCTGGGCTGTGTAGCAAGATCAATGAGACAAGCTTTGCAGGTTTTTTCTTCTAAAAGATGCTTTATGGAGCTCCTCAAATCAAAGCACTCATCACTGCAGGCTTCAACTGACAACAGCATTTTCATCCACATAAAACAAAATAAATGGCTTAGTCACAATGATGAGATTTATAGGTCAGGTAACAGGAGGTAAGAAATAAACTCAGCTACAACAGGAAGCTCTTTATTTCTGTGGCACCGTGTAACGTGTTAGTGAAAGCCCTGCAATGGACAGAATTTTGCATGTTATGGGGAGAGACTGCCTGATACAAGGAACTGCCCAGCCCAGGGTGAAGTGAAGTGATCAACAGCCGTGCTCTCTGAGAACAGGCGACAGCCCTGGGCCACCCCTCCCAGCAGCTCATCATAGTTCAGTCTAGACGGAAACCCTCAGGATCGTTCCTGTAGAAGCACACAGCAAGGTATGGTGTGCTTACCTGTGGCTCCAGAGCAAGGGCCGTGGCAGGAGGCTCACGGGTTCAAGACCAGACCCCGTCTCAGAAAACGACACAACAAACCAAACAAATCCACATGGCACATTCATAGCTTCAGTGTAATTCTCACTGAATACACCACGCTTTTATACCAGTGTGACTACATTGCCACATTCAGATACTTAATATTTGGTAGGAAAAATGCTTTGTCACACACTGTGCCTATGCAACACACACAAAGTGCAGTTCAAAGACTAAGAAAGTATTTCTGCTCCACTACAGAGCGAGGTCATTCCCTCAGTAAACCTGATGGCCTAGAATCGACATCTGACGAGATAATTAACTCACTCAGTGAGGATCAGATCCAGAAGAGCCTGGAAGACTTTCTGGTTTGCTCTAAGCAGCATTTGCGCATTTGCCGGCTTCTAATGGTTTTGACTTCTGTCCTGCTAAACTGAGTTTCATCTTTTCTCGCCTCCCCTCTTTCTTCTCCCCTTCCCGCTTGTGATCCAAAGGCTGACCACTGTTTCCCTTCCATTCTTTCTCGTCACGCACTGCTTCTCAGTTTCTTGTTATACCGTTAAGACCTCCATCACCTTAGCCCCAGATCTCTTTTTTTTTTTTCATCTCTACTGATTTGAGTCTTTTTATTTCCAGAGAAGCCTCTTCACAATCAGCTCAGAGACTCTCAGAGGGATCTCTGGAGGGAGAACGCCGTGTTTGAGGGAGGAGGAAGCAGCTTGTTCTGAGCTGTCTGACCTGGGATAAACATCCTTTCCGTGATAGGAAGTAGAGGAGAGTGGATACTAGGAAGGGTTTGCGCTGCTTCCTGGATGCAGGGCGAGCATTCTACGGCTGAGCCACACCCCCTTGGTCATTTCAGCAACTTTGAGCACACCGCCTTGGATGCCTGAGAAATGGTCCTTTAGCTGTGAGTAGCACCTGATAAAGTCTCCTTGTAGCTTGGTATTAGCAGTGTGAGTAGCATGCAAGATCTTTAAACAACAGACTGGTAATTTCTCAGCTAACAACTATTTTCTGTTTATCAGTATATAAAGGTAAAAAAAAATTGAGAGCAATGAAATCTTACAGACACTATGCCTAGAATTGGTTTTGGCAGTTTTATTAAATTTGTGGTGTGTGTGTGTGTGTGTGTGTGTGTGTAGATTTGTACATGTTCACATTTCTATGTGTAGACGTGCATGCACTTGTATGCACAGGCATGTGAAGGCCAGAAGTGGCTTAGAGTGTTGTCCCTCAGAAGCCGTCTATCTTGTTTTTGAGCATCTCTCGCTGGCCTGGAGCTTGCTGACTATGCGAAACAGGCTGGCTAGCGAACTCCAGAGATCGTGTTATTACAAGTGTGCACCACCACACGCAGCTTTTCCGTGGCTTCTGGAGATCCATCCCAGGGCCTGTGCTTGCAGGGCAAGGGCTTTAATGACTGAGCTGTCTCCTTAGCTCCATGTCAATGTTTTTATGTGAATTATTTATCTTACACTTCAAGGACATTCAAACTCAGTGGTCATACAATAATTTAGTTTTAGGATAAGCAAAATATTCATGGACTCATCCTTATTAAAGAGAAATGAGCACGTGGCCATGTCTGTGCCCTGGTTAGCCAAGAATGCTTCTGGCTGAATGGGGTCCCCTCTCCCTCTGCTCCCAGCCACCAAGAGACTCCATTCCACAAATCTAACTGTCCTGCAAGCAGCACTGTCACAAATTATTTGTCTGTTGCATGTGTACAAACATGCTATTTTTCTGTTTCCTACAATTTCCATGTGAAACTTTGATAAAAGGCACTTTAAGACTTCTTGAGCTCATTTACTGACAATTTCTAGTATTTTTTTTCTATGAACTCACTAGTCTACTAAAGAAGATAAGGCAGTCATCAAGGCAAGCTCCACCAAGCAGCTCAGCTGGAATGTATCATCTGAACTAAGCATAAATCACAGTCTCTATGTGCTTGTCTGAGACTGCTCTATTGGCTACAACATAATGCCAGAGATGGGATAATTTACATAGAAAATAAACTTGCTTTCTCATCGGTCAGGAGTCTGAAACATCCAAGACCAATATACTGCCTTCTGGAAAGGCCTTCTTGCTGGGTCCTGTCCTGGTGGGGAGAAAGGCTGGGATACAAGAGAAAGTAAGACCTCTTCCCTTTCAAATGAACTCCTTTGTTGATGTCATTACCCATTTGAGAAGACACCCATCCCGCTGCCCTTAACGGTCCCTAATCTCAGCACTGTGACAATGGCAGATACAGTTCAGCAAGCATTTGGAAAAGACAAGGACCCAGAGCAGCACTCTATTCCCACCATCATGTATAACTTACTCGGAGGCCACACATGACTGTGTAACTCATGCAGAGTTTGTACTTCACTGATTCCTCTCCATCTCTGGCTTCTTGCCATTCCAGGATCTAACACCCTGTGTCTGAATGCTCACTTTTGTATTTGTTTAGCTCTGAATCTCCATTAAGAGCTATGTACATCTCTGAAATGGGCAGAGAGATCTGAAGCTTAATCTGAGCAAGACTAGATGTCCACACATGCTGCTGGCCTCCGCGGTCACTGACTACAGAAATTCAGAGTGGTGCCCACAGTGGCTTCTCACTTACACATCTATTTTTCGTTTGTTTTTGTTGTGTTTGCTGAGTTATTTACTTTTATTTGCTAAATGAGTTATACCAGTTACCAGTCAAGCATGTTGCTGACCTGTGAGACAGGGGGTAAGTGCAAAAAGAGTCACGTGCTGCTTTCTGTACATAGGTAGCATGCAGCCCTTGTCTGTCAATCACAGGGATTTTTTTCTCGTCACTCCCTCAGCACTGAGGCCACACCTCCTCCATAATGCTCCTATTCTCAGGCTCCTGAGGCGAGACTTAATGGAGAGGGCGTACTGTATTACAAAGCACTATTTGCCTAGAAAGGAGACTGCCATCTTGCTCATTAATTTTACATTAGCGTGCTGTGCTTCTATTGATGCTATCTCCTTGCCGTGGAATGCTACTCACTGAGACTGCAGAAATGCAGATTGTTCTATCATTAAAAAGGGTACGTGACTTTCTGAGTGATGCGAGAAAAGCAAAAACTTTCCTGGTCATCTTCTCAGGCTGTTTGGACCTGTCCTGTAATCTCACTGTGTGTCTATGTGTAAACAGTCCTGTGTAGCATGCATCCATGTGAGAGCTGCCTTGAAGCCCTTATATGACGGAGCTGCTGACGTCACCCAGCTTCCCAAGAACGGCAGTTTTACAACAGGTAAACAAACGACCATTGCCATTGTTCTGAAGACTTGATTCTCTTAGTCTTCTCTGATATTCCTGAATCATGCAGAACAGCGCAGGGCTGTGTGAACATGTGACCCACCAGCGCGCCTCTCATGCCAAGACTGCCTCCATATACGGACGTCAGCATGCCAGGGAACAGATCCAACACAGGAAACAAGAATGGTTCACTGTGGAAAATAGGTGGTCTTGAGTTCACAAAGTAGGCTAGGCAGTCCAGCCCCAAGCTCCAGGGATCTGCCTAGCTCTTACTCCCCAGAGTGCAGATTACCTCAAGCACCACCACACTGGACTTCCTGCAGGTGGACAGCAAGCACGTTCCATTATAGACTGAGCTGTCCCTGATGCTCCATTAAGTAGTTTTATAAGACGTCATTTCTCATGGGTGCATCAGTACATAGATAGGCCATAACTTCTTTATCAGTTCTGAATTATCAGCCATTTACTTCATTCTTTATACTTAAATAAATATGAATCAATTGCCCAAATCTATGAGAATGCAGTTAAATTCATCAAAGAAGAATTATTTAGTCAAAATGTATAAGCACAGTAGGGCTTTGAGAATACACATTATGAAATGGTTCTTTAGAAAGCAATTCAAATTCATCAACAGATGAGAAAAACACTATTTTCCCAGGGATCTGACATTATTCTGTGAAAGTTTGCTTCCCCTTTAGAAAGAGAATATAATCTATTTTGAGAATTCTGACAGATGAAAAGTATCTTGCTTTAATTTGCATTTCTTTGAATCCTGGTAAACTGACATTTCTCCCCCAATTTCTTGGTTGTTTACAGTCTATCCTTTAGAAAGAAGCTCCCGTTTGTGCATTGCCTTGGACTCCTCCCCTTCCTATGTCTGCTCTCCCTCTAATTTCCACTTTTATATTTTGTATTAAACTTATTAGTCCTTTGCTTTCACACACTGGTCATAAACATTTTTGTTTGTTTTCACCACTGAATTTTTAATGGTCAAATTTGTCTGATTCTTAGGTAGCAATCATTTGAATTTGGCTTTCTGACATTTATTTATTTTGTTAATTAAGATTTATTTTTTAGTTTGTTTCTGTTTGATTTCTGTTTTTGTCCTTGTTGTGTGTGTGTGCCTGTGGAGGTTAACTCTTAGAACTAGAACTACAGGCAGTGACAAGCCTCCCCATATGGGTGCTAGGAACCCAACTGGGGACCTCAGAAATAGAAGTATGAACCTTAGCCACTCATCTATCTCTCTAGCCCCCATTTTCTCTTCTTAACAGAACTCTGATTGACCTTTTCTACCTCCTTTTAGCTCTGGGGAACTGTAAGTAGACCCTCCCCTTCTTAATAATTGAGATCATGTGTGATCAGATGTAAAGACACGAAACCTGCACAAATTGAAATTTAATTAGCTAAGAAAAAAAAAAGAGTCCAAGCAACCTCAGTTGATATGTCTTGATAATTCCTTTTCTTGCTATAAAATAATTTCCATGATTTTTTTTTCCAGTCTCTAAAGAATTTGTGATGAGCACCATTGTAAGCTTAGTTTTTTTTTTTTTTCACCAAACCTATTTTATTTAAGGCTCTTAAGCACCTTTACCTCCCCTTCAAGCCCTCCCCCCTTAGGTAGGAGATTAGTAGGGAAATGGGCTATAGTTCTCTTTTATCTACTTCCTGCTGTTCAGGGTCTACAGGTCATTAGAGGATTTCCAGACTCAGTCATCAGGATACCAGCAGTCCGGTCCAAAGGCCAACACCAAGCAGCAACAAGAAGTCAGTGAAAGCCACAAGACTCAGTTGGATTGCCCAGAGAAGCTGTCTGGAACTTGACTTCTCTCTGCGAAGTCAAGTATCGAAGCTGAAGACCAGCACAGTGATGTCTACCCAAAAAGTGGTGTCTCTCTCTGCCTTGGCCTCTATATATGTCCTCGCCTCAAAATCCATCCACGGATGTTCTCAGTGGACAAAGTCAAGCTCCTTGCATGTGAGGGATCATAGCAAAACATCTCATGCCCTCTCATAAGCCAACCTGGGCAAAACATCACATGCCCAGCTTCAGCAAAACATCACACAACAAAATTCAGTCTTCAGAGAAACCAGAAATTTCCCTTTCAAACCACTGTCTCAACCTGCCAGTTTTTAAGCATCTTCAGCCATTTGTGTCTCAGCACCATGAGCTACTAATATGAGCCCAGTGACAAGATAGGCAAGTTGATGCCACAGAAATGAAAGAACCCAGCAGACCTCAATACAGCTCATTTCTGAACTAGTGGGAGGTCCTTTCCTTCAGAGGCCTCCAGGGCCAGGACTTCATCATTCAAACGTTGTCCTCCTGATAGGGTAGGAGAGCTACTTATTTCTTAAGTATTCTGAGCCAACATGGCATCTGCTTACTTTCCTTTGGTCAAAGCAGATCACATGATCAAACCAAAGTGAACCCTTCCCAAAGGAGGTGGAACAAATATGCCCAGAGACAATCACTACAGACTGTCACATTTAGTTGTTGAAATTGTTTCCCTGGTGTTTGCAACATTGGTGGAACAATGTATCTTTTGAGAAACATCCTTCTTTTCAATTTTCCTTCTGGAGTTTTATCTCTGAAATGCTTAGAAAGGCCCGGGACAGCAGAACTAGCCATTTCTCGGAATCACACCATCTTTTGCTTGGAGTCTCTAATACAAATTTCCCAAGTTGGTGCCAACTTTGAAAATAGTCCCCAGGTCTGTGGCAACTGCTGCATGGTTCTTGTGAGTTCTCAGCTTCACCCTGGACAAAGGTTGAGGAAACAAGTGAACTAATCTAAACTCCTCAGAAGTAACCAGAAAACTAAGTCTTTGTGCTAGCACTATTAATAGCCCACAAGTCAAAGGTCCTTGGACACATTTAGAAACACTATTTCTTCTAATTGGCATTTATTTTGTTTTTCAGGACATGAAGTTCTATATTCCTCATCCAAAACAGCCCCCCATTGTCCTGCTATACAGTGAACATATTTTATTTCACTCAGCTGTTTGGCGTGTTGTTTTTATCAGGTGCCATTTTAAAAACTACGCAAGGGATTGTGTCTGAGATCTATTTATGCTCCAATTAGTCTTTTGGTTCCAGCACATGCAGTGGGTTGCTTTAGCTACTGTGGCCCTCCTGGCCTTACCTAGCCATCGCTGGCAATCTTTTATAATTTTTTTTTCTTATTTCCTTCCCATATTGAAAAAAATTAAAGTACCTACTAATGCAGAAAAGTATGATAAACATCTGACAGGCACAGAAGAGACAAAAGTCTTCATCCACTGGACCTTAAATGCTAGCATTTTTATATTTGTTAATTACAAAACTAATTACACAAGTTAGTAATTGGAATTTTTATGTATTATATTAAGTATGAAGCCATAAAACTGAATCTGATGGGATGTAATTCACACTTTCTTAAATATGGTGTGTGGAATTGATATTTAACAAATAAGGAAGAAATACTTAGGGAACAGAAAACAAATCAAGCAGAAAGATGTCTTGATTCGCAAACGATAAGCAGGTGCGAGCCTGCGGCTGGAGTGCCTGGGAAGGGAGCATTTCAGGAGGAGAGCCTGCATGCAGACATTCAGGAGGAGAGCCCTGCATGCAGACATTCAGGAGGAGAGCCTGCATGCAGACATTCAGAGTAGGGGAGCCCTGTGGACCACAAGGAAGACTCTAGTTTTAGTTAAAACGAGAAGACGCTATGGAGGGTTTTCAGATAATGCTGTCACACGGCAGATATACCTGTTCTAATTATGTTACTAAGTCATGCAAGTGTAGCTACCATGGGAGAGAAACAACTTGAGAAACAGTTGTCTGGCTTGCAAAGCAGATGATGCGGTGTCTTGGAAAATATAGAAGACAGTTCAAAGGGAAAAGCAGCTACATGATAATCTGTAACGTTTTCCCAAACCTGGATTATAAACCCATCAGCTGCAGGTAGATGTATGAGCAACTGGCTTGTGTAATCTGTGTCTCACCCACTAGGGATCATTCCCTTTGTCACTGCTGACACACTCTTTCTACCCCTTTGGAGGGCTGAATGCTAGGGGTTATGTCTTGCTGCTGCTATGTATCACACTCTTTTGCAGTGCATTTTATCGACTAACATGTTATCTGGTATGAAAAGAAGCCTGTGGCCTTATGCTATATCATAATCCACACTCTCATAATAACATTCAGTACTTGAACTGTTTCCTAGGAATTCCTCAGGTTTTTGTTTTGTTCTTTGAGACCAGGTGTCTTGTACCTCAGGCTGGGCTTGCACTTCCCTGTGGATGAGGCAGATCTCAAGCTTCTCCACCATGAGAGAGGTCCACGTGGTGCTGGGATCTAACCCAGGCACTGTGTACACCAAGTGAGCATGCCACCAGCCGAGCCCCGGCCTGATTCGGTGGCTTTGCTTTTTTGCAACCCCCAGTCTCCTTCACCAACACTGGCAAGCAGCTCCACACATAATCATGGACGTCTTATCATATCCTCTAAGACCACCAAGGAACAATCCAGGGTTACAAAAGCAAAGGATTATCAGTGCAAATACACAGGGAAAACGCCAACTTGGATAATGTGGAATTGGAGTGTTTATTTATTGATTTTTATTTCTTTAGATAGAGTCTCAGTATATATATATATATATATATATATATATATATATATATATATAGCTGTAGAACTCAAAATTCCCCAGACTCAGCCTCCTCGGTGCTCAGATAACTTAGCTGTGCCTCCATACTTGGCTCAAAATAAATTTCTTTACTGTGTGTGCTTTTTTTGACATCCCCATATACTAATCTTGATACTCAAATAATAGCCCAGAAAACAGCCTTTCCAACACTAACATGAACACATAGACCCTAGTCCCTTTTCTCCTCTCCATATCCACCAGGCCTCATAGTTGGACAGATTAGGAAAATGATAAAACCCTGCTACTATTTTCATCTTAGGCTATAACAAAGATGAGTCTAATGAGAGTTGTTCCTGTCTTACTTAACTCCAGTTCATAGAGAGCAACCTTCTTGCCCTGTTAGGACCAGAGATTCATTCCCTCCCAGAATTCAAGCCCTTGTGCTCTTGTGAGCTCACCCCAAAGATGAGAAGGAGCCGTCTTAGTGCTCTGATTTCTGACATTAGTTCTAAGGCAGGTTCAAAAGCCCTGCCCCCCCCCAAAAAAAAAGAAAAGAAAAGAAAAAAGAAATGATGGGACCATGGAAAGGAAAGGGGTGTCTCATCCAGGGTCTGGTTGAAGTCAGCAGAAAAGCAAGAATTTTGATGTAATTAAAATTTTCCAAAAAGCTTGTTGACATGGAAATAATGTTACTTTTATATAGAAACATTTATGTTAAAATAACAGCAAACCAGGTGTAAGGCCTGCATTTGTGATTTAGGTAGGGACTCACCCTTTTCCCTAGTCATTTTCTAGGAATCTCAAGCCTCTTCACCTTGTGTGGTGAAGATGTCCTACGTTCCTGCAAGCCATGATTCTAGAGTTTACCTCACCAACTTTAAGCCTGTCAGGTCCCCTTCAGGAGCCACCCTGTGACCTCATTTAAGTTATTAGCAACCCTCTGAAGATAACAGCTTCAAGATCCACCAGAACCCCACACTTAACTATTGCAAAGACAACAGTCTGATTCTCCCTCAGAGAAGCCCATTGCCATGTTCTCAGGGAATCTTCTGAATACCTTTCTCTTAACCCTCATTTTAAATGTACATTTAAATATCTTAAATTAGCCCAGCTCTGCTTGATATGGGCTCCTTCTGAAATCACTTTGGAAAACTAAAATTTTCCAAAACATTGTCAAAGTGTCAAAACCAAAGACCCCGTTTTACCTGGGTTGAGGTTCCTTAAAGATTAGAGAAACTCCCCCCGCGGCTGTGGATGACAAGGTGGAGTTTCGCCTCTCTGCCTGCTGCTGCCGCTGCTGAGGCAGCAGACCATGTCTGTCTCTATGCTTCCATGGAGGACCATGTCTGTAGGTATAATGTATGCCATTATTCAGAAGACATCTACATGTCCCCAGAAGATTGCTTGGTTTGGACCAGAGGAACTGCAAAAGAGAGGACTCCCTGAGAACTTGGCCAGTGTGCCTCTGCTTTCCCTGGAGACATGGACCTGCGGCTTGCTTTCTTTAGCTTCCTGGTGCAGGGTTAGGCCCACTGCACACTTCACTGATAAGCAGCACTTCCTAACAACAGCATAATTCCAGTGATGACCTTGTGTAGATTTGGCAATTTCCTCAAATTTCCCCCTTCTCTTTTATAATTAAACAAAACAGTTTTATTATTTTTTTCTAACATTCAGCATTTTTTTAATTTTTTTAAAAATTGAAAATAGATTTCTTTCATATAATATATTCTGATTTTGGTTTCCCCTTCCCCCTAATAGTTTTTAAAGATCTCATGTGAAAGCCAAAGGTTCATAGTGCAAAGTATAACACAGGTTGATGGCTGTGTCTAGGAGAAATGCACATATTTCCACTCTACTCCTTCCTGATGAGGGACCTCCCTGGTGGGCAGTGTGGCCCAGAACCACCAGGCCCCAGGACGATAACCTGTAACCACAAAGGAGCTGGCTTGACAGGCATTAACCATCTGGAGCGACACTGCAGGAGTAACCCAATCTTCCCTCCCAGAAAGTTCCCCATGGCGCACATGCCTGGAGCTTCAGAACTCAAACTGCTTCACTCCCCCGCAAAGGCACAAAATATGAATCCATCTATATGCAGCATCAATAACCAAAGACGTTGCTTGAAAAAAGATTTTTTTTTATTTCTACTCATTAAATTGCAATAGCTGAAATGTCTCAAACAAATGTGTTGGAACAGCTCCATGCCAAACGTTCCCACACAAACACAGGGTATTCAGCCTGAAAGAACAAAGCGCCAACAGCCATCGAGCTGTGATGCAAGCCACATGGTGCTCCAGAATGCCGTGTGCTGCCTATCCCACCAAAATTAGCTTGGAAGCATTCCTCCCATGGGCCCCTCTCTGCTTGCCTTCCTGCCTTCTGACTCGGAACACATCACAAGACACTTGGCTGCAGGACAGAACAAAACAATTATGATCAAATGTTCATTTAACCCCTAAAGAGAACTGATACATTCTTAAATGTGCAGGCTATCAAGAAGACCCATCCAATTCCCAGACAAGATCAGCTCCAAGTTAACTTGGGAAGGTTTACTTGACCTTCCTGGATCCTGGGGTGCTGCAGTCTTGGGGTGAACACTTGGGCAGAGTCAAGACCCTAATGGAGCTTCAGAGGAGAAGCACAGGTGACCTTCTCACAGGAAAGACAGGCTGAGGCTGAATGGGAGGGGGGCAAAGTGTACCAGTGAAGGCAGTTTACTTAGAAGTCTGTTAACTAGCCCAGGATCCCCACATTCTGTGAGGTGGAAGAAAATGAAACTGGTGTCCAGAAGCTACCATCTTGTCAAATATGCAGGATACACACAAAATTTCATGTCAGCATACAAAGAAAACATTTTAACCGCAAAATATGTTAGTAAGATGTCAAATGATCAGTGTTTGTGTGTATATATGTGTTTCAAATATCCCAGGCTCGTCATCTATGTAGCTGTGCTGGCTAGTTTCCTGTCAACTTGACACGAGCTACAATTATTTGAAACATGGAACTTCTTTCTCAATTAACGATTGATGGCGAGGACCCAGAACATTGTGTGGGGGGCCATATCCCTGGACTGGTGGTTCTAGATTATGTAAGACAGCAAGACTGAGCAAGGTATGAGGAGCAAGCCAGTAACCAGCATCCTTTCATGACCTCTGCATCAGCTCCTGCTTCCAGGTCCCTAAGTTCCTGTCCTGACTTCCTTCAATGATGAACAATAATAGGGAAGCCAAAAAAACCTCTTTCACCCTGCAAGTTGCTTTAGTGCTAGAGTTTCTGATTCTCAATAGTAACCCAAACGAAGACAGTAGCCAAGGATGACCTTGAATTTCTGGTCTTCCTGCCTCAACTCCAGAGTGCTGGGATTATAGGCATGTATTCCCACACCCAGTTTTTAATGGGGTGATCTGGTTCATGTCCAGGGCCTGTGTGTCATAAGCAAACTCAACGTTATCAGCACCTCCAAGTCTTACTTTTGGAGCGTTTCCATTCGCGGTTTGTATTTGTTTGTTGAGGCAGGGTCTCACCATGTAATGCATCCTAATGTCTTACATTTGGAGATAAAATATTATCATCTATTTGATTGGAACAGAGCCTCGTTTTTGAGTCAGTGATATAGTCCATAGGTTCCCTCATGAGATCCCCGTGAGAGCTCTCTGTAGGTCGCAGAGGCACACGCTGAATGAGCACCACCAAGACAGCACCAGTGGCTGGTAGCACTGGTGGCATTTGGGCCTCCCTAGGGATGCGCTCTGCCCTGGTGGAGGTCCTGGGTTAGGTATGAGAACCTGCTTGTCTCCTGGCCCCTTGGCCTCATGCAAGGCTCTGGACCTTGCCTGCACTCCACCACTCACTGGGAGCTGCTTTGCTGTTGCAAAAGAAATCCTAAGACACCAAGTCAGAGCCAAGAAAGCACATATGGTCTCATTTCCTGCAGGAAAGAATGGAAGGAATAGGGATGAAGGTGCTTGGCTTATTTTTAGAGAAAAGGTACCAAGCAGAGTAGTGACTTTGCTAAATTATTTGTAAAGGTAATTTTAAAAGACAGGTGTGGTGCATTTCCTGAAACCAGATTCCATTAAAAAAAAAAAAAAAAGGAAATGTGTGTCAACCTGCCGTCTCCTTGACATAGGAAGCAAAAGCCACTTCCCATCCTCCGCAGCACCCCAGCCAGGCATTGGTCATTTCCCCACTTTCCCCAGACAGGGCTCCAATCAGCCAGGCTCAGGACTGCAATCTGCAGGAGGCCACTGTCTGTAATATCTCCTCTCTGGTTCAGTATGGAGCTGGCCAAAGGAGCTTTCCGGTCCTTCCACACAAAACAGCAGTCAGCACTTTCTGCGAGCTTACAGGCTCTTCAGCTACAGATTGAACCCACTATTGCTAAACTACCTTTAAAAAACTATCAGCACTGAATAGGGTAGACTTGGTTTTTTTCCTTTGCCATTACTCCCTGAACTACTCTGTATGACAGTCATTTACACAATGAAATTATCTAGGGGAAATTCAATGCGTACAGAGCAGGCTACGGCTTAGACTTAGTGGCTGAAGCGCTTGCCTAGCATGCGGGAGCCTACAGTTCAGTTCCTGGTACTGCACAGCCGGTGTGGTGACTCACACCTGTAATTCCAGCTACAGAGGGGCGGGCGGAGAGAGGGGCAGGAGGATCAGAAGTCTAGGGTAATCCCTGACCACCTTATAGCCTGTGCTACAGGAGGCCCTAGGAGACAAAGAGGAAGAAGAGGAGGATGGAGGCAGGTAGGGGTGTTGCACCAAGCTCATTAACCTGAGTTTGATGCCCAGAACACGTGCGGCAGAAGAATACAACGACCCCTCCCAGAGTTGTCACTGTTTCCTACCTTGTACAGTCTCATACATACACATGCTAACACACACACACACACACACACACACACACACACACAAAGAGAGAGAGAATAAATGCTAAAGACATTTTAGTTTTAGTGTTTAAAACAAAATTAAAACTCAGAGTTAAAATAAGTAGAAAAGTCCACAGAAGGCTGCCCATTGGTTAGCTGGCTGGAGCGTGTCACTGTAAGACCCTCGGATTCCTGGATTTCCCTATTTGTGAAGTCCTGACACCAAAGCGGGAGGAAGACTGGGTCTAGGATGTTGAGAGGAAGTGAGAAACCGACAAATGCCATCTCCCCAAGCTGTCCTCAGGGCTGGTCTGGGACACAAAGCCACCCTAAGAGTGTGTCACTCAGACTTGTCTCTGAATGGGAACCTGAAGCAGCAGCCGGGAAGGTGGGGCTTTCTCCTAGCTGGCTTTAAGCATCTTGCTCCAGGAAGCACACAGCCGCAGGCTGGAGCCGGATTTCACCAGGCTGGAGCAGGAGCAAGCCTGCAGGGCTGTAAAAGGAAGCAATGCGGCCTGGAGCTCAGCAGTTCTTGAGTAGACTGACATACTAGGCCTATGTCCCCGCTGTGGAGGGGCCTTAAGTCCAGTCAGAATGCTTTGCTTACCCCGTAACAGCCATGCCGCTATCACACCATGGCAGTATCTTGCCATACCAGTCATTACTATACTTCACAGCTGATTAAGATTGTGGATGACTCCTCCAACCCCAGAAGACTACAAAGCATTTTCCAGTGCTGTAACTTTGTACCAAAGACATTTGGTATTCCCATGAGTCTGACTAAGGAGAAACCAGAATTATAGGGTTGCTTTGTTTTGCTTTGTCTTCTGAAGTCCTGACTAATGGTGGTACCAACACAGGCCACAGATCAGATCAGCTATTGCAAAAATGACATTTTAACACCGCAGAAATGCCATAGCATTCTCATGCCACAGGTGAGTGTTGTCAATTGCTTATCACTGTCATCGCTTCAATTAAGATGGCACTCTTATCAGTAGGCTCTACGGGCAATTAATTTCTTTTTTCTTCTTTCATGTTGGTTTGGTTTTATTTATTCATTTTACATCCTGATCACAGCCCCCCCCCCACATACTCCTGCTCAACATTCTCCCCAAGCCTCCTCCTCAGAGAAGGGGGAGGGCCCTGTGGGTACCCTGGCACATTAAACCTCCTCCTCAGAGAAGGGGGAGGGCCCTGTGGGTACCCTGGCACATTAAACCTCCTCCTCAGAGAAGGGGGAGGGCCCTGTAGGTACCCTGGCACATTAAACCTCCTCTTCAGAGAAGGGGGAGGGCCCTGTGGGTACCCTGGCACATTAAACCGATTCAGGGTTTGGCACATCCCACTGAGGCCAGACAAAGCAGCAACAGCCGGGAAGGTGTAGCTTTCTCCTAGCTGGCTTTAAGCATCTTGTCAGGGGAACAAGGTGCAAAGGCAGGCCCCAGAGTCAGAGAGGGCCCTGCCCAGTGGCTGGGAGACCCACATGAGGACAAAGCTGCGTATTTACTTCATAGGAGCAAGGGGCCGAGGATCAGTCCATTATGCTCTCCGGTTGGTGAAATGACTGCCCTTCAGGAAAAATCATATTTCCAAATCATGCTTGTGAGTGTTTCTTGATTACAACAGCAAAACCTATTAATTACATAAATGTGTAACATTCAGAAAAGGAGGAGTAAATGGACAGCAATGAGAGCCCCAGGCTCTCTGGACTGCAGCCTTCCTATCTACGAAGTTGGCATCATCGTAATGAGTTCTTTCAGTCTTTTTAGTATAATGTGCTAGCTTTTCCATACCTGCCTATGAATATTCAAAAACACATTTCTAGTGGCCACAGGGTTGGGCTATATGAATGTTTCAAGAATTAGAAATTTAATCATTTTCCTTTGGGGATATTTTGGTTGTTTTCTTTTTTCTGATAGAATGAATAAGATTTCTGTGAGAACCCCAAGGTATGAGCCTTCACACCCAGCCCAGTTATTTCCACATTCCTGGAAGCAGAATGGCTCTCCAATGCTGAAAACACAAATGACTTCAAAGATGTGAAGTCAAATGCAGCACAGAGTAGGGCTTCAACTTCACCACTTTGGGAGAGAAGCAAGGATGGTCTCTCGGTTCAAACCATGGTCCTGTGAAGGACTTGGCTAGCAAACCTGGCTACCCACACATCCAAAACCAAAGGTGAAACTATGGAGCCTCAGAATGCATCTGACTGGCCAAAGCGCGTGCGTGCGTGCGTGCGTGTGTGTGTGTGCGTGTGTGTGTGTGTGTGTGTGTGTGCGTGTGTGTGTTGTGTGTGCGAGCATACACATGTGCTTTCAAGAAAGGGGAGTCCAAGGATGGGCATCAGATGTCTTTCTCTGTTACTCTTCACCTTACCTTTTGAGACTGGGTTGCTTACTAAATCCAGCTCTTACTGACTAACGGAACCATGAGCTCCATGGATCTCCTGTCTTGATACCCTCCTTTCAAAGTGCTAGTTACAGAGATGTGCAAGCATAAACAGCCTTTGTGTGTATCCTGGGATTCCGGCTCAGGCCTTTGTGATTACACAACAGGCACTTTATTGGCTCACCCATCTTCCCAGCCACTCAAAACTGTTTCTGTTCATTTTAGGACACAGCCAGTCTCCCTTGTAAATAGATGTGAATTAATGTATTAGAATTATATCATGGCAGGAAGATAAACATATTGATGGGACTTCTAGAACAGTTTCCTTGGAGCAGAGGGGGTCATAAGAAAACCCTTTTGTGTTCCCCCCTTCTAAGGTTTGGAAAGAAGATGTGATGGCTGGAACTCCAGAAGTCAACTCAGGGTCTAAAAATGAAGTCAAACTAAATACACTGGAAAAGCAAGGCTAGTGCCTAGAACCTTGCTGATACCTAGGAAATTTATGCTGTCCAGAGAGTCACACAGCCTTCTATAAGCTAAGAGAATAACCACTAGGAGTTAAGTCAGCACTGTTTTGTTTTCTCTCACAGACAGCCAAGGTTTTAATTGATGAGAGTGTTCTTATATAGCCATTGTGAGGATAATATAATTTATTCATGTACTTGGCATATAGAAAGATCTCAGAAGGTAAGATGCCAGCTTACATAATGACATCCGGTTTCTGTGCCCAGAGCGTGCTGACTTCTAAAGATCCTTCCTCTCTCGTTTTTGCTCTAAGGTGAATCCACAACAACTCTCCTCTGGCTTCCAGTTGTAGATATTGCTGGTGATCTAAGCAGTTTATCTCCGCACATAAATTCTTCCTTCTTCCTCCAGTTTCCCCTTCCCACCTGAAAGCTCAGGTTCAGTTATTGGGAGTTCCAGGCCCATAAGCCTTCCTCTGAAATACCATAATAATTTCCGGATTTTCCAACAATCAGCTGAAATATTGGCTATCATATTCATCACTCTCAGAATATGTCAGCAGCCGGCGCTGTCACCCACTCGGGCCTGAAGTTCTGTGTACAGTTCAGCTGCTCTGGACACAGCTGACGCATTCCCAGTCCTCCGAAGCTTCTTCTCAAGATGGGAATCAGGGCACAAATTCCTCATTATAGGAGACAAATCATCCTCTCCTGTTCTGCACCGCCTCTCCTTTAAGGAAAGACATTGGTTGCTATACGCAGGTTGGGGACTCATATCTGAGTGTCCGAAATCAAATCAGTTCATTCATTGTGATGGCTAACCTTCACTGTCAACGAAGATTAGATTTAGATTAAATCACCTGGGAGACAAATCTTGGGGTACAGCCATGAGAATGCTTCTACAGAGACTTAGCTGGAGTAGGAAGATCTCCCTGGTTATGGGCACCATCATACCATGGGCTAGGCTCCTAGGTTGAAGATAAAGGGGAATGAGTTGAACACTGGCATTCATTTCTCTCTGCTTTCTGACTGTGGATGCCATGTGACTGGCTGTCTCACTGCCAAGCCTGATGTTTTGTGATATTTTGTGACACAGTGAGAAAAGTAGTTAATAAAGCCAGTCACAGGGTGATTCATGTGAGTTTGATAAGTGGCTATATTTAAAAAGTGAATAAATTGTTTGATTCACTTTTGTTTGCAAACATACATGCAAATATGAATGGGGATAGTAATACTTCTTAGGGAAACACTGGAAGCAATTCAAAAGCAGCAGAGTGTGCATACGCGCCGTTCCAGCCACGGACAGGGTGACTCTCATAAACCAGGCAACAAGGAGAGCGCGCTGAGTTAATACACAGATGGCAAGGACAGTGTTGCTGCTCTGTCCTGTTTGTCTGCTGTCTGCTGACTTCTTAGCTATCCCCAGGCATTTGTAGTAAATTTCTACATTCACTCCCTTCCCCAACCTTCTACTCCATCTTCCTGGTTCTGTGAACCCCTGACTTCTGCAACTCCCATGATCCTCCATGCTTCTGTGTCTTCTGACTTTCAAGTGTTAAACTTCGCTGTCCTAAAGGGAAAGGGGAAATAGTGAGAAGGTTTAAGAAGGAGGGCATTTGAGAATAAAGCAGAGCAGAGGATTGAGGGAGGGACACACTAACAATGAAAAAGCAACATGGAAACCTACTATTTTATAAGCTTCCTATATCTATTTTTTCATACAAAGGAGATCAATTGGACTTTCACTGCACAGAGGATTTATGCACTTTCCAGAAGCCATAGGTTGCCAAGCAAAAATCCCAGGGCCCGGTGTGGATACCTCCTCTCCTCTCACTTCTTGCTCCAAAGTGTTCTAGAGACCTCCGAACAATACAGACTATTTCCTTTGCTTTTGATTTCCCACCCAAACTAGATGGTGATATTGATTGCCAAAGACACCACACACTTGGGTCACAGGACATGGAGAAATCAAGTTGGTGCTGAACGAGAAGCTTCCTCCACGCTGCCCAGCTGTTTGTAGTATAGGAAGGGCCTACGCAGGTGCTGCAGGGAAATCATTGGCAGTCTCCCCAAGATGCTAATCTTGTGAGCTATAATGACGACTGATCTAGAAAGATATGTCCATGCTTTAATAGTCACATCAATGTTCCCGAGGATAAACAGCCTCTTCTGAATTGGATTTAAGGTCTGCTCGACGGAAGAAAATGCTTCCCTGGAGTGTAGATCTGGCTAACAGCACAGAGCTCACAGGTCCCTCCCAGGTCCCAGGGTAGCCTGCTATTGCTCTGCTAAATAGACACAGTTCAAACTGCCCTCTGAGTTCATTTCTCCACCCATAGAGTGCACCTCTCAGGCTCGTCAGAGGCGTTTCTTTGTGTGGTGGATGGTGGTTGACACAGAACCTCACAACTAGCAGAGAATAAGCATCAGCAGAGCTCAGCCACAAATGCGACATCTGTAAGCCACCGCTCCCCAAGGCTGAGGGACCAACACAGGGGAGGAGACAGAGAGATTATAAGAGCGTGAGGTCCGAAAGAGCTGGAGTGAAACACTCTCCTCTAAATATAAGTACACTAAATGCTCAGCGCATGAGCCCACAGCAGCTGTGGCTGGCTGCGAAAGATCAAGCCAGACCACACTTTAGCACCGGGTGGGAGGGAAGCATGAGCCCCGACCCCTGACTGGGAAGCTCAAGACATTTGATGGTCTCTGGGTGAGGGAGTCAATTTTTTGTAACTGGACAACTCCTAGTAAATAGGTCAGTCACACTTTAGTAGATGCCCCTACAGCCGGGAATGTAGGAGCAGCTCACACTGGGATGCATAGATTATAAAGGGAGGAACAGGAACAGGTGGAGGAGGACAGGAAGGAAGGAAGGAGGGAGAGAGGGAGGGAAGGAGGGAGAGAGAGATGGAGGGAGGAAGGGAGGGAGAAGAAAACAAAGTTGGACATTGAGAAAAGAAGCACGAGTAGATTTCAAAGAGATTGGGGAACAAATCGGGTGATCATTCCCCTGTGTTCCTTCTTCCCATACCCTGTTCTCTAAGCTTATCTCCACCAGCTGCTATGGCTTGCTCAGTTGCACTGTAGTCTCACTGGACAGTGTGTTCCCTTCTTTCTCCGTGTCTTTCAGCTTTCTGGTTCCTTTGTGCTCATTCCTCTTTGCCTTAGAGACGGTACCGTTGGAACAGCCCAGACATCAAATTATCTGATGGCCTCCATCATCTCTGATGGTGGTTTCTCAGCATTGCAGGAGAAGATGGTAGCTCAGTCAGTCACAGACTGGGGCTGAACTGTAGTTTCCAGACCCAGATGAAACCATTGTTTCCTTCTCATTTCAGAATCTTCCTGTTCCTAATTCCTCAGCCTGAAGATTCACCTGTACTCACCTTTCCCCCTCCCCGCCAACTCGTTAGAAACAGGGTCTCCCACCTGCTCCCGTCCTGGTCCTTAATTACGAATCATCTCGTCTTACTCCCCCAGCTTTTCCTCAGCACTTACTACCAACCCCATAGTCACAGCTTCTTCTGCTGCAACTTAAAAATACCCCAGCATAGCTGGGTGTGGTTGTGTGCATGCCTGCTTTCCCAGGACTCGGGAAGAGAAAGAACTTCAGACCAGCCAGGCCAATATAGTGTCTTTAAAACACAAAACCTACTCATTTACTATCTCAAAAACCGTGGTTTTCCTCACACATTCTAGCTGCATCCTTCGCTCACACAGGTGTGCAGATGTTCTGGTCTCTTCTGTTTCCTGAGCTCTATGATGAAGACATCTGGAAATAACAGTGGCAAAAAATGTATTTAAGAAGATGAGCTAAAAGTTTAGAGAAATAGACTGAGCAGTGTAAGCATGTGCCGGGTGGCGAGAATGAATGGAACTGCGATGGAGCGTGTTTTCATACGCCGTGAGCCACTGTTTATGGTGTAGCCGAGTGCCCTGAGGGTTATCTGAGCACCCTGGGCACCACGCTGACACCGTGTCCTGGCCCCTGTCACACCGTCTGGCACAAAGCGCGCATGCACTTTTCTAAAGGCTCAGGAAGTACCCTCTGTGGCCACTGCGTGCACTCTTCTAAAGGCTCAGGAAGTACCCTCTGTGGTCACTGCGGCTCAAGAGGGCAGTAGCAGAGTTTGGGGGTGTGAGGCTGGGAGGGGGCAGAGCTGGGGGAGGGAGGGGTAAGGCTGGAAGGAAGAAGTGGGAGGGCTGGGGGAGGGAGAGAGTGGGAGGGCTGGGGAGGGAAGAAGTGGGAGGGCTGGGGGAGGGAGAGAGTGGGAGGGCTGGGGGAGGGAGAGAGTGGGAGGGCTGGGGAGGGAAGAAGTGGGAGGGTTGGGGGAGGGAGGGGGCTTCCTGGGGGTAGGGAAGGGTGGGGTTGAAGAGTTCTCCCTCCAGGCCTCACTCACTGCACACTGGAAACAAGAGTTTCTTGAGAAAAATTAACTCTACTCACTTCTGGCCTCAAACTCGTGACCCTCCTGCCTCTGCCTCCTTCATCAAATCCTACCGGTGTGTGCCACCACAACCAACCTACTCATGGCTCTTGACATTTGAACTTTTTGAAACTTTAATTATAACAAACTTATTCTGACATATTTAAAATCCTCTAAAGTTTCTTACAGATAGACATGTATGATGAGCGTGTTCCCCGCCTCTGCTCTCCAGTTAGTCCCTTCTGCTTTCCTGGAGGCTTCATTTCTAATATATATGATTTCATATGACTGTTTATGAAACATAGACCTAATGGCTCTATGAGAAACAACACTCGATGTTTGTCTCTCTGAGACTGGCTTAATTCACTTAACATGATCATCTTTAATTGAACCCATTTTCCCTCAAATTCCATAAATACATTCTTTTTTTTTCCATAATTTTATTTTTCTCATTAGTTACATTTTGTTAATTCTGTATCCCAGCTGTATCCTCATTCCCTCCCCAGTCCCACCCTCCCTCCCTCATCTCCTCCCTGCCCCTTTCCAAGTCCACTAGTAGGGGAGGACCTCCTCCCCTTTCATATGACTCCCTTTTGTCAGGTATTTTCAGGACTGGCTGCAAAGCCCTCCTCTGTGGCCTAACAGGACTGCACCTCCCTTGGGAGGTGGGGAGGTCAAAGAGCCAGTCATTGAGTTCCTGTTAGAAATAGTCCTTGTTCCCCTTACTATGGGAAACCAATTGATTACTGAGCTATCACGGGTCACATCTGAGCAGAGGTTCTAGGTTTTATCCTCTCATGGTCTTTGGTTGAGTGCCCATCTCAGAAAAGACCCTGTGCCCAGATACATTTGGTCCTTGTGGAGCTCCTATCCCTTCCACATCAAACTCCCCTTCTTTCATATGATTCCCTGCACTCTGCCGAAGGTTTGGTTGTGAGTCTTAGTATCTATTTTGGAGCACTGCTAGGTAGAGTCTTTCAGATGCTTTCTGCGGTAGACTGCTGTCATACGTTCAATGCATATCCCATTGGTCTTTCTAAATGAGGATTGATCATCATACCCCGTGTCCGCTTTCTTGATTATCTTCTTTAGGTGTGTAGATTTCATTATGTTTATCCTATCTTTTAGGTCTATATAAGCGAGTATATTCCATGTTTGTCTTTCTCCTTCTGGGATACTTCATTCAGAATGATCTTTTCTAGATCCCACCATTTGCCTGCAAATTTCATGATTTCCTCCTTTTTGATTGCTGAGTAGTATTCCATTGTGTAAAAATACCACAATGTCTGTATCCATTCCTCTGTTGATGGACATGTTGGAGGGGTTGTGGAGAAAGGGGAACCCTCCTCCACTGCTGGTGGGAATGTAATCTGGTACAACCACTTTGGAAGTCAATCTGGCACTTTCTCAGACAATTAGGAATAGCGCTTCCTCAAGACCCAGCTATACCACTGCTAGGCATATACCCAAAATTTGCTCAAGTACACAATAAGGACATTTGCTCAACCATGTTTGTAGCAGCTTTATTTGTAATAGCCATAATTACATTCTTTATAGCTGAAAAAAAATATCCCTTGTGCACATACGCCACATTTTTTCCTCATTAAATCCAAGCAATTAAAAGAAAAAACTGAAGAAAGTCAAATGTGGTGGTGCTTCTAGCACTCAAGAGGCTGAGGCAGGAGAATTGCTAGTTTAAGACCTGCCTAGGCCACAAGAACTCACCAAGGCAAGGCCATGCAGCATAACTCTCATTCAAAAATAAAAGGGGGAAAGACAGAAAGAAAAGAAAGCCGAAAGGCAAGTAGGGAAGTGTTAGTCCAGGGAAACCCTGTTGATTATATAAGGTCGGTGCGGTGAAGAACACTGTTTCAGAGTCTGTGGGAAACAATGCTGAGCGGGCATGACATCTGCAGTCAGGAGGCAGAGAGCGACGAGAGCTGACGCTCAGCCAGCTTCCCCCTTTCTTCAGCCCATGAGCTTCTGCATGGTGCCACCCGATTTCAGGGTGGGCCTTCACTCCTCTGTCAAACTGTGGGAATGTTCTCAAAGATACCCCAGAGCAGTGTTGCTGGGGCGACCCTAAATCCCATCAAGTTGACAATGAAGATGAACCACTGCAAGCAGCAGTCTTTAAGGGGACACTGAGGCTCTAGCTCTTGCCTGACTCCTTTTTCCTTCCTGGCACCCTGATGTAAGCAGATCTGCTACAGCACTGGGATTCACAGGGAAGCTGTTCCTCAGCATGGGCCCAGAAGCAGCAGAGGTGAACGGCCTGGGCGAAGGCTTTCTCACGCCGTTGTTTGTCATAGTAACCCGATCAGCACACAGGGGAAAGAAAGGACCTGAAGGCCTCTCTCCCCCTCCTCTGCTCTGGGAGTCATTGCTGATGAGTCTGGTCTTTCACGTTAGAGCCTAGCAACGAGCTGAAGAACCCATGCCCTTGACCTTCCACCCTCTAGCAAGATTTCTGAAGTTGCCCGCACTTACAGGAAGAGTCGGAGGAATGAACATTTCACTAAATGTAACTTGAACAATCTGTGTTATTAAAGCAAGCTGATCATAAATCAGAAGAATAGGTGGAATCTAAATTACATAAATGAGACAGGAAGTTGGCCATAGCCCCATCTTGGCAAGCCATCATACCAGGGTTCCACAAGGTCACAATGGTAATTCATTTTCTAAAATTACTTAATGCTGCTGTCTGTGGCCAAATAGTTATTTATCTTCAAGTACAGCTGTGTGTCACTTCAAGGTAAAATTGATACTTGAAGATCCAAGTTTATGCTTGAGCAAATTGTTATAGGCCATAGAACTCGAATTCTTTACAAAGTGGTGTTCATTAGGTACTTTAAAACAATACTCCATTGACAACAGTTATGAAAACTCCTTTTACATTGGCTGAATAGTTTGCTCAATTGGTAAAGCACTTGATTTATAAGCAGGGTACCAGAGTCAAATCTCCAACACCTGTGCAAAAATCCAGGCATGGGGACCAGAGACCTGGCCTGGTAGTGAAATGTTTGCTGTGCAAATACAAGGACTTGGGTTCAGACACCCAAAAGCCAAACAAAAGCCAGAAATACTGGTGTACCAATGTAACTCTAGCGTTGGGCAGAGAGACTGGAGAATCCCAAGGGTTCACTGGCCACACAGTCTAGTTAAAACAGCAAGACCCAGGTTCAATGAAACACCCTGTGTTTGAGATGATAATGATGATGATGATGGTGGTGGTGATTATGTCGCTTCTGCTGCTGCTACTGATAATGATGATGTTGATGATGATAATGATGATGGTGACGACAATTAGAATGATGATGATAATGATGTTGTTGATGATGATGTGGAGAAGCAATGAGGAAGACATATCCACGTATGTCTTCCACATATCCACTCCTGGACTCCATATGCCCTACACAGCAAGCACACACACATGCACACACACACTCCTTTACACTGCCTCTCCTAAAACATAGTTCCTGTACATGTCTAAATAGTTCTCCACAGAGGAAACATCCCTCACAATCTTCATCTAAGCGCATCTTGTGGTAAGGTAAGTTCCTAAAATGTGAGTGTCTGAATTCTGCCAGGCCAGATCAATGGAGTCAATTCTAACTTCCATTCAAACTAGAATAATTAATAACAGATTATTTTGTGGTTATTGACTTAGCTCAGTGCAGTCTTGAAAAACAGCCAAAAATATCTACATAAACTCTATGAAGGGTTTATCTCCAAGACATCCACACAAGCCTTCTTCCATATTTCTAGAGAAGCCTGTCTCTTTACCTGCCTCCAGCAAGGCAAGCTACACACACTAACAAATAAAGTCAGTGAATATCTTACAGTCAGCTGGTATAGGGGCTTCCTAAGTTAGTACAGCTTCCATCCTTCAGCAGGTGTGTGGTCACATCTCTGTCAAGTTCATTTGCATTACCTAATGATGATGGACAACCTTGAACTACACAGGAAGCCATGCATTCATTAGATGATTGCAGCAAGCAATTAGACCATCTAGAGACCTTAAGTTCATAATATCAACCATAACAATGTAGCATATACATTATTCAAAGATGCTGGGGAAACAGGTTTATGTGGTTGTGAAAGTGCAGCCTTTGCTCCGACACTCTTAACCAACATTAAGAAAACAAGGCAAAAACTTTATGGTTTGATAGTAAAAGGTAAATTTGACACACAGTTGAAGGATGTGAATTCTGGAAAAGAAATGGCTGGGTTCTCAGGAGAGAAACTAATTTTATCTGGACTAGGACATGTCCTAGTTTGGTTTCTATTGCTGACATAAAACACTAGGCAAAGCCAACTAGGGGAGGGAAGGGTTTATCTCAGCCCACAGTTCTGTACCACACCCCATTGCTGAGGGAAGTCAGGGCAGGGGAGACCTGGAGGCAGGAGGGGAAGCACAGATCATGGAGGGGCGCCCTCACAAGAAGGCTTGCTGTTCTTGCTTCCCCCCTTGCTTACAGACCCACCTGCCTGGAGAGGGCACCACCCGTAGTGGTGTGGACCCTCCAACGGCAATCATGAAGCAAGAAAACGCCTCCCGACAAACCCCTAGGCACCTGATGCAGGCATTTTCTCAGCTGCTGTCCCCTCCTCCCACGGCCTCTAGTTTGTGCCAAGTTGCCAAAGACGGAGGATGGCCAGGGCTGTTGGACGCAGAACACCGGGGAGGCTCTAACCAGAACCCTCCAGGCATGGTGTCCTCTTCCTTCCTCATGTGTGGGGCCTTCTCGGCAGCTTTCAGATGCAGTTCTAGCACAGATGCAAATAGGTTTGCTTGTTTCCCAGAATTAAAAGTGTAAAACCTGGATCACGAGCTATACCAAAAACTCTTTTTTTTCTTACAAAAGAGATCTTAATTTATGCAGATGTGACTCCATCAGCCTGACTCCCCCCTTCTGCACGAAGCTACACATTCTATGCAAAAGGAGCATTGCTGAAACTTTCTGTCCTTTCTCCTCTGCCCACATTCTACACTGCAGGGAGCAGCTGGCACCTCCCGCCTCTTTCATGTGAGGCTGTAGGAACAGCTCCACCCAGCACAGAACAGCGCCATCTGTGTGCGTTTGCCAATAGCATTGTGAGGACAAAAAGGGCTTTCCAGACCTTCAAAGCTCAAGTTGAAAGGAAGAACAGGCGTCTTGGCCTGGCTTCGTGCTGGGAGTGACCTTTCTGTTGTAACTACTGAGAATGAAAGCTGTCAGTCTTGGAGAACTGATTCCATAAGCTCTTGTTTCACGACTTCATTAGAATACACCTTTTGAAGTTCTGAGAGGTGAGGTGTAGGGATGTGTCCACAGTGAGGCTAAAGAGGAGCCTCTAGGGAACACAAGATCCCAGGTGAAGCAACTGTGGGGTTAGGAGACAGCAGGTGATCAGAGGAAGGGCTGGAGGATCGCACTTGGTATGAACTGCAGAGAGCCTTCTGTTTCCTAAGAAAACCCACAAGCTGGATCAATCCAGTTGGGTTTTAATTAGAATGGGAATCAATTGGGAAACCAAATTCCAAGGCTAATTCTAGCACTGTCCAAAAACAAAAACAACAGTAAAAAGGAAGCTCAATTAGACATTGTCTTACACTTCTCAGTGAAAATGGAAGCATCTGCTTAATTAGAAAAAGACATCATTCATCTAACACAAATTAGGAGACTCTTCTGTGGAGGGTGCGTGCACAATTACGTGAGGGTGGGTAAGAATTTCTATAACTCCAAGAACATGTTTACCGAATTACACAGCCTTTGATGAAATTCTCATTGCATCCTGTTCTCAGGGCTGCAATGAAGGGAGTTAGCCTTATCTTTAAATGAACAAATGCCAAGAATATCCCATCCCAATCATCTTTCCCAGCGCTGCAAGAAAAATGTGTAACTTTTTTGTTTTTAACTGTATGTACATTTAACAGTCCCTTTCCTATGCTGGCTATATTTTCCAAATTCATTTTTATTGAATTGGTCTAGCTGAAAATTTAATTGGCTTCCTATAAGACAAAAATAGGCTTTTATGACAGTTGTACTGAATTTTAAAAATGCAAAATAGAAAAATAAAATTATGCAAACACAGTTCCTCAGAGGATTAGCTCCACCTCACTTTCCCTTGGAAATCTAGACTGCCCACCTGTCATCTGTAGGAGTCCAGAAAATTGTCGCACAGGTGAGCATGGAAAGCATTGTCTCTCTTGGTTTAGGAATGAGAGCTACCTACCCAGGATGGGAATCAACACTGCATTGCAGGTGGCTGAGTGGCTGTCTTCACATGAAGAACAGGAGGCCAAAATCACTCTTACATCTACCTTTTCTTCTTGAGATAAAACTTCTCATTGTCCTGGAGCTCATCACTTAGCTAGACTGGAAGGACTCCAAACTCCAGGGATCTATCCGTTTCCATCTCCATGCTCCCTGGGCTTGGTTTTCCTTTTTTCTTTTTTTTTAATGTGGTTTCTGGCAACAGAAGTCAAATTTTCATGTTTGCATGCTATACGTTTGGCTGGCTGAGCATTTTCCAAGCCATGACACTGTGTTGTCATTTAGAGAAAGGGCATCTTCTACTGTCCACTCCCTCGTCTGGGAGTGCCTCAAGAACAACACTTGAGGACCTGCCTCGTGTACATTCCAATAGGTAGCCCAGCATTGCTTACCTGTTCCTGAACAAACTGAAGTGTCAGATCTGCTAGTGCGAAACAATCAAGTGTAAAAGCAACAAGCTACCCAAAAAACTATGTTTTGTTTAATGGAATTCAGTTTTCACACACAAAGGAAGCAAAATTTTAGTGAAATATTTTTCTTTTCTCTACCAGAATTCTTAAAAGAAATAAAAGGGAGTAATATTCAAACTCAAAGGTCTATCTCTGTCTCTGCCCTGACTGACTCTCCCTCCCCTTCCTTCTTCCTCTCTTTCAGTTCAGGTTGTATTCCTATGTAAAGACGGAAGATTTTTGTTAGTGAAGTGCCCATGGCTAGCATGATGGGCTGGAGAAGTGTTGGTCCTTTGTAATGACAGAACTTTTTAAGACTGTCAATGGAAGGCCAGCCACACTCTAGAGAAGAGCCAATGCATACCAGACTCTGGGATGGTTCACTCTCTAGGGCAGGTGTTGCCCAGGAGCAGCACCTGCCATTCCTTCCCAGCTCCTGTGGTGCCTGAAGCCCAATCCTTTATGGTACACAGAGGAGAAGATACCTTGCTACAAGCATAGCTGGGAACTCTGTTGTTAGGCAAGAAGACACCCTTTTAGAAACCCATGGTAAAGAACTCATTGTGGACCAAAGAATGTATGTGTATTTCAAGAAAGGGTGAATTCTGCTGGGCATGGTGGCACATGCTTCTAATGTCAGTATTCAGGAGGCAGAGATGAAAGGACCAGGAATTCTAGGTCATCCTTGGCCACTAAGTGAGTTCAAGAACAGCCTGGGCTACATGAGACCTTGTCAGAAATGAAAGAAAGAATGAGAAAGACAGAGAGAGGAGGAGAGGGAGAAAGAGAGAGAAAGATAGAGCCAGAGACACAGACAGGTAGAGACAGAGACAGAGAGGACTCTTTCTTCTAAGTGAGTCTCTTTTCCCACTGTCTAGAATTTATTTTAAACATCCCAGTACTCAGCATGGTCTAAACTCCCCTTTCCCTGATCTAGAATGTCACTCAGCTATGTCTTCTGTCTTTTTGTCAAGACAGGGTTTCTCTGTTGGAGGAGGTGTGTCACTAGGGGTGGGCTTTGAGCCCACACCATCCCCAGTTAGTGTTCCTCTCTCGCTCCTTCCTAACCCTTTCAAATTGCTCCACTAGTTGGGGATCATGCATTCAAAGATATGATCCTATGGGACCTGTGGAAGCCATTCTCACTCAAGCCATCACAATGTCCAGCAGAGTGAGCGGTAAATAACTGGCACTGGGATCTGGGGTGGACATCAGATAAATGGTAGTTCAGGACCATAGCAGGACAAAGCAAAGAGGGAGTGAAAATGAAGGGAAGAAAGGGGAAAGGAAGAAGAAAAGGAATAGAGGAAGGGAGGCAGGGAAGAGGGAAGGAGAAGAGAGGGAGGGAGGGAGAAAGGAGGTATGTGATTAGAAAGCCAGGAAGATCTTAAATAACCAAGGAACAGTCTGTCATCTCCTCCATGGGCACAGTTTCAGTTTCAGCCACATCTATCCTGAGAGAGATTCTGAAACAGGAAATACCTAATTAAGCCAGGTGTGGTGGTTTGTACCAATAATCCTAGAACTTGGGTGGTAGAGGCAGGAGAATCAGAGGTACAAGGTCATCCTCAGCCACATAGTAAAGTTGAGGCCAGCCCAGGTTTCATAAGATTCTGTCTCAAAAAAAAAAAAAAACTATCTAATTAGATTTATACTAATTTTATATCTATTTATATCTAGTAGCATAAAATTTGTATTTATCTTCAAGGTTACCTTATCCTCACACCTCTAGTCCCAGAACTGCTTTCTGATGCTCTAGAACCTTCTCCAGATCCCTCAACCCCATTTCTTCCACAAATGCAGAACATTCATCAGCCATGGAGACTGTCAGAGCCTGCGAAGGCAGAAGTTCTATTTCATCTGTTGAGCACAGAGAAATGTTCTGCAGACATGAGTTAAAAAGCTTTGGCTAATCTATGAGGGCAGCTGGGGGAAATGGAAGAACAATAGAGGACGGGCAGGTTTTGGAGAAAGTGTCCAAGAACGGAGCAGACACCAGAACCGGTACCATGTGTTCACTTGTGGCACTCAGAAGGCAATTTGACAAATGAGAAAAAACTGAAGTAGGAGCCGACTATTAAAATGAGGCTCAGAGTCAACAGTGCAGTCTGTGGAAGAAAAAGAAGAATCCAAGATAGGCTGTGGATAGCTCAGTGAGAAAACCCTCTTCAGCCCCTTTTCTCCATCAGCAGAGAGCCTCCCCAGTCTGACGCAGATCCCCTCAGTTTTTCCTGCTAAGATTCCACTGAGATCTGTCAATGCCTACAGCACAGGCAGGAAGACCAGAGTTTCATCCCCAGAACCCAAATGAGAAAAGCCAGACATGGCAGCAGGCACCTGTAATTCCTGTGCTGAACAGATAAACTCAGACAGCTGGAGCTCCCTGGCCAACCACCCAGCCTAACTACCCAGCTCCAGCTTCAGCATCTCATAAATAAATAAATAAATAGATAGATAGATAGATAGATAGATAAATAAATAAATAGAAGTGAAGGGGACATTCCATGAGGAAGGACAACTGAAGACAGCCTCTGGCCTCTGTGTGCATGGGTACAGGCGCGCGCACACACACACACACAGAGAGAGAGAGAGAGAGAGAAAGAGAGAAAGTGAGAGAGCCACATATATATAACCTTTTGGAAATGTGATCTATAATTGAAGATGGCTTTAAATGACAGTTTTCACCTCATGAGTTTATGGAAGAGTTCCATCTGCCTCCCCCAGAAGACTTCATATTCACGTTAATTCCTGGTTCCTGATGTCTGGATTAGATCACTGAAATCAAGCAGTCTTAAACAGTGGTAAGTGGTGTTTTTGCATTATGAGAATCTGAAATTTATTACCTGGGCTACCTTTACCATACCAACGACAGAAGCGAAAGCTGCTTCACTGAAACACTGGAACCTAATTCCTTTTTACAAAGGGTGGGGCCTGTAATTGACTCAAAAGGGGGAAGAAATTCATGTTTTTATAGTAAAATGGATGTCAGTTTTCATCTATGTAAGCCAGAGGGACTCTCTCCAAGAAGCTGTAATTTGATTCAACTCTGAAAACATCATCCCTTTCCTTCCCAGTGGAAGATGGAACAGCTTAGAAGCTGATGCAGCCACTTTTTTTATCCTCAAACATGTATGTATATCCTGGGTCCAACAGAGAGCCTGCTCCCCATGAGGAAGTTTCTTTCTCTGTATCCTGGCCACAAGATACTCAGTGCCAAGAGCTTCCAAACATATCATCCCCGGAAAAATTCCTGGGTACCAAAAAGATCCCACATGTCACAATTCAGTTCTCAGCTAAATGCAGGTCAATGGGAAGCAGGCAGCACAAGAGACACACTCCCCGGGTGCTTGCTCTGAGGTAGCAAATGTTCCTCAAAACTCAGTTAAACAAGGCTGAGGATGTAGCTCAGTGCAGAACATTTGCTCAGCACAAGTACCTGGGGCCAATCTGCAGCACTGGTTTAAAAAACGAAAGACAAAAACCAGCTTTCTAGCTAGCTCACAAACCATGCATCTGTGCATGTGTGTGAGAGTGTCTATGTGTCTGTGCATGTGTGTGCAAGTGTGTGTTTGTATCTATAGGCTTCACAAAGCACATGTACAAAAGAAATGGCATGAGCACAAATGTTTGCCCTCTCATTTTTTTGTACCCCCTGATACCCAACTGGCAGACAGTCTTGAGACACCATGGAAGGCGCTGGGATCCGAACCCTTGTTCTGCATGATCAAGGAGTGCTTTTAGCCACTGAGCCATCTCTCCTGCCTTCGCCCTGTCATTCGTAACAAAGCACCTCTTCATCCGCACAGGCTCAGCTTCCTTCTTCCAGGTCTCCTGCAGCTAACTCACTAAGAGCAGACTGCAGAGTCAAGAAGAAGCAGCAAGACAGGGTGCTGACCCTTCTGGTTCCTGGGGAGACTGCGTTAGGGGAACTTCCTGGCCAGGATGGAGAAATCTTGTCAAGTTGGGATGTCAGCTCACAGCAGGTGGGCTGGCCATTGGACAATCTCCCCAAAATAGACCTGTCACAGGGAGTGACAGATGACCCAGCCTGGAGCTTTAGCTCCTGCTGCTGTGGACAGAGAAAGGGCAGGAGAGGTACGGTCCCTAATCTACGACCCCCAAGGAAAGGCGTGGTTCCTAATCTGTGACCCCGCAGGAGGTGCTGGAGGGCGAGTGTGTGGAGCCTCCATTTGTTCTTTGTTCCAAGTAGCCCTCAGTCGGTTTCCCTTCCATAGTGTAATTGTGAACATGACTGCATTCCACAAACCCACTTAAAGCTGAAGCATGTCAGACCCTCTCTGCTCATGACAGCTGAATAATTGTTGCTCTGAGAAGAAACGTTTGTCTCATCATTCCATGTGACTGTTCACTGTTGCATGTGGTGGCTTTTACAGTACAGGTCTCTTCTTGGCTCCCCTCACCCTGCCATAGAAGCAACTGTAATTCTCCCCTGAGCATCTTAGCTTTTTCTTGAGGATGCTGCATCATCTGGTATGGTAATGATGATTCGTGAGAAAGACGTGACCTATGGGCAGAAACAGGTAAAATACCTGCCATCATCATCTCTGCCAGTTGGTACCTCTCCCCAGTCCGGTTGCCTAGGCTTGAGCTTGGCACACATTTAGTTAATATATATCCCCATGTTAACATCTCTCTGCCTCTCTTCCAGTCCCCCCTCCCCTCGATAGTTGGCAAAACTATCTCCAAAAATCTTTACATCACGATTCGTCACAGTAGCAAAATTACAGTTGTGAAGTAGCAAAGAAAATAATCTTATGATCAGGGATCGACTGTGTTAAAGGGTCTCAGCATGAGGAAGGTTGAAGACCACCGCTCTCAGGCAACTGATTCTAATCTGTGTTTGATGGCAATGTCTTACAAATCACGCTAATGAAGAACTTTCCTATTTAGATGCTATGATGTTAAAAACAGGACCCCGCCTCTTCCCGTGGCTGGTTGGCTTTGTGGAGCAGTGGAGCAGTGGAGCAGTCACTGGATCACAGCCTTATGCATTATTCTTCTGCTTCCTGAAACTTGGGAAGGGCTGTAATGACAGACAATTTATTGGTGGTGCTCGGCAATAAGTGTATATATCTGGCATAATAACACTTCACCAGGGTCTCTAGGTCTGTGAGTTCTGCCCAGTTTTCCTAGCCGAGCTTCATGGGAATGAAAAGGCACAGCAGCTGACCAGCTCTCGCTCTCTTGGATGCATAAGCTCCAAGACAGTCAAGGGCGTTACAATTTTAAAGTCTTGTGTTTTGTGGCAAGCGGGTCACTGAACAACTTTATCCAGGATGTTTCATAAGCTTTCCATAGCCAATGGAACAAACAGTAACTTTTCTCCTTGATTTTAAAAGATCCTCACTTAAAAAAAGAACTCAGGGGTTTGTCAGATAGTGAGGCTTTAAGAACTTGATCAGATTCATACACAGTTTATAAATATTAAAGGCTGAGTGTGAAGCAGAAGGATTGAAGAGTTCACACCACCAAATAGTGAGAATCTCAATCGAAGGAGGAGGAAGAGGAAGGGGATGAGGAGAATGGTGACAACACACACACACGCGTGCGCACACACAAACACACACACCAAATTATAATAATAAAGAGAAAAAGCAAAGATGGTGAGGAAAAGAGGAAAAGATGTCAAAGCTAGGGACCTGCCCCTTCCTGGTACAGGAGTAGGAGATGAGACACACGTGGAGTCTATACTCCAAGATGCTCCAAGCCCCAGCACTGTTGCCCCATCCTTTGCCATTCTCAGCTTAACCATTGTTAGCATTTTGCTGGCAAAGAAGCACGGAGAAGCAGGTGGACAACACAAGTGAACCTCAGTCATCAGCCTGCGTGACTGTGTCACGGCTGTAACAGTGAAGCGGGAGAGAGAAGGGAGTAAGTACTTCTGAATGAAGCAAGCCGCATCGAGCACGACAAGACAGTGCACATGCCTCTGCCCTCCCTCGCTACAAGCTGGTCTTCAATGATAAAGCCTATTTTCATGCATGCTGGCCTTTTAAGATCAGCATAAGTATGAGCGGAGGGCCAGGATGCCGAGAGGAGCGGACATTGGGCGTTTCCCAGGTGCCTGCCTGGTCATCATCTGCAGAGGACTGCGAGTGCTGGCCAGCATTTCCCTTGCTGTAAACATCCGCATTTTCATTTTAGAACTATAAAATAATGATGATTCACAAGAGCATCTCTCCTGGTCTGGAGTCTATTGGCTGGAATCACATTACTAATGGAGTTTAAGCTATTTTCACTCATTATTCTTAGTAATGCTCAAGTTCTACTGCAGGCAAAATTGTAAAGTAGGCAAAACTTAACTTAGGAGCCTCCCTGTGCAGCAGAAACTACCCCCAGTGGAGAACACGCCATCTGCAGTCATTCATGTGCGTACAGCTCAAGAAGAAAACTATCCTGTCAGCTGTACGAAGATATCTGAGCCTTAATAAGGAATCTGCACACTCCTCAGCGGGGAGCAGGGCGTGTTTTCCTGATTTTGAGCTTGCGGGTCCCAGTGTCTGGGCAGAGCAGAAGCCAGCTGTGAGGAGGTGGACACCTGCAGCATACAGGTTCATCCTAACCTGAGCTTAGGAGTGGAGCACTGGCATGCAGGAGGCCCTAGGTTTGCTCACCAGCTCCAAAAGTCAATTACCTGGATAATTAATGAAAGTAAAAACAACAAAGGGATAGAATTTAAACATAGATAAAACCAGGAATTATGTGCGTATGTATTTGCATGTATGTATTCATGTATTTCTGCGCCACATCGGGTAGCACTTCACAGCCTATGACTGTGAGCTTCCTTGTCCTGCAGCATTTCCAGACTGCATGGAACAGGACCCAGAATCTGCTTACCTGCTGCCTCATTGATGAGAAAGAACAGCAGACTTTACATGGAGCCAGCCAACAAGCTAAAACTCCACCTGCAGGACCACTCCCCGAGAAAGAAGAGGGAAGAGTGCCATGGAGTAAGAACCAAGGTTCCCACACAAGTCCAGCCTCTGTAGGGCCTCAGGTGATCTGTAACCCCAGGCACCTCAGCTGCATCTAGAATCTAGATGGAGAAGCAGTTGTCACGGTCCTTAAAAATGAAGTGATGGCGTGTGTGGTGATGACTCTGTTGGTAACTATTCGCCTGGCAAGCACAGGGACCTGAGTGTGAGCACCAGAACACACTTTTAAGAAATAATTGGGATTTGTGGTTCATGCTTGTTCATGCTCTTTATTATTCCAGAACTGGTGAGGCAAGAACAGCCTTGGAGCTCAGTTGGTGTTAGAAACCATGTCTTAAAGGACAAAATGGGTAGCTCTTGAACTAAGGTTGTCCTTTGACCTTTACATACACGTGGATACGTACACACACACACACACACACACTCATATACACCCACCTACAACATATATGTGTGCACACACACACCACAAGAGCAAACAGGAGTACCCATGCAAGCAGCAACCTGCAGTGTTAAAGTAGGCCTTGAAGTGTGTGAATGACTTGAAATGATGAATGGAGTTCCTATTTCCTCCCCACAGCCACACTCACAATTGCACCTGTCACAGTCTTCCAATTGAGGCTCATTAAGAAAACAAAAATATCTTTCATCCTGATTTAGTGAAAGGTCCAGTTTTTAATGTAATTCAGGTCAGAGCTGCTTTTTCTGTGTAGGGTAAAATTATGCAGCTAACTCCTGAAATAGGATTACAGGATGGGCAAGATGATGGCACTTTCAGGACTCAATGCATCTGGCTGTCTTGGCCTCCATGGGTGAGACCCACACAAATGCTTATTCTGTACTTAAACAGGGCCAAAAAGAGACAGATAAGCACCACTATGGTTTGTGCAATTATCAAAAGGGAAGCCCGGTAAACTGCACTGCTTAGCCCAATTTCCTTGAATTGCTTAATAATAGCTAAGTAGATTTTGAGAAATTGGATTTTCCCTACTTCTCTTCAAGCAGGAACCAAAAACAGGAAAAGCTCTAAATATGGTTGGCAAGGCTCTTTCCTGCAAACTGTCTCACGAAACCGAATACAGATCATCAGCTGAGTCTGTTCCTTATTTTCATTTAACATCTTCAAATGCACACTTTTTGATAACAGACTTCTCTGTTGGTCCCTGATTTAAGTAGTGACTATTGATTGACTAGTTAGAACTTCCGTGCTCTATGAATTGCTCTCCAGAGGTACACAAATGGGGAAATCAATGCTCTTAGTTGTGTTTTATACTCAGACTTCATACTGAATTGGCTTTCCAAACATCGAACAAAAAGGATATTTTAGAATGCCATTAGTTAAGGGATACAATTTGAACAGGGCTAATCATATTAGGGCCAATATTCCTCAAAATAATTCTAAGCATGATGAAGTCAGTGGTTGGCATAGAAAACAGCCTTCAAACACTAAATATGGTGTATGTGTGTGTGTGTGTATGTGTGTATATATGTGTGTGCATATAGAGGTTAAAGGTCAACTTTGGGTATTGTTCCACAGGTGCCAGTGACCTTGCTTTTTGAGACAGTGGCAATAGGCTTGCAAGTCAGACTAAGGAGGCTGGTCAGTGAGCCCAGGATGCCCCAGTCCCACGCCTTCCCCTCTTTACCTCCCAACACTGGTATTATCAGCAAGCAGCACTACACCAGCTTTTGCCATATGGATGCTGGTGCTGGAACTCATGTCCTCATGCTTGCACGGCAGGATCTTTACCAACTGAGTTCTCTCTTAAGTACCCAAGACTCTCTTTGAAGCAGAAACTGCCACCTCAATCATTGCCTTCTTGCTACCAAACACAAAGTAACACTGAACTGTGTTTTTCCTGCCTATGAGGCTATGACCCAGTGTTTATTTAAAACGTGCTAAGTGTTCCTGCTGAGTACTCAAGCATGTTAGACACAGTGATGCAACACAGTAACTAGCTCAGGTGAAGCATTCTAATAATCAGGAGGTGACCTCGCACTGCTTTGATTAGCAGTCATGAATACTAAGTAGATCTTTATCAAAAGTGGGTGGTGTCAACTTTGGAAGCAAATTTTCAGAGCTCCATCATTCCTAGCTGCCCACACTGTCCCTCCCATGTCTCATCCCCATCCATAACCCTTGGCTTCAGCCATCTAGACCTTTTCAGGCCAAATCATGACTCTAGTCTCTCCATGAACAAGCTCCTGGACCAATGAAACTCAGCCTCCTGAGAGCCTTCACATTCACGCCATAGGGGCGCACAGCATACCAAAATGTGGCACTGTACACGGAGCTGGGCAAACAGTCTCAGAAGAGAAGTCTCTCTAAGCTCTCTGCTCTCTGCCTTGGATCATTTGATCTTTCTCTGCCCAAGCTCCAGCTGAGATGTTTCTTCCAGTTCAGCATTCCCTAAATACCAAAGAGGGTCAAGCTGCCTCCAGTCCTCCTAAGACTTCATTAGCCAGAAGATTAAGCTCCATGACAGACTTAACCTCACAGACTGCACCTGATGCTAACAGCGCTTTGCCTCAAGTCGCTGCGCATTGATTCTCCATGTTCTTTCATTTTCTCTGAAAGTCATTTCCTTTTCTTCTAAAATCATCAGCTCCTCCACATGCGCCCATTTCCTTCACCCAATAAACAGGATATGTAAATTCTACCCACTGGGTCCTTCTTTGAGTTCACATGGGTTCTGTGGTTCCAGTGTGCATATGTATGGGAATAAACTTGCTAATCTGGTTTCACAGTGGCCAAAAGTCCTCCTGAGGTTCCTCAAGAAAGGTTCTTCAACATGAGGAAGGAAGGGAGGAAGGAAGGAAGGAAGGAAGGAAGGAAGGAAGGAAGGAAGGAAGGAAGGAAGGAAGGAAGGAAGAGAAAGAATCGATCCTTTTATACCTCTCTGGTAGGCGTTCTCTCCCAAATTTTTTCTTGCTCCTTCAATTCATAGGTTGCCTGCCCCTAATGGGCAAGTCAGCAGAAATTATGTGGGAGAGAATGCTGGATGTGTGGAAGAGAGAAGGTGACAGTAAAGGCTATCTTCTTTGACTGCCATGACAATGAAAGACAGAAGACACTTTAAGCACGGTATGAGGGAACAAACACAGCATACATGTACCTTTCTGTACCACAGACATGCTGAGAAAGATCAGGAAATGATCCCATTCACATCAGCTCAACAAACAACCAACACAGCAATAAAACTAACCATGGAGGTGAATGACCTCGGTAATGAAAACTCAAAACACTGAGGAAAAAAATGAGGAGGACACTGAAAGATGAAAAATCTTGCTACACCCATGGGCTGGCAGAATTAATATCATGAAAATAAGATATTGTATCAAAATGGGACACAGATTCAATGCAATCCCAACCAAAATCCCAATGACATTCTTCACATAAATACATTTTTTTTTAAACTTAAAATGCATGCAAGCCACAGAAAACCTCACATGGCCAAAGCAATCCCGAGCAGAAAGAGCAATGCTAGAGACATCGTAATTCCTTGGTTTAAATTATACTACAGAGCCTTTTTAAAAAAAAAAAAATTATACTTTTTTGTAACAAAAGTACCATGGTACCAACACAAAACAGACATGTAGACCAACAGGCCAAAATGAGCCTTCAGAGCCACAGACCCAGCTATCTACCTGGTTTTGCTGTTGTTTAGTTGGTTTTATTCTGTTTTGTTGAGTTTTGAGACTGAGTTTCACCCTATAGTCCAGGCTGGCCCATAATATGCTTTATAGCCCAGACTAGTCTTGATCTCACAGTAATCCTCCTGCCTCAGCCTCCCAAGCACTGGGACAACAAATATGAGGTACCAGTCAAGACAACCTCCTTGTTTTTAACAAAGATGTCAAAGGCAAACACTGGAGAAAAGACAGCATCTTCAGTAAGTAGCGTTAGGCAAATGGGATCGACACATGAGAACAAAACTAGATCCTATTTCACATAGAAACCAACTGCAATAGTCAAGGAGCTCCGTGTGGGCCTGGGATATTATGAAAGTGCTAGAATGAAACACAGGGGAAACGCATAAAGATCCTGGCATAGGCCAGGGCTCAAACAGGACTTCTATGCCCAGAAAATAAAAGCAGGAATTAACAATTGATTGGTTGGAGACATGATTTAGCCATTTAAACTGCCTCCTGCTCTGCAGAGAGCCCAAATCCTGTTCCCAGCACCAGCCCTCTCACAACCACATGTAATTCCAGCTCCAAGGGACCCAATGCCTTCTTCACATGTGCATATATGTGCACATACACACAGAGACATAAATGAAATGAAGGAATTCACAAATAAGCTGCCTGAAGTGAAAAAAAAATAAAATAAAATAGTTATCAGAGTGAAAAGACAGACAGAATGGTAGAAAATATTTGCCTGATTTTGTGTCTGGAATACAGATAAAACATCTAAAATTAAACATTAAAAAATTATCTAATCAGTAAATGGACAAATAAGCTGAACAATAGTTCTCAAAAAGAAATACAAATAACCATTAAGCACATGAAAAATGTTCAACATCTTTAGCCATCAAGAAAATGCAAATTAAACTACACTGGCATTTAATCTCACCCTGGTCAGAATAGCTATTATCATGAACACAGAGGACGGCAGACAGCGGTGAGGACGTGGGTGGCGTGTTTATACACGGCTGGAGAGAGTCCAGATGGAAGCAGGCATTGTGGGAATCCTCAGAGAGCTAAAAATAAATATACCTGCTACACGATCTGCTTTGACCATGCCAGGACCTTCCTGAAGTCGGGATGTGTGGAAATGTCTCCACCTACGATCATTGCTGCAGGCAGCAAGGTGAGCAGATTAGGAAAATGTAGTTCGCTCTGCACAACAGGGTTTTCTTCGGCTCCTCAAAATAAAATCATGTCATGTGAGGAAAAATGATAAAACTAGGTAAACAAACTCAAGCAAACTCAGAAGGCAATATTCCATGTTTTCTCTCACCCACAGGATCTAGATTTTATTGTGCGTAAGCATAAAATGGTAAATACAAAATTCTCCCCTAAAAGTTCACTTGGGGGCACAATTTTGCCATATTGTGTCAGCATACAAAATCAGGTTAGGCAAAATCATCCCTCCCCCCTTTTACCTAGATATGTAGCGAATGTGTTCGGAGGAGAAGCTTATTCCGTTGTTCAGAGAGAGAGTGAGGGGATGGGTTCTCTGCCCATAGGTGTCTGGGTGCACTTTTGGAGACGGGTGTGTAGGCATAGTATCTACACAGGTCTCAGGATAGCAACTGCATTGTTAGAAGAGGGTCATGCACATGGACCAAGCCAAGCAGAGTCCAGAGGGTTAGAGAAGAGTGAACACGGCCTAAGTACACACAATGAAAACATGGCAGTTTGATTGTGAATGGCCGTATCGGCGTGTATGTTTGAATCCTTGGTCCCCAGTGGGTAGAACTGTTTGGGAAGGATTAGGAGGTGTGGCCTTTGCTAGCAGGTGTCACCAGGGTGGTCTCTGAGACTTCAAAAACTCACACCATTCCCACATAGCTCTTGGCTTCCTGTTTGTGGGTCAGGATGTGAGCATTCAGCTGCTGCTCCATGCAGCTGCGCTGTGCCCCTCATGATGATGGGGATGGAATCCATATCTCTGGGGCTGTAAGTGACAGATTAGCCCTTCCTTCTATAGTTACCATGGTCATGATGCTTTATCACGATAGAAAAGGAGTTAATAGAACAAGTAAGAAAAGGTTAAAATGAAACCCACGCTTTTGTACACTAATTAAAAGGTCTAGAAAGTCATTGGTCCACCTCTTCACCTCTCTACTCCACACTGAAATAAGCAATGAGCTTTTATTTTTCTTATATCCATACTCATTAATACCATTTTTGAGTGACTGCACTTATTTTCTGAGGTGCATGATTTTCCATCCTATTTACCAGTAAGAAAATTTGAACAAAAGGACAAACATTCTTTGAAAAGCAGATGAATGAATTTATTGCATGGGACGCACCTATTTCTCACATTTTATTAGAAGGCATTATGAACTTTTTAAATGACATTTCCCTACTGCTGAAAACACCGTCCACTGCATGTGTGCAGGGAGGTTTGTGGAGTACCGGGTCTTTGACCTGCTGTACCACTGAGCGAGCACTGAATCATTTGTTTGAGACAGTGTCTCACTATGTAGTCCACCCTCTTGCCTCAGCTGAATGCAGAATAGATGAGCCATGTATACCACCATGCCCATCTGCCCTGTGCTTTAACGGAATTCAATCTACATTCCCTAGCCTGAGAAGGCCATATTCCATGTTCACAATGAATAGACTAAGCAAAATGTAGAGAAGCTGATGCTCGCAAGCGTTTAAATTACCTCAGGTTTCCAGGACAAATCCCACAGAACTCTGGAACAGCAATGTACTTTTCATTGATTGTATTGTAAGAAGTACAAGCTGGCATTCTGTCCACATTCCCTATTAACTTTCTCAGTATTGCAAGTGTTAGTCTAAGTGCCTGGAGCTGTCCCAGGGAGGAGCAGAGAGAGCTGGAATTTTGTGGTGTTACTTGTTGAAATGATTTTCAAGGCTAGCAAAATATATACTCAATGTTTTGATTTCAATCAGAAATGCAGCTTCCTCTCCTCACTGCTTGTCACTTTTTCTTACCACAGACAGCTTTGTGGAATTTCATTTCATTTAAAACAATCTTATCTTACAAGGAAATGTGACAGCTCTGAGTGAAAGAAAGACAATTTCTTGAGTCGGTGCAGCAATTATTTTCATTTTTTTTTTTCATGAAAGTAGTCCATTCAGTACTAAGGATCAAGGAAAGTTAAATTATGAGGCAAACTTGCCAGTAAAGTAGAAATGAAGAGATGGAAGGAAATGTGTAAACAAGATAAATATAAATCTCTTTAAGAATGGAAAAAACTGGGCTAATAAACACCAATGATGTCCACTGAGCTGGCCTAAGACACCTGGAAACTCCAAGAATCAAAGGGAAAGTCATAAATTATTGCAGTGAGCAGGAAAAAAAAGAACCCATTCAATAACTTCACAAAAAGAAGTAAAGACCAGAAGAAAAATAAAAATTCAAGGAAATTTTTTTTCTGCCTCTCACTTCTCTCTTGACTGTTCTTCTGAGAACTAAGTTTTCTTTGAAGATGTTTTATCTCAGTGGGATTTCTCTGTAAACTCCCTTGGAACCCAGAGCAAGATAAGGTAGGTGTGCTGGGGCCAAGGGGTGTGTGTGTGTGTGTGTGTGTGTGTGCTGGAAGGAATACATTCCTTTCCTGCCCAGCTTCATTTTCCCATGGATTCTACATTTCTAAGCAGGAAGTGGAGCGGGACAGTGGGGAGGCACTTTGGAGCCCCCCCATGGCCACACCTGTGTAAGCTCCTCTTCAGGGACAGGATTAGGAAATGCAGCCAGTGTGCACAGGAGCTCAGCCAGCATGTGGTGTGTGTGTTCTGCAGAAGCGAAGAGCCTCTTTTTGTGACTGTGCCTTTTCCTATAAAGCTTCAGTAAAAATCTGTATTTCTTTAAATCTCAAATGCTTAGCCAAGATTATAGAAATGCCATTTGTTCTTCTAGGCACGTGCACTTCCAGGCAACTGTTGTCTGACTGCGCGCTTACCCACAGTGGCAGAATGCTGGCTGACTCCACAGTCAGGGTTATCCAGCCGCTGCTCAGAGGCAGGGCTAGCACAGACTCAGGCGTCAGTTTCCCATTCCTCTGGCTGGAACTTACCTCTGGCCAGGGACGGAGCACGCAACACCAGTTCTGCATGCATGGCTAGTTCTAGTCTGTGATCACTGAAGACCATGGAGGAGGAGGGAGACCATGGGGGATGGAGGCACGGGTGTTTTAGCAGCGCTCACAGCAGGATTTCACGGTTAGCGAGTGTATCCCTCTGCTCCGTTGGGAACTGACTGGGGGAAATGGGCAAGAGAGATGAGTTACACACATTCCCGACCTCACGAGACCGGGCTGTCTACCACTCTGGGTGATTCTCCGGGTCACCCCACTGGCCACAGAAGCAGCATCCTTGGGCTGGGGAGAGGGCCTACTGGGTAGGGAGCATGCCACATTGCCATACGGATCTAGTTTTCCTCCCCAGCACACACATACAAATCCGGGTAGAGAGCTGTTGCCCATGCACTGTAAACGCAGACAGGAGGGGCTCTGCAGCTCACTGGCCAGCCAGTCCGGTCAACTCAGCCATGGCTCAGTGTGAAAGAGAGACTGCCTCAAAAAATAAGTCAGGAGCTGGAAAGATAGCTCAACAGTTAAGAACAATGGCTGTTCTCTCAGGGGACCAAGGTTCGGTTACCGACAGACACATGGCAGCTCACAACTGTCCTTAACCCCAGTTCAGGGGATCCAGTGTCGTCTTCTGGCTCCATGGTTACCAGGCACCTGTGTGGTACACACACACACACACACACACGCACACGCACGCACACATATACATAAATAAATACTCTTAAAGAGTAAAGCAGAGAGTGACTGAGGAACACACCTGGCATCAATCTCTGGCCTCCACATATGTACACATGGACATGCATACACGCAAACAAACACACATACACACAGAGAGAGATGACTTTTTTCTTCAAATCAGAAATATGTCAACTGTGTTTGGCTTCCTATGTCAACTTGAATGGTTTGGGACGCCCACATGTGATTACAGGACGCCCATCACTGATATACATGTAGTTTCCACCGAGGATGTGAGCATTTGTACTGGCAAACGGTGTTCTGATCTCTCTCAGCAATGTGGGTGGGCATCACTCAGGAAGGAGAACAATAAAGAAGGCAGAAGTGCTCTCTGAAAATAATCCAGAACCTCCATGGCCTGCCCTTAGAGCAGGTGCCTCTGGCTCTGGGCTGTCAGCTCAGGCTAGGATGAAAACTACCAGGCACACGGTCCTCTAGGCACTAGGCCTGGGCTAGAACCACGCCCCTGCTTGAATTTCCAGCTCTCAGATGGAAGGTTGCTAACCTCTCAGTCTCCATAACCATGTGGTCCACGTCCCTCAGGACGAATCTCTTCCTCTGTGCCATGGATGCAGAAATGGGCACATGCTGAAATCCTGCTGGCAACAGTAGGCGTAAGGGTGAGTTCCTTCTTCGTGGAAGCCCGTAGGAGAGAAAGCCTGTGGGGGCTGCAGAGACGCTCAGTGGAAACGGCTCACCTTGCATGCATGAGGCTCTGAGGTCAATCCCCAAAACCCACATTAAAAAGCAAGATGTGGGGAGTGGAGAGATGGCTCAGCGGTTAAGAGCACTGGCAGCTCTTCCAGAGGACCCAGGTTCAATTCCCAGCACCCACAGGGCAGCTCACAGCTGTCTATAACTCCTGTTTTAGGGACCTGACATCCCTACACAGAATTCGTGCAGTCAGAATACCAAGATAAAAATAAATAAGCTGGCCTGGTGAGGCACGCCTGTAATCCCAGTGCTGGGGAAGGCAGAGGCTGGCAGGTCTCTGTGAGTTCAAGGCCAGCCTGGTCTACAGAGTCCAAGTCAGACAAAGCTATGCAGAGAACCCCTGTCTGAAAAAACAAAACAGAACAAAACAAACAAACAAGAACAACAACAGAACAGCTGTGGTAGCACACATTTATCTTGTGCCTGGGGAGGTGGATTCCTGGGGCTTGTTGATTAGCTTATTTGGTGAACCCCAGGCTAAGAAAAGAAAAAAAAAAAAAAACCAGCAACAACAAACAACAACAACAAACAAAACAGAAAAAGGAACCACCAAGGAGATTGTCCTCAGCGCACACAATTGCACACATGTATACACATGCACTCCACACCTCATACACACAAGATATGGGACCCTGGAGTGTTCCAAAAGTTCTTCTGCCATGTCAGGACTCAGAAAAATGAAAGGTTCTGTCCTCACTAAGCACCATTCCCACCAGCAGGACGGCCTGAGATGCCTATCTCAGCCCCCACAAAGGTGAGAAAGAAATGCTTGTTAATCATGAGCCACTTGGTGTCTGGTTCTTTGCCTGAGCCCTGTTGGACCTGTTCCCTTCAAGAATCCTGATTAATGTAGAACAATCCCTGTGACAGCCATCAAGACCCTACCTTCCTGGTTTCCACCACGGTCACACTGTGTGACCTTGGGGACTGCAGATCACCTTGTGGATGGAGATTTTTAGCACAATCAGGTCATTGGCACATAGCAGACTGTCCATAAATATTACATGCTATCCGTTAATATTACTGTTTCACTCTCAAATTCCAAAATGTAAGAATTAAGCACTTAGCTGATGTTTCCATAATGAGGTCAGTTCAAGGATACTGCCTTGGACCCAGGCCCACCTACTCCTGTACCTACCATGAGCACTGCAGCCAAGCAGCCACATTCCAGTGAGAGAGAGTGACAGTAAGAATGAAAGAGAGCATGTGCAAGAGAGAGACAGAGAGAAAGAGAGAGAGAGGTTAATTGCCTGCTGTGAAATAGAGCAAGAAGTGAGCCCCCAGAGTTTGGCTATAAAATCAGCCTTCTCTCTGCTAACTTTAGTCCAATCCTCAGCCTCCTCCTCAACTCCCCTTCCGTTCCTCATCTGCACAAGGCCGAGAATGCCCAGAAACCTGGACCTGTCACACGTCTCCTCCGAAGCTGCACTATCTTTAGCAGATGCCGGGAGTCCAGAGGCAACAACCACCTCAGACTAGCCAGAGGACAGGAAAGAAAGACAATCACGCTAGTCTGGTACCTCTTCCTGCTTTATCAGTATCAGCAAGCACTACACCAGAGGGCAGGATAAAGGAGGAATTAGGAAATAACTACCTCCGGGACATACCAGGGCTTCCAAATTAGATATACAGTTGTTAAATAGATTGTGTGGAAAGGCACAGATTTTAGCTCAAACATGACCTTCAAGGGCCTTTCCCCCCTTAGATTCACAAGCAAAAAGACCCAAATATTTCAAAGAGCAGATCCGAATACTAAACATGTCATCTCAGCTCCCACCCCTGTAAGAGGGGCACACCACAGCCCATTCTCCATAATAGCTTCATTGGTTTTTATTACACATTATCATGTATCCTAACGTTCTTTATCAAACTGGGAGGATGGGCTTCCTTTATCACAGTTTATCTGAAGTTTATCCTATCAGGATCTACTGGGCAAGGCTGTCTTTCTAGATGGCAACACAGAACAGCACAAGATAAACAGGAACACTGCAGCCACGCTGATCAATGGTGAGATAAAGGGAATGTGGCCAGCCGGAAAAATCAACTGGGCTTGGCAGAATGTCTGGATAATCTGTAATGCGGCAGAGGGTGATTCATCACCACCACTGACAGAACCAAAAGTTCCTGCGGGAAATGCTTCAAGACTACAAGCCAGACTTCAAGACTACAGCCCAGTGGATGCTGTCATTGTCCTTGGGATGCTAGGGAGCTTTGTTTAGACTGATCTTTCCTAAAGCTTCACTTCACAAGTCCTGGGCCCAGGGCACAGTCATTGAGCTGCTGAGGTGCGCTGGCCTCACTTCCCTACAATGAGCTTAAGACAGAGATTCTTCTGTTGTTTCATGGTTTGTAAATCACCTAGGAGACTCGAAAGGACAAAGGCCAACACAGTGTCTTTGATGTCTCAATTGCTCCCTTTTTCTGCCTGGCACATTCTGAGAATGTGACCATTTGGGTCTTGGGTAGAAAGCTTCCCATGGGCTAAGATGAATAAACACACACAGCTTGTTTTCCCAAACAAGCATTCTGACATCCAACAGCTTTCTCCAACTTCAACAGTCCTGTCAAATGTAATGTTCAAGATGAAATTATATGAATTGTCTAGTTAAAAAGTCTGTATAATAAGACATTAAATTCTACCAAATATAGTAAGACACACATGCTCTCTTACTTCCTAAGGAAAAGCCAAAAACATTCTTGAATCAATAAAAATAAAGCATTAAAAAACTACTTTGATGTATACAAGGCAATAAGAACGTATTTCTGTGATGAATTCACTAAGAGGATAAAAGCTGATCAGAAAGCTTTTTCTTCTTCTTCTTCTTCTTCTTCTTCTTCTTCTTCTTCTTCTTCTTCTTCTCTCTCTCTCTCTCTATATATATATGTATATATATATATATATCACTCTCAATCTCTCTCTCTTTTTTTTTCTTTTTGTTGCAATAGGGTCTCACTGTTTAGATTCACTGGTCTCAAACTCACAGTGTTGGCCCAGCATGGTAGCACAAATCTTCAATCCCAGCACTCAGGAAGCTTACTAGTCTTATCAGCTGTGTCTGTAAACCAGGGGTAAAATCAGCCCCCAAGTTAAAACTTTGAAGAGGAACTAAGAGGTCAGTGACCAGGACAGACTCTATGAGCACCTCTAATCAAAGGGATTGCAATTCACAGACAATTGAGCAGAAGTTATTTCCTTTCTGCAGCAATTGTACCTGCATCACAAGTCCTGAGTTCTGTGGCTAAGTTGACTTGTCCAAAACCTACATGAGCTCATTGTCTTTGGAGAGAAATGGCTGGCTTCAGAAGCAAATGTCCTGGGTGTAATGGGAGCCAGCACCGGGACTTCCCCAAACCTGTTAGCAATTCTGGAAACTTATCTGAAGGGTAACTGCTCTCCGCCTGGTTATGCCTAGTGTGACCCAACAAGATAGACAGAGAACAGAGTCTCCTCACCCCAGAATCCGAAAGGAAACAAAGGTTTTAGATTTTGCCTTGTATTGTCAGACAGATCAGAGAAGCATATAGTTGAAAATTTTGTACCAGGGGACTTGTTAGTTGCTTTAGGAAGGAAAAAAAAAGAAGTTCTGTCAAAAATGAAATCTAGTTCTGGGGATGTGCTTCAGATGGTAGAGTGTTTGTTGAGAATGCTTGAGGTTTCTGGTTCAATCCCCACTACCACATAAGCCAAGCATGGTAGTGCACATCAGTAATGCCAGCTGGGGACATGGAGGCAAGAGGATCAGAAGTTCAAGGTCATTGTCAGCTATGAATGAATTTAAGGCAAGTCTGAGATACGTGAGATCCTGTTTAAAGAAAATACATTAAATAAGTAGAATTGTGAGAGACCCTACTGGGAAGAAGGAGAACTCCATAAAAAGGCCAATAGTATGGGAAGAGTTCCAGATGGCAAGGTTTCTCACCTCCCTCAGCTACGAAATCCTCACACAGCCCCTTCCCCAACTGTTCAGGGAAAGGAGCTTTAAGACATGTGGTCTTCTGCAAATAGAGATACTTAAACTTCTTCCTTTCCAACTTGTATCCCCTTGGTCTCCTTTAATTGTCTTATTGCTCTGGCTAGGACTTCAAGAACTATGTTGAAGAGATATGGAGAGAGTGGGCAGCCTTGCCTTGTCCCTGATATCAGTGGGATTGCTTTAACTTTCTCTCCATTTAGTTTAATGTTGGCTATAGGCTTGCTGTATATTGCCTTTACTATGTTCAGGTGTGTGCTTTGTATCCCTGATCTCTCCAAGACTTTAAACATGAATGGATGTTGGATTTTGTCAAATGCTTTTTCAGCATCTAAGGAGATTATCATGTGTGTGTTTTTTTTTCTTTCAGTTTCTTTATATGGTGGATCACATTGACGGATTTCCATATATTGAACCACCCCTGCATCCCTGGGAAGAAGCCTACTTGGTCATAATGGATGATATCTTTGATGTGTTCTTCGATTCGGTTTACAAGTATTTTGTTGAGTATTTTTGCATCAATGTTCATAAGGGAGATTGGCCTGAAATTCTCTTTCTTTGTTGAGTCTTTTTGAGGTTTAGGTACCAAGGTGACTGTGGCTTCATAGAATGAGTTTGGTAGTGTTCCTTCTGTTTCTATTTTGTGGAATAGTTTGAAGAGTATTGGTGTTAGCTCTTCTTTGAAGGTCTGGTAGAATTCTGTGCTGAAACCATCTGACCCTGGGCTTTTTTTGCATGGGAGACTTTTGACGACTGCTTCTATTTCCTTAGGGGATATAGGACTATTTAATTGATTTACCTGATATTGATTCAGCTTTGGTAAATGGAATTGATCAAGAAAATTGTCCATTTCATTTAGATTTTCAAATTTTGTGGTGTATAGGCTTTTGAAGAAAGACCTAATATTGTTTGGATTTCCTCAGTGCCTGTCATTATGTCCCCCTTTTCATTTCTGATTTTGTTGATTTGGATGGTGTCTCTCTGCCTTTTAGTTAGTTTGGCTAAGGGTTTGTCTATCTTGTTGGTTTTCTCAAAGAACTATCTCTTGGTTTAATTGATTCTTTGAATTGTTTTATTTGTTTCTAATTTATTGATTTACACAACAAGGACATTTGCTCAACCATGTTTATAGCAGCTTTATTTGTAATTGCCAGAATCTAGAAACAGCCCAGATGTCCCTCAACTGAGGAATGGATAGAGAAATTGTGGTACATCTACACAATGGAATATTACTCAGCAATAAAAACAAGGAAATCATGAAATTTGCAGGTAAATGGTAGGAACTGGAAAAGATCACCCTGAGTGAGGCATCCCAGAAGCAGAAAGACACACAGGGTATATACTCACTCATAAGTGGATATTAGATATGTAATATAGGATAAACCTACTAAAATCTGTACACCTAAATAAACTAATCAAGAAGGAGGATTCTGGCTAAAATGTTTAATCCCTATCCAGAAAGGCAAAGTGGATGGACATCAGAAGAAGGAGAAAACAGGGAACAGGACAGGAGCATATCACAGAGGGCCTCTGAATGGCTCTATCCTGCAGGGTATCAAAGCAGATGCTGAGACTTATGGCCAACCTTTGGGTAGAGTGCAGGGAATCTTATGATAGAAGTAGGAAATAGTAAGACCTAGAGAAGACAGGAGCTCCACAAAGAGAGCAACAGACCAAAAATCTGGACACAGGGGTCTTTTCTGGGACTGATACTCCAACCAAGGACCATTCATGGAGATAACCTAGAACCCTGCACAGATGTAGCCCATGGCAGTTCAGGGTCCAAGTGGGTTCCATAGTAATGGGAACAGGGACTGTCTCTGACATGAACTGATTGGCCTGCTCTTTAATTACCTCCTCCTGAGTGGGGGGGAGCCTTACCAATCCACAGAGGAAGACAATGCAGTCAGTCCTGATGAGACCTGATAGACTAGGATCAGAAGGAAGGGGAAGAAGACCTCCCCTATCAGTGGACTCAAGGAGGGGTATGGATGGAGAAGGGGGAAGGAGGGTGGGATTGGGAGGGGAGGAGGGAAGGAACTACAGGGGAGATACAAAATGAATAAATTGTAATTAATAAAAATTAAAATTAAAAAGAAAGAAAGAAAGAAAAGACATGTGGTCTTACCCTTTGACTCTGTATCCTAACAGAAGTAACACTGTGTAACACACAACTGGACACATAAAGAAATTTGTTTATCACATTTTTACAGTTATGTATAGTATCCTGCTAAAGATTAACTACCACTTCTCAAGGAGATTTGTTGTTGCCTGGTAGCCAAATTATTTTGATACCAGCTCTATCAAAGATCCAACAGATAAAAATCATTCAAATTAGAACTTCAGTGCTTTCTATAAATATATTTAGACCTTGCCTTCCTGCCAGGCTGCGGTAAAAGGCAGGCACAACTCTGCACTCTGCTAGGACAGAAGGATGAGTTCCCTGACCCATGTAGCTAGTGCATCATTAGAATGACAGTTAAGCTGAATGCCACCAGTACAATCCAGTATGGACAGCAGAAAGTCATTCTTAAAAATGTAAGCTATGACTGGTGAAAAAAACCTATCATGAATCTGGCCAAACGTCGCAAGAACATGGAGCTTAGCACAAGCTATGAGAAAACAGAAGGTTTCATAACTTACATAAACAACTTGTTTAGAAAACAAATACAGAAACGTGGCCTCTCTCTGTCTGCCGTGGGCCATTAAGCAGCACTGCATTCAGGCACAAGTTTGGGAATATGCCTCCCCAATTGCACATATTCTTAGAATGTCACCCCAGAAACCAAAGTCTCATTAACTGAAAACTCAAAAGTAGGTAAAGATTCTAGGACTGATTTCCTTGGGTGTATATTTATAGCTGCAAGTGATGTGGAGAAAGTGGGGAACAAAAGGTCAGCAGTTGAAAAGCTTCTGTTGTGTTGAAGAACCCAAATAACCAATTAAGAGAGTGACAAAAAGATCTGGGATTAATAAGCACAGTGAGAAGGGTACCTCCCCCTTTCTCTGCTGTCATAAATAGAATTTACTCTGTTTGCCTCTTTTACAATTTATTTTAATTGTGTGTACACACCTGTGCACATCTGTGTGGAGCCTGGAAGTCCATATGAGATATGTTTCTCTATCTCTTTCTACCTTAGTATTTGAGGGAGCGGTCAGGGCTGCTGTCTAATGCTCTGGGAAAACAGCTCAGGAGAAAGCAGGTTGACTTTGGAGGAGCATCTTGTACAGAGAAGTCGTCGGCAGCTTCACATCTCCCTCTTGCCCCATCAGCCCTGCTGCCTTCAATTCCGGGTCTCTATCACTCATTTGCTGCTTGCTCTGCCTGACAGGGTCAATGGTCTGTCTGTGTCAGCTTCCTGTGTTCCACGCGTTGGTGGTAGACTCAGCACAGGAGACAGCAGAACAGACTACAGCAGTGGCCCATAACACGTGTCAATCACCCTCACACCGCAGAGCTCAGATGGTGATCAGCGGGCATTTGTTGATGAAGTAGGTATTTGTTTTATAGACCAAAGAGGCAAAATCTCATTATCTAAGTAAAAAGCAGTCAGAGACTCAGAGTTGACACTCTTTAAATTCCCCGTGGGCTTCACCTCTCTAATGATCATCTACTAGTTTGCAACCAAATGTTGGAAGAACATGGAACTTAGCACAAGCAATGAGGAAACAGGGGCTTTCTGACAGAAAGAGAGAACAGGGAAACAATGAAGCTCTTGAAACAATGATTGAGCAAAGGGGGGGGTTGTGGCCTTGTGGATACAACTATTTGATGAAAATTGGTAAGTAATATAAATCTTTTCTCCTTATTGATCCTACTAACATTTTCAGTGCTTGAAGATGATAAAACTGTATTTATATAAAAATTTATGTGTTTTGCCTTCACTTATTATAATTGCTTTTGCCTAACTGTCCAAAGGCAGAGGCAGAGTTCATTGACTGATTTTTTTTTCCTCCTAGATTCACAACTCTGAAAACACATCATGCTAGAGTAAGCTGCTCATCTCCCTTCATAGTGACTGCTCACATCACCAGCTACTTACTATTTGCCAAATTTGGCTCAGTCATTGAAAATTCAATAAATACTTGCTAAGAGGTTTTAAATTTCAGTCAGTGGCCTACAGAGTAGCTTTTTAAACTAGTGACCTAGAGTATAGTTCAGAAAGCAGCTGTGACTCAACAGTCACATGCTAAAGAAAAGTAAATGTTCTCCCAGCTTCAGAAAGATCCTCTCAGAGGAAAGCTACCCCAGATGAAAAAGTTCAGGGAACTGCTGCAGCTTCGACCAAGAGGTGACAGTTTTGAGGCTGAGCTGCAGTTCAGTGACAAGGGGCTTTCCTAGCAGGAGACAGCCCTGGGTTCCACCCCCAACCTCACAAGAAGCAAGTGGTAGTTTTGTCAAGAATGTTTTCTGAGCAGAAGAGGCTGGCCATTAGGAAGTGAGGAGGCAAAGAAAGAGTCTGCTGTGGGAGGAACAACTTCAAGTTGACCTAGATGTCACAGAGTAATAGAAAGGTAAAAGAAAAAGAAGGAAGGAGAGAAGGAAAAAGGGAGGGAGGAAAAGAGGAGGGAGGGACGGAGTGAAGAAGCAAGCTGGAACAGGAAGGAAAAGAAGGGAAGAAAGAGTTAAAAGGAAAGAGACCAGAGAAACAGATAACAAGAGAAAGAGAGGAAGGGAGAGAGGGAGGGAGGGACAGTAATGTTAAAATCATATGAACACCTTGGGCATGATGATCTTCAGGCTTGATCTTCTGGGTGATGAGGCAATCTGCCAATGTCTCCCGAGACACTTCAGTAAAAGGATCCAATGTAGAGCCATCATGTAGAGAAGGGGAAGATGATCAAGATTTGACCTGGAGATAGGAACAGGCAGTGATGATGAGGCAGGGCAGGGCAGTTACTGAAGAGACATTAGCAGAAATCAGGAACTGGCTGGGGTGAGTGTGAGCAGTGGTTACGGTTCATGATTCCCAAGACTGAGCACCTTAAAGTGTTCCCTGAAACTGTGAGCCTCTCCCGTGTTCAATGGGAGAACACGTCCAGAGTACCTAGGGCTGTGCACAAGGTCCATGAAGCCTAGCACTGTTCACTGGCTCCATGACAAGTAGTGTTGTTCGTGGAAGCTGTTATTCACTATGATTGAGGGCTTCAGGGGCAGCAGGGATGGGGCGGAGCTGAGGTCTGTGGCCTTGAGCTACGTGTACTTTGGGTATCTGTAAGACTGTGATTCTGCAGGCTATCAGACAAACATCTGCGTGGACATCAGCTCTGGGTGTCATTAACAAGTATCTGGTGACTAGGTCACTGGAGGACAAGTGCGGGAATTCAAGAGAGGAAAAGAACAAAATTTTAATTAGCAATTACATCTAACAGTGGCTGATGAACAAGCTCAGAAGGATGATCAAGCAAGAGCTGCTGGGAACAGAAGGGAAGCCGAGTGCGTGGCCTCCTCAAAGCAAAGGAGCAGAATGTCTGAAGGAGAAAGAACAGATGGGTGACACCCAGTGCTAATGAGAGGTGATAATTAAAGAATAGCCACTACATTTAAATTAATTCAATCTTCACCTATTACAGGCTTTTTTCCCCCTATTGCTGCATTAAATATCGTGACTAAGAGTAGCATGGTGAGGAAAGGGATCATTTCATCTTACCCTTTAGAGCTCATCAGTGAGGGAAGCCAAAGAGGAAGCTTGAAGCACAAAGCACGGAGGAAAACTCCTTACTGGCTCACTCACATGCTCAGGCCCACTTGCCTGGGGTGACACCACCCACGTGGGCGGGGCTCTCCTGCATCAGTTAGCAATCAAGAAAATGCCCCACAGGCCAGTCAAATGGAAGGCGTGTCAAGCCGACAATCAAGATGAGTTATATCACCTGTACCATGCAAAACCAGATGGGGTGCCACTTGCCTATAACACAAGCACTCAGGAAAGGAAGGTAGGAGGATTACAAGTTCACATTTCTGCTGATAGCATTTTGATACACAGGACCTAGTGAGCTCCAGGTCAGCCTGGTCTCCCCCACTGGCTAGCCCCCAACTGCAGTACACACATAAGCACTAGAGTTCTTTACAGATAAGTGAAGGCTGGGAATAACCACCAACACATAATGGGAACTCAAGATAACCCAGCGGACCTTTTAGCAGTCTGTCCGTGCCTCTATTTCTACACTGTTTCAAAATCTTTCTGGGTTTACAACCAGTGTATTCAGAAACCATACTTCCTCTCCAGTCCTCTATACCTTCCCCTGCCTCCTCCGACTCCCTCTTTTCTCCCACCAGAATCTCCCCCTCCACAGCCTCCCCTGGGCCCACCACAGCCACCCTCAACACGTCCTCACAGCCTCTTCCTGCGTGCCTACAGCCATTTGCGTGCTGGCGATCTCTTCCTCCGTGTGCCTGCTCTGTAGGCCATGTGCGTGCCTCACCTGGGCGTTGGTGGGCTGTCACCGTGGGCTGGGACAGATTAGAGAGACTTCACAAGGCAGATGTGTCGTTTGCTATCTTTTCTGGAAGCATCTTGAACAAAGGTCCCACATTGACAGCTGGAGGTGAAATCTGGTCCACAGATGTCTTTTGTTGAATCCACAGATATTTTTTTAATTGAGTCAATGTTTTTAAATGGAATATTTTACATAAAAATGCCAGATTTTCAGCTTCTCTATAAAAAGTGCCTATTGTGGCAACCCAAGCACAAACTTACTTCTGGAAGAGGGGACTTCTGGGCCCCTCGGTATAAGCAGGACCGTCTCAGGTCACCCTAAGACACAGCCCACTGATGTTCATAAGGGTGCCTGAGCATTAGAGCATGAGCCTTATAGCACCCCTCAGGGGTGGAAGCTAGAATTCCAGCTGACCAAGCTCCCGCCCAATGTGGCTCAAAGGAAGTCCTAAGAGTGAGTGACTTTGGCCTCACACTGCCTCTCCTTCCACTGTCAGGTCTGTCTCACCCTCACATCCCTACCCCGGCAGCCTCCACCCTCCCTCCCACGAGGTGTCTGCCTCCTAACACAAGCTGCACCATTACCACAACTGAATTAGTAAAGAAAGCGCCTTCTGTAGACACTGGCTGTGAGAGCGGCGCACTGATGGTGCCCTGTGCACCACAAGTGAGTCACAGATCTCTCTCTGGCCAGGGCCAAAGAGTCCTCGGAAATCCACTCAGGCACTTAAGGAAACCTTTTGTGGTTGCTCGAAGCCAGCCCCCTGCATACCACAGACCGTCTGGGATTGTTTTTCTGCAAAACAGGAAGAGACAATGGCTTAAAAGCCAGCTCTCCGGAAAAAGTCTGGTAGCTTCCATTAGTTTGAACTAAAAAGATGAGAAACTACAACACGTCTCCCCGAAACATCGAGAGGTGGTGCAGTGTCCCTCCTCTCTGTGCGCAAACAGTCAATACTAAGAACTGTCTACTTGTCTCCCTGTTTCTGGGAGTCAGGCTTGGGTGATAACTCCACACTAAGCACTTGGCTGACTTGGGGAATCTGCAATCAGCTGTTGGATGCAATCCGTCCTGTTGCTGAGGTCTCAGCTTCAGAAAGAAAGAGCAGGGAAGGCCCTGGGAGCCACGCCTGCCATGGAGAGCATGGAAGCCTGTCTTAATAAACAGGGCTAGATGAGCTTGCTGAGGCCTCACGGCCTAAAGCCCCAAGGAAGCTGGCAGTGCGTAGATGGACTGTTGTGATAGGAAGGGTTCTAAAATCAGGAAATCCGGAAAGTCTCGATTCTCATTCTAAATGCCGTTTAAAGTAATGCGGATTTTGGTAGACCACAATTCAACTGCTAAGTAATTGTATTGAATAAAATGTTCAAATGAGATTAATTGGACCACTTACAGCCCAAAGACTGCTACATAAAATAAGGTACACTTTTAAAGAAAGAATTAAAAATAAAATGTAAAGTGTGTTCCTCACCTCTCCAACCTATGGCTTCTGTGGCTGCTTTTGTGGCGTTTTGGGAGTGGACCGCACAATTCCTTCACATTCCTGGGTCATAGACCCAGGCTGGGCTTCACAAGAATAGGAACAGACCCTTCCACGGGACATTGAAGAAACTGAGGTGCTTCCTGGACAGCAACAACGACAGTAAAAATGATGGGTTTGGACAACATAAGCCATCCTCTTGCTGTGTAGCTCTCCTTTTGCTTCATCATTCTGTAATTCAGCTTCTTCATCTATGGATCCAAATGTGGTGGGGTGGTCATAAAAAATTTGGCAACAATAAAATATTCCCAAACATACAACTAAAATTATTTCAAAATCTAATCTGAGGTGTTGCTGCCAGAGTTTGCCTGTGTCGTGTTAGTGTCATGGGACTTAAGCGCAGCTTTGCTCAGAGCATACAACGTACATGCTTTACATGGTGTGTGCCGTCGTACCATGAAACAGCGGTGATGTGTGCCGCCGCACCATGAAACAGCAGTGATGTGTGCCACCGTACCATCAAACAGCGGTGATGTGTGCCGCCGTACCATGAAACAGCGGCAAGTGCTCCCACACAGGCCTTATCAGGTTTTCAGACCATTGCGGGCTACAGATTGCAGCATTTTTACTGTGCAAATATAGTTTTCACCTCTTAAAGAACTATAATTGCATAATTATAAAAGCAAACATTTTCAATATTTTCTTCTAACTCCTCAGCAACTAAGTATTAGACTAGAGCAACCCTGAGCGGTATTAAATTGGAATGTTTGTTTTTAGAAACTGGTATTTGGGGCTAGGAATGCAGCTGAGGGCCTAGAGTGCTCACCTACCATTCACGCAGGAAGCTCCAACTTCCAGCGTCGGCACCTCCTGAAACCAAACATGGTGGAGCACACCTAATGTCAGCGCTCAGGAGGAAGAGGCGGGAGGGTGAGGGATTCATGATTACTGTTGTGCTTACAGGGAGCTGAAGGTCAAATGGCAGTCCGACTCTGAAAAACGTTGAAGATGAAGAATCCAGCAAAGATTAAATTCTTTACTTAAGCAAGTACACCCATCCCATTAGAAGGCAAAGTCCTTTCATCTTCATTAAATGGCAAAGATTAAATGTCTATCAAAGAACTGCTAACATAATGAAAATTTGCATGATTTTTTATCAGAAATTTGATTTTTATGTCTGTTGTATATACCTATATGCTGGGGTCACAGACAAAGTTCTGTTCTTAATCTAGCATCCATCTACCTCTCCTGTAGGTTCTTTTTCTCTGAAGTCCAGTTTCTTCCACTGTGCACCTGAATGTGGTGGTCAGAAAACTCTTGACAATTACAATGGTCCACTCTGGAGAACCTCGAGGGATGAATCCTTGATGGTCATTCATGGGCATCTGCAAATCCCGCTCCACTCACAAGACATTTTTGTTCACTCAGGACAAATTCTGGCTGTGCAGGGTTAAGTAACATGCCTGTGCCCGGGGCAGTGCATTGCTGAGCTGGGTGTGTGTGTGTGTGTGTGTGTGTGTGTGTCTGTAGTGTGTATGCTCTCTAAAGCTTCACACCACACTCACTATGTCACTCCCACCATCTCTCTGCCTATCAGTTCTCTCTCTGCACAGGAAAAAAGCTGGAGGAAGAGAAAGGTACAGGGGCCCAGAATCAGACAGCATAAGCAAACACCACAGAAACAGCCGGTACAAAATCACGAAATTCAGTCCAAGTGAAGGCTGTAAGGTATTGCTTTAGCAGATCAAGGGGGCGTGGCACAAATGGTCAGCACTAGCCATCTCTAGACTGAGTGCAAGGAAGACTGGGTAGGTTTGACCGGGAGCCCAAAGGAGTGACACATGCCAATGAGCCGGCAGCAGACCGCCTTGTACCAGATGCTTCCATTCTTCCCTCACGGCGCTCATGCCAGGCCTTGGTGAGTCTGGCTCAAAGCCCCTCAAGTGAGAAAAACTGGAAGCAGCTGACGGCCGGTGCCTGTGGGCGCCCGGAGCAGCCCCTCCGCTCTGGCAAAGCTATTCCCCTGACAGGTGGCAGGAGGAGAGCCTGTTCCCAACCCAGCCATGCTGGAGGGTAGGCAGCTAAGGGGAAAAACAAGCTCCATGCGTTCTCTTCAGAACCTCCACATGCTGTGGGGACAGCTGCTGACTCCTGTGGGAGGGAAAGGGAAAGCTGCTGCCAGGACCCCAACGTGGCAGGGTCCCCACGCACACCGAGCTCTGCTTCCAGGAACGGTTAGGGTGCTGACCCAAACAATGTCACTGGAAATCTCTGTGATCAAACGCTCAGCGTGCATTTCCTTATCTGGACATCGAATCAGTCCTGGGCATGTCCACAGTCCAGGTGGGGAGGCAGTGGTTCAAGGTGGCTGAGTGACTGGGCTATGCCGAGCAGCAACTGCGCTCCGGCAGGTACAGGCATGAAAGGGGACAGCAAAGGCGAATGTGGGTGCTCTCTCATTTATTTTTATTCAGTATGCATGTGTTTGTGTGTTCGTGTGTGTGTGTGTGTGCCTGTGTTGTTCTCTCAGTATATCGTATGTACTAATTGTATGAAGAGACTGCTACTGCCTTTTTTTGCATACAATTTTGAAAATATTTGTTTTTTTTCCTCATTTATCTATTTTATTCACTTTATATCCTCGTAGCCACTTCCCTCCTCTCTTCCCAGTCATACCTTCTCTTTCCTCTCCCACCTTCCCTTTTCTAAGGAAAAAAAGGGGGAGCTAAGCTCCCTTTCCCATCCACAGCTCATCAAGTTGCATCAGGACTGATCATGTCCTCTTCCCCTGTGGCCTGTCAAGGCAGACCTGCCAGGGGAAAGTGATCTAAAAGCTAGCAAGTGAGTCCATGTCAGAGACAATCCCCACTTCCCTTCCTAATGGACCCACTTGAAGCCTAAGCTGCCCATCCGCTAATCTTAGTAGGGGGCCTAGGTCCATTTCATGTATGCTCCTTGGTTGATGCTTCAGTCTCAGCAAACCCCTCCGAGCCCTGGTTAGTTGGCTGTGTTGTTTTCCTTGTGGAGCTCCTGTCACTTCTGGGTCCTTTTCTCTTTCCTCCCACTATTCCCCAAGACTCCCTACTCATCGCCCAATGTTTGGCTGTGAGTCCCAGCATCTGCTTTGAGGCACAACTGGGTAGAGCCTCTCAGAGGACAGCTCTGTCAGGATCCTGTCTTCCAGCTGAGCAGAGTATCCTTCATAGTGTCAGAGGTTGGCACCCTCCGATAGGGTGGGTCTTTGGTTGTGTCAGGCATCCTTTGGGCATTCTCTCTCTCTCCTCTATCTTTATTCTTGCACATCTCATAGGCAGATGAATTTTTGTGGGTGATTGGTGTTCTCCGCCCTTTACTAGAAGCCTAGTCTAGTTAGAAGGATGGCCTCCTCAGTCTCCATGGTCTCTGCTGCTGCCTTTTTAAAAAGTTATTTTAAAAATATATGATTTAAGTTTAGCGTGAGAGTGGCAAGGCTGTGTGTGGAGGGCGTGTCTCTACAACACTGTGCCTGGCCTGTAGGAACAAACTAATGTCCTCATGCTTGTGTGGCAAGCATCTCCCTAGACCCCCAAGCTGGTGACTGCTCTCTGGCCACCTGTGAAGGGGTTCTCTAACAAGAATTTTAAAGCGTGGAGGAATGGAGAGGAAGGGTCAAGGTCTTCGTGGGTTGTCTGCACACTAGGAGAAGTTTCTTTTTCTCAAAAGTTGCAGGCTTCAGTGTCTTTTTCATGCCTTTGTGTTTTTAGATATAACCCCACACACTCTTCTCCCACAGGGTGAATCTTTTTGTTGTTTTGGGTTTTTTTTGAGACAGTTTCTCTGTGTAGCCGTGGCTGTCCTGAAATCACTCTGTAGACCAGACTGGCCTCGAATTTACAGAGATCTGACTGCCTCTGCCTACCAAGTGCTGGGATTACAGGCGTGTGCCACCACCACTGGCCACAACTGCCTCAAACTGGGGACAAAAGGGTGAGGGGCCTATTTAACATATCAGAGTGGACCTTGCCTATAATTTAGCCATTTTGTTTTCCTGATGTCTTTTTGTTCTGTACTTCACCCTCCTACCTCTCCTCACATGGCCGAGCTCAGGGTCATGTTCACTCTGGACTCTTACTGACAGATGTCTCTGCCTCTGGCTTTGCTCTCCTTTTTCTCTACAATAAACTTTCTCCCCCACTATATCTAGGAACTGCCATGTCATTCCTCTCTCTCTCTCTCTCTCTCTCTCTCTCTCTCTCTCTCTCTCTCTGTTTTGTTTTTAATTCCCTTAGCACACATCTTAAGTGGACGCACATCTGTTAACAGGAATATAAAGACACACTCCCAGGTCCTCTTAGGAGCATCTTGCCTCACCACTCAGCCCATAATCCAGGGTCTTTTCTGAAGGAGAACCCTTTTGTTTAATTTTTGCCTCTTATTTTAAACTTTTACACAATATGATTTACATTTCGTAGCTATGAAATACAAGCTTGATTCAACATTTGTTAATGACTCCACTGAATTCTGAAGTAGCCGCATGGCATGGATAAATTTCACAGAAACTGTCCCAGCTGGTGTACTTATTGCCCTAATCCCAAGCCAGAGGTTATAGGACCCTCCAGTCAAAACACAAGTTATCACTACCAAGGAAGATTTGTAAAAATCTTTTGCCTCATATTATTGATTGGCGTTCAACCAGGCAGCATGTTCAGTGCCTTGGTAGAACAGGGGAGAGCGCTTCTCAGAGCCAAGCTTTCTGCGCTAAGCCACCTTGGGGCTTCTGTCTTCTTAAATCACGTTTACAGAAGTTGCATTGAGGGCACACACCCATTAGCCCAGGGTGGTTCTGATGCTCATTTTCACTACTAACACTACAGCAGCCTCCAAAGAAATGCACAGAGCCTGGTAAACCTAAATGCAGTTTGTCTACCCAACTGCGGGGACATCATTCTCAAATGAGCTCCTCTAACTGGCACAGAAGCTCAATACAACACCAGGAAAATATCCTGAAAATTCCTTCCCATCATTCTAATGGCTTACAGATGGGCTGGGAAGCTTCCTGCCATTTTTTATTGTTAGCTAGCTTCCTTTCTTCTGTCTGGAGTTTTATAGCTAGCCTTCCTTATTAGCCTACAGGATGACTGAGTCAGCCCATTGAATTGCTCCAAGCTGGTGGATGGGGCTGTCCCCTCAGCAGTGAGCATATCCAGTAGACTGAGTGGGTCCTGGGGCTATGGACTGGATGCCTCTATTAGTCATGCCCAGCAAGGGAGCTGCAAAATGTATTTCTGTAAAGATATTAAACTTATTTAAATGGCTCTCTTCATCCAACTCCTGGGAGGCTGAGGCAGAAGGATCTTGAGTTCAAGGCTAGCCTGAGGATGGAGCAAAACCTTCTGTCAGAAAAACAAAAGAGACATGCTCTTCTCTGGGTCCAAAGCGGCTGACCCTGAGTGCAGTGCTTAGCCTCACACCCTGAGCGTAACATTATGGTAGCCAACCATGCTTGGGGAGACTGTCCTGCTTCAATGGCTGTAAAGGCCTGAATGGTCATGGCTGCATTACGCATGTCTGATTGCATACGGGTTGATGCCCCAGGTCCTGCCTCTGAGAAAAAGGTATCAGACGGGTCTGATGCTCTTTGGGTGGATGACACCTAAATGAACATCAGTACAAAGTCCCAATTTATTTCTAATATCAGAGATCAGACCTCTACTCTTGCCTGATGCGTCTAAAACAAAAGGGAGAACTGTAGAGAGCTGTGTAATGCCGCGCCTGAAAGATGGAGCTGGTTTCTGCCTTCCACCTTCCCGATGGTGAGTGCTCTCTGTCATGAACAACTCCACATTTGGCTAAGGCCGAGGATCTGGCTTGCTTCCATGTATGTGGACCTATCTGTATTGCCCACGTGGCATGCTGAGGTTGGCTACCCAGAGGCTAAAGTGGGCTGGCTTTCCCCAGGGTCAGATGATTGTTCAAGGTTCCTGAATAAACTGCATTGAAAAAAAAAAAAGAAAAGAAAAGAAAAGAAAAACAAAAGAGAGAAAATTCACTATTCTGTGAACTTGCCAGAGCCTCAGGTTTCGGCTCAGTGGAAGCACTGGAAGTTTCCAAGCACACCTTGAGGGACTGACTGGAGCCCTTTCTTTTATCCGGGTGTCTGTCGTTGTTTGTGACAGGAACTGGTGTGTATGAGTCTCTTGTCTGGATGGAAGCCTGCTGCCCTGAAGCTGCTTATTGGGCAGCAGGTGGGAAAGGATGACTTGTTTAGGGAGCAGAGGAGCCCTCACAGAGGTGACAGAGGCCTCGGGCCTTGGGCTGGGTGTGGTGGCCTGGTGGGGCATCAGGGATTTTTTTTTTCCTGTGAAAGAGCCAGGTTTGTTCTGTGAGGGAGGAAGGGTGCATGTGAGTAACTGAGTGAATGACTCAGGGCTGCCTGTCAGCTTTGCCTCACAGGGTAAATCCCAGAGAAGATCCACTTATGTAACAGAACGGCCGATGAGCTTTGGGTCACAGTGTAGAGATTTCAGGCCTTGACTGTTGGATCCTGACCTTTGGGCCTGGAGCTGTACAATATGCTGGAAGCATGGTAAAGCATGGCCTCAGGACCAGAAAACAAAGAAGAAGAGGAAAGACGTGGGTCCTTTTACTCACGTCAAGGGCATTTCCCCATGTCTTGGGCCTTCCTGCCAGCCTCCATCTCCTAAAAGTTCACCAACTTCTCAACAGGACCACTCTGTGGTATAAGACTAATACATGGACCTTGAGAGATATTCAGTGCCCAGTTTATAGCAAGGGTGCCGCCACAGAGGTTACAGAGTCCCCCTAAATCTCTTTTTCATCATAGAATGTCCAATTTTAGCTAGACAGACCATTATAGAAGAGGACATTGTCCAGCCTCATTATGCGTGGCCGTGTCACTCCCTGCAGTGGGACATGGCAGAAGCAGCTCAGTCACCTTCCAGGCTCTACCCAGAACAAGGCATGCTGCCTTTCCTCTCCACCCCTCCTCATGGCTGATATGCAGCTGGTAGGCACTGTCTTGGAAGGAGTGGCCGAGCTATGGCGCAGCAGGAGCCTGGATTCCCTCGCAGGTGGCAGAAATCGGCCTCTGATTATTTAACCTGCTTCATACTCCCCCATGTTAGCAGCCAGCAATTACTATCTTTTTCCTCATTCCCCCTAACCCCCAGCATGGCAACCATCATGGTTCTTACGTTCCTGAAGGAGAAGTGACACGGGGCTCAGGTAGAGACAGCAAACGCTCAGGGTTTACTGTTAGAGAGCAATCAAGCAAAAGCAAGGCACACTGGAGAGTGAAGGGTGCACCTGGTCCGGTCTCCCACGTCTCGTCCCCTCCTCAGTGTGATCTAGGGGAGTCCCTTTGCTGGAACACTGGAGGCTTCCTTAGACATTCTTACCCACATTTCAGTCCGCTACAATTAGGCGTGTCAGACTCAGGGATTTATAAAGCTGTAACTGCCGGTAACAGAGTTTACAAGTAGCTGTGCACACGTCTCAGGGGGCTTTATGGAAGCAAGCCAGAACCTGCCAAGAACGGCTTCGTTGTTTCCCAGGGCCTTGTCCTTCCTCTTGTCTGGTTACCTTGGCTGCTTATTCCTTCCCCGGCAACCCCACCCCCCAGGTTTGAACTATAGCATTCATAACTTGGTATTACTGTTCAGCTGTGAAGGTGCATATTTTTGCATGTGAACCCCTTAAAGCCAAAAACTGGATTCACCCCATTTCTGGTGTAAATTTGCAACTGAAGACCAAGTGACAATGGCTAACCATGCCTTGCCTGGCTGTCCCTTGATGAAAGAGGTGGCTAAGGGTGCCTTGCCTGGCTATCCTTCCCTGTTCCTGGGTCAGCCGTGGAAGAATGTGTTTTCTGGGTGTGTCCAGGCCCAAGCCTAGGCCCACCTCATCCTTGTCAAGAGCACTGCAGCATCTGAAGGATACTTTCCTTATAGTTCTAGTAGGGTAAGACTCTTGGGACACAGAAACAGGAAGCTCCTTGGAGCCGTGTCACACACGGGCTCTTGCACTCTAACTGACACTAAGCTCTCACACCCTAAACCTTTCAAATTTCCCAAATTAAAATTTCCATCATCAGGGGGAACTGGACTGTTGTGGTGATGCAGGCTGGTGGCCAAACTATCTTGAGCTGTCTTTACCCAGTCATTGCCCACTTCTGTGTGTGACCTAACTTCCTTGTGACTGTTGGCTAAATCTTTCTGGAATGTCGGACCAGACCATTAGCTTCTACCAACCCAAAGCTAAACAGGTCATCACACAGCCTCTGAGAGCTAAAGCAGACATTCTCTGGCTTTGCTGCAAAACCCACCAACCAGATATTCCCACCAATACATCTGAAAATGCCTTTACAACTTGCTTTGTTCTATAACTATACAAAGTGATTGCAAACTAGGACATGGGAATTGGAACGATTTGAACCATGTCCCCAAGCCATGCTCACTCACATTTGGCTCCAGAACAAATTCTCTTATCCGTCCTGAGGTAAGGACTACATTTTGAGTGGACAAAGGTCAGCAGTGAGTCATTCAGCAATGCTCACTGTGACCTGATTTGGGGCTCAATCCAAAGTCCATTTTAATTCCTTGATTTATCGCATAGATGGATGACGAAGCATTTGAATCATCCTTGGTAATGAGCCTCACAGCACAGTTCCCATCCATCCACATAACCAAGAATCCGTATTTCCACAGCCAGGATTCCCTGGGCTTACCTGGTTACTCCAGAGGCCCACTTTCAAGGTCTACTGGCCCTCGACATGTTTGTAGAAATCCTCTTCTTGGAAAGAGCTGGGCCCTGTCATGAAGAAAGCGCATCCTCAGTACTGTGTGCCTGCCTACCATCCAAGCCACAGAGGTAGCTCTGGGCACCATGCATACCATGAGTGCTCTGAGAACTGAGAATAACCACAGTGAATACACAAGTGTTTTGAGTACTGAGTGCTGAAAGCAAGCACACTGAGCATACTCCAGCCTGTGGCTGAAAGCCCTAGACTCAGAACAGCTGGATTCAAATCCTGCCTCCATCATTTAGTGTACAAAGGTTGACTCAGGGAAATGAAATTTCCGAGTGGCTTCACTGTAGCTGCCATTGTATGAAGCTGCTGTGAGAAATTCCATGGCACATAATGCATGTTCACAAAGTTTTAGCTGGCTTGTCCTATTATTGTCTGGCCTCCCATCTACCAGACCATCACTCTGGAGCTATCGAGCAATCTCTTGGTGCCGGTCTCTGATCGGGATTTCATCCCTGCTTTACTGGCCAGTGATGCCCAGGTGAGTGTGCTTGTCCCTGTGAAAAAGTATGACAGTCTCATTCATGAGAGGCTCTGTGACTGCTTATTGATTGTCAACTTGATCTATAATCACCTCGAAGACAGGTATGTCTGTAAGGGATTATCTATATGAAGTTAATCGAGGTGAGAAGCCCCACTCTGAACACTGGACTCAGTCTCCCATGATGTAGGGTCCTAGAACGTATAAAAAGAAGAGGAGCTGAGCACAAATGTTCGTCAGTCTCTGCTCCTAGGTTGACCAGATGCCTCTCGTGTCTGTTTTCATGATGGACTGTACTCTTTTTTTTTTCTTTTTAATTTAAATTTACTTTTTTTTTTTCAATGCAGTTTATTCAGGAACCTTGAACAATCATCTGACCCTGGGGAAAGCCAGCCCACAGCTTAAATAGCCTCTGGGTAGCCAACCCCAGCATGCCACGTGGGCAATGCAGATAGGTCCACATACATGGAAGCAAGCCTCAGCCTTAGCCAAATGTGGAGTTGTTCATGACAGAGAGCACTCACCATTGGGAAGGTGGAAGGCAGAAACCAGCTCCATCTTTCAGGCGCGGCATTACACAGCTCTCTATAGTTCCCCCTTTTTGTTTTAGATGCATCAGGCAAGAGTAGAGGTCTGATCTCTGATATTAGAAATAAATTGGGACTTTGTACTGATTTTCATTTAGGTATCATCCACCCAAAGAGCATCAGACCCATCTGATACCTTTTTCTCAGAGGCGGGACCTGGGGCATCAACCCGCATGCAATCAGACATGCTCTTCTCTGGGTCCAAAGCGGCTGACCCTGAGTGCAGTGCTTAGCCTCGCATCCCGAGCGTAACATTTTAGCTTTTTATGGTAGCCAACCATGCTTGGGGAGACTGTCCTGCTTCAATGGCTGTAAAGGCCTGAATGTAGAGGAATACCGAAGGGCAGAGAAACACTTAAAGAAATGCTCAACCTCACTAGCCATTAGGGAAATGCAAATCAAAACAACCCTGAGATTTCACCTTACACCCATGAGAATGGCCAAGATCAAAAACTCAAGTGACAACACATGCTGGAGAGGTTGTGGAGAAAGGGGAACCCTTCTCCACTGCTGGTGGGAATGTAAACTTGTACAACCACTCTGGAAATCAATCTGGCGTTTTCTCAGACAACTAGAAATAGTGCTTCCCCAAGATCCAGCCATACCACTCCTAGGCATATATCCAAAAGAGGCTGAAGCACACAAAAAGGAAATTTGCTCAACCATGTTTGTAGCAGCTTTATTTGTAATAGCCAGAAGCTGGAAACAACCCAGATGCCCCTCAACTGAAGAATGGATGCAGAAATTGTGGTACATCTACACAATGGAATATTACTCAGCAATGAAAAATAAGGAAATCATGAAATTTGCAGGTAAATGGTGGGATCTGGAAAGGATCATCCTGAGTGAGTTGTCCCAGAAGCAAAAAGACACACATGGTATATACTCACTCATATAGACATACAACATAGGACAAACCCACTAAAACCTGTGCATCTAAAGAAACTAAGCAAGAGAGAGGACCCTAACTAAATTGTCCAATCCCCATCCGGAAAGGCAAAGAGGACGGATATCAGAAGAAGAAGAAAACAGGAAACAACCTAGGAACCTACCACAGAGGGCCTCTGAAAGCCTCTGCCCTTCAGACTATCAAAGCAGATGCTGAGCCTGATGGGCAACTGTTGGGCAGAGTGAATGGAATTTTATGCAAGAACTGGGAAATAGTAAGAGCTGGAGTGGACTGTACTCTTAAACTGTGAGCTACATAAACCCTTCCCCTTGAGTGTATTTAGTCACAGGGAAGGTAAACTGCTCCAGTCCTTCAGTGTGTATTGGGCAGCATGTACAGATACACTTGTTTTCCATGGCATATCCAGTGTCTACTCTATGCCCCACCTCTGTGCAGTTGCCAAGCCTCTTCATTCTGTCTTTCAGTTCCATTTTCACAGAGCAGAAATCAGGGCATGAGGCCACTGTCAAATGGTCACTCTGTCTCCTCAGATTCTGATGGCGTCCTAGACGTTTACAATAATTCCCTGAGGGAAGCTTATGATTCTGGGACCCTGGAATGTACCCACGGCTCCTGCAGTGGGCAGGACTAGGAAGGCCATCACCTTCAGAAGACTGGACTGCCATTCCCAAAACCCACAAGGCCTTCAACACTGATCAGGAAAAGAAGAGATAAGGATTTATTTAAATAGCACCAGGAGTCTCTGGTGAAAAGGATTCCCAGACACTGGCACAAAGCCAGCAATACCTGGTCTTTCCTTGGGAATATCACTGGACTCTAAATGCAGATAAAACTGAAAGAGGGAAAAGAAACAAAAACCTTTCTCTCCATTAAACTCATAAATATGGCATCCATTCTCTTGAGCTGGGACAAATGTCCCAGCAGAACCTCACTCCTAGAACTGCCCTAGAATTTAAAACAAAGACAAGTATCAACATTGTTTAGCCCCAGTAATCATCTCAAACTCCCTCTGGAAGCTAGATGAATAAATAGAACCTATCCTTCTGTTTTCCCTGCCCTCAAGTCAAGCTTCAAGTCCCGAAAAGTGTCCCCATCAGGGCTGGGATGTGGCTTAGCTGCAGAGTGCTTGTCTGCTATACATGAAGCCCTGAGTTTCACCTCCAGAACCACATAGCCCAGACATTGTGTCACCTGCTTCTGCTTACAGTGGAGACAGGAGGATCAGAGGTTCAGGGTCATCTTCGACTACATAGCTGCAGCAAGTGTGACCCTGGCCTGGAATACACAGAGTCCTGCTCACATGTGTATAGTGACAATGTGGGAAGGACTGGAGCAGCAAAGGAGAAGGAAGAGAGCTGCTAACACAGCTGAAAACCAAGGCAGATGGAGAAGGAAGAGTTAGTTCTGCTGGGATGTTTCTATAAGCAGAAACCTTCCAGTAGAGCTTGTGTGTGCAAGAATCATCATCCACCTGCAGACTTCTCACTGAGCCGGCAGAAGCTCATCATGGAAGGGTGAGAACTGTCATCCAAATATCCACAGCGGCATCCCTCCCACCATCCGTTCTCTGTACACCACACAGCGGTTTCAGAACAGCTAGGCATGTGGCCACTGAGCTACAAACAGGCTCAAGGACACCAACTCTCCTCTCCCATTCACAGCCTCCAGCCACTAGCCAGCTCCCAACAGAGAACATGTTCCCTCAGGACTTTCTTAGCAAAAAGCGCTGGCAGTCCAGCCTGAAGGTCAGGAGGCATGGCTGACAGACATACAGAAGACTTGGATCGGTTGTGTTTGTGGTGTGTGTACATGTTCTTGTGGATATACTTGAATGTGTGTTTGTGAATGTGGGGGTCAGAAGCTCACCTCAGGTGTAATTCCCCTCTGTCCACCTTATGTTTAGGGACAGATCTTTCACAGGCATCGGAGCTCATGGATTCAGAAAGACTGCCTGTCCATCAAGCTTCAGAGATCAGCCTCTCTCCACCTTCTGGGGTCCACCTCACAGGAACACATTAACATTCCTGGCTTTTTCAAAGGGTGCTCAGTATCTGAACTTAGGTCTCCATGCTTGTGTGACAAAACTGAGCCCTATCTCTAGCCCTGGGTGTCTATTTGTTGAGGTGGCTTCAGCATCTGCAATGACCTCTATCCACAGAATTTCAACTTCCATCTGTGGTAAAGGAGCGTAAGCAGCTGCCAGAGTTCTTTTATACTGCAGGGCTTTTCTCTGGCCAACTATGACTCAATCGGGCTTGAGCAAAAGACCTGGAAAATCCTTCACTTCAGGAAGCCAAGCACAGGATGGAGGCACTCAGTTCCCACTCTTGCTGCCTATGTCCAACACCATAAAAGAAGTGATGACCTTCTCTTCAGATGCACAAAGGCACTAGCTCGGGAGGACTCTGGCATGCCAACAGTCACAGATTTCTGCACCGCAGTGCCTGCTCCCTGTCCCTGGAGACAATTCCAAACTACCTTTCACCTTGAAATATTTTGGGGGTCCCTGGAATAGAACAGGAATGACAAGGACTTTATGCAGCTAAGCGTATTGACCTTCAGCATTTGACTCCTCCTGATCCTCTGTTGAATGGTACAAACAGTCTACTTGTCTGTGGGCAGTGTCTAGTACCCAAGATGCCACAGTCTACTTCCTATTACTGTAGCAATGCCTATGAGTGGGTCATTTATTACAGAAAAGAGGTCTGGTTTGACTAATGGTTCTGTTGTGTGCTGCTCCATGTCCTGAGGAAGGTGGAGAATGCAGAAGACAGGGAAAGAAGACTAAGCTTTCAGAATAGGTGAAAAAACACAAATCCATTCATGAAGGAGTGTTCTTCTTCTCTAGATGCCCGTTAACAGTCCGTCACCTAGCAACATGACTACACTGAGGACCAGGACTGAGCCTGTGGAGACAAACCTCATCCAATGAGCAACTGAGCTGGGTTTTTGAGCACTGGGGAGATAGAAGGGGTTTTCTTCTGAAATATCTTTTAGAATCTTGTTTAGAAGGTCCTATGTGGGGCTGTAGGGGTGGCTCCAGGAGTAAAGAGCTTGTCTTGTAAGCCTGAATACCTACATATAATCTCCAGAACTCAGTCAAAGAGGCCAAGCAAAGCATGGTGTCACACACCATTTGTATCCTAATGCTGGGGATGCAAACGGAGAGCCTCTCTGGGGGTCACTGGATAGCCAGTCTAGCCTACTTGGTGAACTCCAGGCCAACAGGATTCTGTCATAAAAACAAAGTGCCTGGGACTGAGAATGACAATTCCACACCGGCACATACACACATGTTCTAACACACATGTACCTTCACACACCTACTTGCACAAAAGATCCCCTTGTGCAACACATAAGGACACACATCAATTTCTGTGCCAGCAGACAGGCCACCGGAGGACCCACAATGCCTTTCACCCCCAAAGGCCCCCAGTCAAGCAAAGGTTGCTACAGTACATCCCTTAGTCTTATTCCCCCTTTTCTTAAGGGGTTCCACTTTGCGGATATTGGGGAGCTGCCCACTGTGCCCCAGGGCAGCTTACTCTGCTCAGAAAACGTGTCTTCAAGCTCTGTGTCCTTGCCTATACTTTCCCTTCACCCAAAAAGCCTCTTGTTCATCTGCACGCGTATTCCACACACAAACCCTCTAAGCCGATCGATCTCCACCCCTAACTCTAGGCAGAACTGTGCTAGTGGGTATTATAGCACCTGGATCTGTTAAAAACATCAGACAAAACCATGCTGTGTTACTATAGCAAAACCCTCAAGGATGGGCTTTTATGAAGAAAAATTAATTGCTTAATTCGTAGTTGTAGAGGTTCAAGGGAATGGACTAAGAAGCTCTGATGATGCTATTCACGACAGATGGCATCCCAAGGACAGGTGTGCATGTGAAAGGAAGTTGTCAGAGGTAAGACGGGAAGCCTGGAATCCCTGTCTCGTTCATGGTGGTGGATGTTCAAGGGCATGACCCCAGTATCGGTGCAGCTGTGATGAAGGTGCCATTCATGACACATGGCATCACAGTAGCCTTGTGCATTTGGGAGGAAGTCATCCCACAGTGGACAGGAAACAAGAGTGAGCCATGATGACGCTTCACTATGAGACACCTCTTAAAGGACTACCTTAAAGGTTCACATGAGTTTATCACTACCTCTCAACATTGTGACTCTGAGGTCAGACCTCATGGCCCATGAGGCCTTGGGGCCCTGTGATGGTGTACAAAGAACACAATGGGAAGGGTGCTTCTTGTGGTACTTAGAGAGAGGCAGGCAGGATCCTACAGAGATTTTTGCCTGGGAAATGGTGCCCACTCTAGAAAGGCAAGCCTGGCAGCAGTTTTACCTCGCCAGGTGATAAGCTACCGAGAGTCCTGCACACTCACATCTAACACCTGTGTAGCTACAGGAGCCTGGCCTATAGCATGGGAAGCTCAGGCACTTCACGACTGTCCTGGCACGCATCCTCTCCACTGTCATGAGGCCAGCAAATGCATTAGAGAAGCTGTGGGGAAGAGAGAAACTTCTCCTCACCCAGAAGGTTCTCTGAGCAGAGTGCGTGCTTGCTTTCTCCATCAACTCTCAGTAGCAATCCGGACACTTGCATCCTACCCTCTGCTCTTACAGGGACCCCAACAGCATCGATGAGTGAAAGATAAAGTGGAAGAGAGGAAGACTGGGGCAGGCTGGGGCTTGGCTGGTGGAGACGCGAGCCCTCAGAAAGCTGGCTTTGGTCAGGTGTGGTAGTGCTCATTTGCAATCTCAGCACTCAGGAAATGGAGGCAGAGAGACCAGAACTTCAAAGTCATCCTCAGCCACTCAGAGAGTTCAAGCACAGACTGGGACATAGCAGACTCTTTCTTAGAAAGGAAAAAAGAAAACACTGAGAAAACTAATCATGTTTCAAATAGTGTGTTGTGGAGAAAGAACAGCTTGAAAGTTGCTGGGCTTTAGTGCTGTCCATACATCATGAGAAACTGGTGAACTTCATCAAATAGGGTTTTTCTTTTTTATTAATTAATTCAATTTACATCTTGGTCATAGGCCCCTCCCTTCTCTCCTCCCAGTCCCACCCTCCCTCCCACATCCCCTCTCCTCTATTCCTCAGAATAGGGGAGCCCCTTTACCCAGACACCCCAGTTCATTGGTTCACATGAGTTCATCTTCCTCCCCTGTGGCCTGGTAGGGAAGTCTCATTGCGGGGAAGTGATCAAAAAACAGGCAACATAGTCCGTGTCAGAGATATCCCCCACTCCACTAGCTAGTGGGCCCACATGAAGTCTAAAATGTTCATAGGACTTATCTTCTTTCTGTCTGTGCTCATAACAGCTTTATTCATAATAACCAGAAAGTGGAAACAACCTAGATGTCCCTCAACCGAAGAATGGATAAAGAAACTGTGGCACATTTACCGAGTGGAATACTAGTCAGCCATTAAAAACAAGAAAATCATGAAATTTGCAGGCAAATGGATGGAACTAGAAAAGATCATCCTGAGTGAGGTATCCCAGAAGCAGGAAGACACACATGGTATACACTCACTTATAAGCAGATTTTTGTTATATGTTACAGGGTAGACACACTACAATGCACAGACCCCATCAAATACTTTTTAAGTCAGCAGAGCACAGACATCAGTAAACCCTCCTGAGCCTTCGTTAACACAGCTGCATTGCCACACAGATAGAACTTTACAGACTTCATTACAGCCGGCTAGGTGCTCTACCCACAGTGGCGCTAGCATGTCAAAAATTTGTAAATGGGCTTTTTTCCCCCTTTTTCTAAAAAACAAACAAAGATGGAAGACGCAGAGATAATTTCCACCATCCAGCAGCTCTTACCATGTGCCCGTGTTCTCTCAAATAGCCTCTGAAGGCAAGAATGCTTCCCACTCACTTGCTGCAGAACTTGGCTCTGAGGAACATCTCTGTGGGTGCATCTGGGTCCTCTGCATGCCGCCCTGGATGCCCACCAGCCTTGTAGGTTCTGCCATCGGAAAGACGTACGGATGCTGCTGTTCCTCCAGGGCCCTCTAAGGAGAGCCTCTGGTCAGCACTGTAACACTGTTAGCTTATGTTTAGTGCCCTGACAAGGAGCTGGAGGTTTTTAATTTTCCCTGCTTGGACAATGTCAACCAGAATTGTGGAACAGATTGGCTGTAGAATGTGCATGCAGTCTGGCCCGGGTTCAGCTTCGCAGGAGATGGGCCTCAGTCTGGGATTCCTGCAAAGCTGCTAAGAACATCTCCAGGACTAGAATTGAAAGCATGGAACACAGAGTTCATCTTGTGTGCCATGGACACATGCATGCATGTTTGTGTGTACACATGTACATGTGTGCTCATATATGTGGAAGTCAGAGGTCAACTTTGGGCATCGCTCCTTAGGCCTCTTTCAATTTGTCAAAGGTCTCTCTCGGGCCTGTAGCTTTCCAGCTGTGCTCTTCTGCTGGTGAGGGAGCAGCTGTCTCCTTCATCCCCCAGAGCCGGGACTACAGGCAAGTGCGCCTGGCTTTTGCCACGTGGGCTCTGAGAGTTGGGCTTGGGACCTTGCAATTTCAAGGCAAGTGCTCCACTGCCTGGGCCACTCCTCAGCCTCGTGTTTTTTCAGATCTATTACACGTAGTTTTGAAAATTCACCATTCTGTCTGGCTCTCCAGTGCTGGCATTTTCCTCTGACGACAAAAAGAGGAGAGTGTGGACAACCATCCTGACTTGGGCTCCCCACACTCCCCTGGACAGGAGTTAGAGACAACTACAGCCCATTGGTTTCTCACTTGTGGCAGCCCTTTCCTTTGTTGTCTATGAGACTGGTCATGTGGCCCAGAAATAGACAGGCAGCTTTTGATACACCAACGTTAAAGATGAACAAGTTAGTGGAGGCTTCTGGGTGTGTGTGCACGTGTGTGGGTGTGCATGCTCTTGAGAGTGTGTAAGAAGGGTGAAGGTCAGCCTAACCTGTCCGCTCCTCTGTTGATCCCTTGCTTAGTTATTGAGAGTGGTTTTCTCACTAAATCCAGAGCACACCTGATTGGGTGGCATAGCTGCAAGGGAGTTTGTGGGATGTCTCTGCCTCACTTCCCAGCACTGGATTACGATCCTGCTGCAGCTGGCTTCTTACCTGGGCACCTGGGCTCTGAGCACAGGTCCTCACACCTGTACACCGAGAATTTTCCCACTAATCCTCCCCAGACCTGTCTTCAAACTAAAATTATGTATATTTTGTCATCCTAGCATGCATGAGGCTAAGGCAAGAAGATCTTGAGCTCAGAGCCAGCCTGGTCTACATTGCAAGTCTCAATCAGAAAATAAATGAAAACAGTAAAGAATAAAATCCTGCACTGTGCTGTGGTGTGTGTGTGTGTGTGTGTGTGTGTGTGTGTGTGTGTGTTTGAAAGAGCACCTCCTATACTCCAGGCTGGCCTTGTAGTGAAGGACATTGGACCTCTGATGCTCTTGCCTTCCACTCCAAAGGGCTGGGATTATAGGTGTGAGCCACTAGGCCGTGTTTATTTTGTTTTGAAGAGATTCATTTTTAAACTGTAGCTTGAATGGCCCTGACTGCTAATGCCATCCTTCCTCTGTCAGAATCCTCTTTACAACTATATCTTTCTTCCTCTAAGTCAAAGTGTGCATATGAATGTGTGTGTGATGATGAGTCCTAAGAACACTACAGTTTAAAATTTAGCACCCATAATCTCCATACATGTACTCATGGGTTCATGTACACACACACACACACACACACACACACACACCACAAAGTTCTTTGAGATTACTCTCTGGGTAGAGAATATTCTGCTATTACAATGCATAAGTAAATTCCATTAAGGGAGATACCACAATATAGCAAGCCCTGCCTCTTACAGAATAATTTGCACCAAGAAGATTCTAACTAGCTCCAGGCATTGCTCCTGCTCCTACAATTTTCCTATTCTCACAGAAAAATTGCAAACTGTTAAAATCTTCCCCTCTCATGTATTGGAAAATAACAGCTACAAAAGAAATCTTTGGCTGGTTAGAGATTGGCTGTGCCCTGTGATGCTGTCATTCAGATATAAGAATGGAAAACACATATGTGTGTGAGAGAGCGACACAGTGCAATCATGGCCACGTGATAATAACTGGTAAACAGAGAGTATTTAGCATAATTATCTTCCAACTGTTCAGTGGATTTAAAAAAAGAGCTTGGAGAAGCAGTTCTCTTTCTGTTTTTCTTCCTGGTCTCTCTCTGTGTCCCACATATATCCCCATTTCCCCACCTCCCAGATGGCAGTAACCAGCACTTGTCAGCCATCCCAGACCACCTGTCACCACCAGAGAACCTGAGAGTGTCACCCTTCTCATGTTCTCCTCAAAAGCAATAGAAACAAGTTAGGAGTCCCTAGACCCAACTCCTCCCAAAATGATGCTTGCCTGTTCTCATCCTTTGTCCAGAAATCCCAGCGCCAGGTAAAATTTTCTACCTTGCAATGTGAAAATTCGCCTGCAGGAACAAGGGGAAGTAAATCCTGCGGACAGTTCCAGATGGCCCAGGCAAAGCCATGGATCTTGTTTATCACTCATTACTGGAAGTGCTGCTCTCCCTCTGTGATGTAATGATTGCCCCAAGGGAAACATTCTGCGATGGAGGGAGCAAGGATTAGGAGAAGCATAGCACGCAGGAAGTTAAGGAAACTCACAAAGCTCAGGAAACTCAAAAAGCTGAGTATTCACAGCCCCTCCCCAAGGCCATTTAAGCAGTAGCAACAGCTGGAGGGAAGAGACTCCAGTGGACTGCCTACTATGTAAAGGCGTGCCCGGGTGCAGCTTTCATGAGCTGACACTATGCTGTAGCTGGCTTTGCAGTGAGGCGGCTACCTTTGCGGCAACCATGCTCTGGTCCACAGCCTCAATAAACCCATTGGTTCACCAAGGTGGGCTGTAATGGAATCATTGCTGGTCTGCTGTGAGTATGTTTGTTAGCACCCTAGTCACATAACATCATGCAGCTACTACTCAATTTTTTATCTCTAGGCCAGCTCCCAAAACCTCTGCGGAAAAGGCCCCGTGTAAACCTTCTCTGAAGCATTTTTAACTGGCACGAACACATCCAAAAATTGTACTTGCTGATGGAGCCCAAGTGATAGGTTAACACACAGTTATTACTTCTCTCCCCTTCAACAGTTGTCACCTCTTTGTGGTAGGAGCATTCAGACCCTTCTTTGGGCGTTTTGAGTTGCTCACATCGCATCTAGTGTCCCAAGATGTGCAGGGCACACAGGATGTTCTTACTCCTGCCCAAGTCTCAATTTTGGCCTAAGTATGTTTACTGGCTCACTTTACATCCACTTGAAACTAACCAGAGGCCTTTGAGAGAAGGGTACCTCAGTTAAAAAAACAAAACACCTCCATAAGATCAGGCTGTAGCCAGCAGATAGAGCATTTTCTTAATCAGTGATTGGTGGGGGCAGGCCCAGTCATTGTGGGTAGTGCTGTTCCTGGGCTGGTGGCCCTGGGTACTCTAAGAAAGCAGGTTGAGCAATCCAGAGGAAGCAAGTCAGTGAGCACCCTTCCTGTATGGTCTCTGTGTTAGCTCCTGCCTCCAGTTCCTGCCCTGTATGAGTTCCTGTCCTGACTTCTTTCAGTGATGAACAGGGACGTAGAAGAGTAAGCCAAATAAATCCTCCCCCCCGCCAGGTGCTTTGGTCATGATGTTTCATTACAGCTAAAACAACCCTGAGCAAGACAGCGCCCTTGGTCAACCGCTCTTCCTCCAAAGCCTCTGGAAACCACCCCTCTATCCTGAGCGCCATGAGAGTGACTGCCTCAGACTCGCGTACGTGTGGGACCATGAGATATCTGTGTTTTTGTTCACTTAACATAAATATCTACAATGCTCTATCCACATTGCTGCAGATGGTGGGGCATGAGGCTTTTGATGACTAGATAAGTAGCACATTTCCTTTAGCCACTCACAAGCTGGTCGCCATGGAAGTGGAACAGAATAACCCTCACCGTCCAGAGAGGATAGTTTAAAAGAATTGCTTATTCCCTGTGTGTGCGCTCTGTGCATTTGCACACGAATATGCGCAAACACCACCATGTGTACGAGGAGGTCAAAGGTCAATTTGCAGGACCGACTTCTTCCCTTCTACTGTGTGGATCCCAGGGACTGAACTGCGCCCTCTTGCCAGCTCTGAGGGGAGAAGTGTGTTTCAGGAAGCCTCTTACCATCTGCCTATGAGGTCCCCAACCTCCCTGAGTGTAGCACTGTAGAGAGATCAAGAGGCCCAAATTGCTCCAACTCAAGCAGAAAGACGAGATGCTGGGGCCCACAGCCAAGCTGCTGGTGAATAAAGCAGTAGAATTGTACAGTTATCAGCAGGAAACAAATCCTCCTTAGCATGACAAGTGCTGTTGTGTTTAAATGAACTTGAACAATGCGTGCACCAAAAGCTCAGTGCAAAGCCTCGTGGAAGGAGGAATCAAGGAGAGCGGGGGTGGGCCGAGAACTAAGTTGTGACAGAAAAAGCTAAAGGAGATGCTGGATCTGGGCAGGACTGACACTCTCTCTCAGCTGGACTTAGCAAGTAGCACTGTTGATGTCTTGGTGGAGATGAGTTAGCAGTATCAGGGACTACCAACAACAGGCTGAGTACCCTCAGAGGTGTCCAGGTCTTAAGAGAAAAGTTAATTTCACAGCCAAGACATTTTAAAGATGTGGTTGAAGACGTTGCTGGATTACCTCAACGGGCCAGGGATACAGACAAGGGTCCACAGGAGAGCCAAGCAAGACTGCCAACGGAGAATCACACAATGAGGGGAGTGATGTGGCCACAGCCAGGGGAGGAGACGAGGCACACCGTCTCCCTGGAGAGGGAAGCACACTGGCGACACCTCAGTTGCAGATTTCTGACCTCCAGAGCATAACGGATGAATTTGTCGTAAGCCACCACTGCGGAGCTTTCTAGTCCGCCACGCGTGCGCGGGTTAGAGTTAGCTACAGCGTGCTGCTCTCTCACGTCTCAGTTTATGCTCCCTGTACCCCATCTAGAAGAGCTCATGTAGCCCAGGCTGCATGGTGGACCGGGCCTTGGACCTCTGATCCTCCTGCCTCCAGCTGTTGAGTTCTGGGGTTCCGGGCCTGCACCACCACCCACCATTTCTGAAATTCCAGGGACAGAGCCAGTGCTTCATGCCACACAGGCACTCTACACACCCAGCTTAGCTACAGTTTTCTTCTTATACAACTTTGTATTGAAAAGTTCTGTTAAGAGGTGGTATTGACGATGAGAGAGGTGGCCAATGGCAATCCCACTCTCTACGGACTCTCACAGCCAGCAGGTCCTCTTTCCTAGAGGAGCCAGCATATGGAAAGAAAGATTCCTTTTCTCACTGCCCTCTGTCCAGACCCCTCGAGGCATTGTGGAAGGCTGGGCCTGGAGGAAACAGAGGTTGCTTATCAACAAAGGCCTCAAGGAACCGGAAAGAGAGTGTGCTCAGTAAGAGTGTGCTATCACTGTAACAAAATATCCGATATTAGCAACAAAGCTTGTGCTTTGCTCATGGCTTCAGAGGGTTTAGTCCATCATGGTGGGGAAAGCAGAGCACAACAGCTCACAGCAAACAAAATGGTGCTCTAGAACACAGGGACCAGGGCAAAATACACCCCCTAAATGTGCCTCAAGTGACCCACTTGCTCTATCCAGGACCCTCCACAGTTTAACCCTTCCCAAAAGCTAGGAGAAGTTTGAGTCCATCGATGCAACATGGGACTGGGGTGTCTGAGTTTTCACAGTCTGATGATGGAAGCACTGTCACAGACACACACAGAGGTGTGCACCATTAATCTCACAGATGAAGCCAGTCAGCAGTCACCATCCAGGGAAGCAAACTGATAGAATAACATGAATGCATTTTCAATCACTCACATGCACACACACGCGCGCACACACACACAACACAGAGTCCCAGCTCTGTGATCTCCATCTGAAAATGAGGCGATAATGCCAACCTAAGGAGGTGAGTTTAGGTGGTGGAAACACAGTCTCTAACCTTGGCAGCTAGTGCTGTTGCTCTTGAGATTTTCCCATGTGGACCATTACCGCGCAGAAGTGCACCTGCTCTCCTGAGTTCCTTCACGTGTCTTCTAGACCTTCTCATGGTGCCTGGCTTCCCTAGCTGGGAGAAGCAGTAAGCTACTATGTCTGTCACTCACTCCCATGAGCCCATGCCTTCTGCCTGGGACCTGTATTGCTTTTGCATCTCTGTGGCTGTGACCAAGCACTGACCGAAAGAGTAACAGGGGAAGAGGCCTTATTTGGCCTGCAGGTTACAGTCTGTCATCACGAAGCCAAGGCAGGAGCTTGAAGCAGAAACTGCAGGGAGTCTTGCTTATTGGCTTTCTTCCGTGGTACACACACACACAGACACAGACACACACACACACGAATTAAAATTAAGAAAAATGCAGGAATCTTGGGGTTCATCCCATAGTGGACACTATTATTGCATACTCCAGAAAGCCAGGCTGGCTTCCCTCCTGCACCCCACAGAGAAACCATCTCCACCCAACAGTACAAGGCCATTATTCCAGGGAGCAGTGACCTTCTGATCACAGAAATTAGGAGAGACCGGCTGACTCGTGCTCTACCTCCGCATGCTATTTAAAAGCAGAGCTGAGCTGAGCTCTTAGACTACTAGGAGATGTGCGTGCTTAGGGAGATGGCTGCATTTATGATTTCTGTACAGTGAGCCAAAGGGCCATAGACATTTTCACTGTTTAATATTTTAGCGTACCCTCCTTAATGCACAAACCAAAACCCCGTGTCATTACCCTCACAGTCCTAGGAGAAGCCTGCTTGTCACTATCATGTTTGCACAGAGGATGCAGCCACCTGATTCTGGAACGCACACGAAAGGACACTGGTGAAGTCTTTCCTTCCACAAAATCGGAGTAAACTCTATAGTGTAGACACACTGAAGCGTGCACACTACACTGTACGTATTTGCAGTGATCTGCTGTAGAGAAGATTACTTTTTTAACTCGCTTTGTAGACCAGGCTGGCCTTGAACTCAAAGAGGTCTGCCTGCCTCTGCCTCCCGAGTGCTGGGATTAAAGATGTGCACCACCGCATCTTTAATTACATCTTGAGAGAAACCGTTGGCAGTGCATCTACTTACATTCCGTTCTCGGTAAAAGTGCCTCTCCTACATACTGTCACATACTGTTTTCAGTCAGGTCCCTCAATGTGACAGTGCCATAGTCTAGAAGACAGGGTGGAAGGTATATTTGGTCTCCTGAAGTTAAGTGTGGTGCAGGAGCCTGCATCTGGCTGATTCTTGGGAGTATCCAGTTCAGTTCTCTGAGATCAATAGCTATCTTTCCTTTTCAGACCTCCTCAGCTCCAATCTGTCTTCCCAACTGAGCAACTTGATGTGATCAAAGCATGAAGGAGCAAGGCTGGGGGCCAGGGTGTGGTTTTGTTCCTTGTGCAGGCTCTGGGTTCCACCCGGCACTCTAAACACAACAGCGAAAGTTGGCTTCTTGGCTCCTTAGGGCAAGGGTGGTAACTGAGGTTACCACTCAGGGGTAACTGAGACTAGAACCTGGTGGTCTGTCTACCCCAAAGGACGTCAGAGGTGACACAGCAACGCCCCAGGCGGCTGACCTCGGGAGGCGGTGTCTCCCACTCTGTCAGGGAGACAGGCAGGCAGCTGCTGGGGCATATTTGTGTTATGTAAACACGTGTACACACCCTGCACTCCGAGAGCAGCCTGGCCATCTGCCACACATAGCGCGTGGGCCTCAGCTCTTCAGCGAGCATCACAGATGGAGATGGGGCCAGCACCATGTGCTCTGCCCCCATCTTACACTCAGGCATGCAGAGATCTCAGAACGGAGCTCCTGAGCCTCTCGTGTTTCCTGACAATGACAATGAAGACAACAACCGCTGTTTAAATTCATCTTGTCCAGTTATTCCACCTGAGCATGCAGAGAAATGCCAAGGTATTATTAAGAGGACAAAGTTGACCATACCCAGACAATGGGACACCCAGATGGCCCCTTCTCTATCTTGCTCAAAGCTTTTCCGTGAACTCAACCAATATGTTTCCATCTCAGGTCGTCAATGACTCTGCAGCCAATGCGGAGGCCACGTGCATGCCCCCATCATCACAGTTCCTCTCTCCTCCAGGTTTCATTGATGCCGTACTTCAGCCATTGAACGCTCGCCCGGCTGCCTTGTTTCCGCAGAGTCATGGTCGTCGCTCCTAAAATGAACACTTTACATGGTGTTTCCCTTCACACAGACCCCTGCAGGCAAAATGTCACCCAACCTCTCAGTAGATCACAAGAGACTTTTCTGTTGGAGAAGAACCATGTGTGATTACTGTATTACACATCCACCTAGATGAGGCTTCATCACTCTACCTGGCTTTCATTGCCTGCTAGAGATTAGAAACCCAGAGTTTAAACACATTTCTTTGTAATTTTTATTCATTTTGTGGTGTGGAAGCACCCAAGTGGAAGTGAAAAGACAACTTGCAGGAGCTGGTTCTTTCCTTCACCATGCGGGACCCAGGGACTGAACTCAGGTGATTAGGCTTGGCTGCAAGTACCTTTACCTACAAGACCATCTGCCTGACCAAGTCTGAGAACATTTCCATGTGCTCGGTGGGTGCCCGCAGATCAATGCAGTTCCTTCTCTAGCCATGGAGAACCCAGGGAGTTGGACTGGGCGGGGCCAACCCAATGAGAGGTGACCTGGGGGAGGGCTCAAGTTGTAAGGCTCTAGCCATGGTGATCAAGCTGAAAATCTGGTGATTAGAAGATGGCAATAATTCAGAGTCTTTCTCAGAGAAGACAGGTTCCGAGCAACTGTTTGGAGGTCTCCTGTGGAAGTCTGGCTTCCTGGCATCTCTTCAGATGATCTGCTCTGCTGCTTCTCCCAGACCAAAATGTGCTTACCTCTGGGTCTGCTTCTTGATGTCTACCCTAACAGGTAATGTGACCAATTAACCCAGAAAATACATTTCAAAAGTGTCAAGGTTCAGTGGCATGGTATAAGTTGTATCGATACTATCTTCAGTGTCTTAGCATTCCAAGGTTTGTCCAAAGACAGAAGCACAGGTCTGTGTGCTAGCCAAGGGGAGGGCCAGATGAGTGTCGACTACTATTTTCCTTCCTTCCTTCGTTCTCTTCCTCTCCTCCTTCCTTCCTTCTTCTCTCCTTCCCTCCCTCCCTCCCTCCCTCCCTCCCTCCCTCCCTCCCTCCCTCCTTTCTTTCTTCCTTCTTTCCTTCCTTCCTTCCTTCCTTCCTTCCTCCCTCCCTCCCTTCCCTCCTTCCTCCTTCCTTCCTTCCTTTCTTCCTCTCTTCCTTCCTTCCTACTTCCTTCCTTCCTTCCTTCCCTCCTTCCTTCTTCCTTCCTTCCTTTCTTCCTCTCTTCCTTCCTTCCTTCCCTCCTTCCTTCTTCCTTCCTTCCTTCCCTCCTTCCTTCTTCCTTCCTTCCTTCCCTCCTCCCTTCCTTCTTCCTTCCTTCCTTCCCTCCCTCCCTTCCTTCCTTCTTTCTTCCTTCCTTCCTTTCTTCCTCTCTTCCTTCCTTCCTACCTCCTTCCTTCCCTCCTTCCTTCCTTCCCTCCTCCCTTCCTCTCTTCCTTCCTCCCTTCCCTCCTCCCTTCCTTTCTTCCTTCCTCCCTTTGGTATATGTTGTGCTAGTGTGTATGCACATATGTGTGGAGGTTCATGTGCATGTACATGAGTGTGGCGGCCAGAGGGCCACCTTAAGTGCCACTTTTCAAGATTTGGGTTTCTCCTTGGCCTAGGGTGTGGTGATTCTGCTAGGAATGTCTGGCCAGGAAGGCCCAGGTGCCTGTCCCTGCCTCACCAGCACTAAGATCACAAGTTTAACCACCACACTTGGCTTTTTCTCATGGGTTCTAGTTCTTGAGTCTACAAGGCAAGCGCTTCACCAGCTGAGCCGTCTCCATGGCTCCTATTCTCTTACTTGATCTTGAACAATGCAATGAGGGTCTCCAAACTGGTTTGCCTTCAGATCATGTCATTTTTCCCTGAAGCTGGGAATGATAAGACTCAGAGCAGTGACTCTGAGGAAGCAGATAGCAAGGACAGGCCATGTCCACAACCCTCCCAGTCACCAGCACTGAGTCCAAGACTGAATCCCGCCTGCTGAGCCAGCTTTCCTGACCACTGATGGGAGAGCATTTATAGACAGAGTGCAGACCTTCTGTCACATACTGCCCAGCCATGCCAGCGTATCAGAGCTGCTAAGCACTGTGGGCACCCTGTCTAGATAACTGCTCCAAGAATCTCCTCAGGGGCTTCTCCAGACTCCACTGACGGAAATGACTTCAGCTTATGCACTTTTCCACCCACAACTGCCATCAGTTTTGCTCTTTGAAAATGACAAAACTGAAGACCAGCTTCCCAAAGAAACTGACACTGGCTGATACCCTGTTTCCCCACTGAAAAAAAAAGACAGAGTACCCTTGGAGCCACAATCCTTCTGGTCTTCCAGGCACCAGGATCACAAGCGTGTACCCATCGTGTGAAGTTTTTCTGGATGCATCCTGAACCGAATGAATGGCACCTCTTCAACCATCAGCGGTGCTGTAACGCTGCCTGGATTTCTCTGCCTGACCAGTCACAGTGTACAGTAACAGTGGAGTCGTGGACAGCACCATGAGCCCAACTTCCCAGACACATCGAGCGGCGGCTTTTGCACCTACCTGAAGAAATGGAGGGGCGTGCAGGGTGTACAGCCCGTTTCCCCCATGGCCAGGCCTTTGTGGCTTCGTCTTCTTTCTTTTGAGAACGTGAAGTGACAGTTTGGTCGGTAAAGTACTCACTGTTCAAACACGGATCTGAACTTCTTCTGGATGCCGCTAAATGTGTCCCATGTGATGGCACTCACCTATGCTGGGGAGGGGGGACTCTCCGTGGCCGGGCTGCCTGGCCTGGCCGATCAGCAAGTGCTGGCCGAGGAGAGCTTCCAGAGAACAAGCCGACAGCATCTGATGAACAGTGCAAGGTTATCCTCTGTCCTCTGCACACGGGCACACACGGGCACACACAGGCACACGCAGGCACACGTACACACAGGCACTTTGTCTTGCGATGACAAATGGTCTGCACACCGATGATATACAGTATTTATCAGAAAACTAACACATCTATCTTGTTAAACTTTGGTCTTCTGTTTATGTTAGGTAGATCTGCAAATCTCCTCGGGCCATTTTGAGACACGTTACACTGTGTTTTGAACGTCTTCTTTGACTCCTCCAGAGGTCATGCCAGATAACGTCTGTTGAGCTGATTCCCTGAGAATTAGCAGAGTGGGTATTATGGGCCTATAAAGGGAATAGATTTTCCACCCCTTTATTTTGCTGAAACTGTTTCCTCTCACAGCGTGAATGGAATTTTAAGATGACACCTGAAGCACAGTTGGAAAATGATGTAAATTCAGTAGCTGGAAGTTCTTCTTTCAGAATATCTTGCCAAAAGATGAGGGAAGGTGCAGGGGCTGGATAGGGGATGGGCTCTTTCTGGGCTTGGGTCAAAGGTGTGGAGACAGAGGCAAGGAGAAATGGGGACAATAGTGGAGCTGTGCCATCCCTGCCATGATAAACAACACCTGACTGCCTGTTGCCTGCTGCCTGCCTGCCTGTCTGCTGTCTGTCTGTCTGTCTGCTGTCTGTCTGTCTGTCTGCTGCCTGTCTGCCTGCTGCCTGCCTGCCTGTCTGCTGTTTGCTTGCCTGTCTCCTGTTGCCTGCCTGCCTGTCTGCTGTCTGCCTGTCTGCCTGTCTGCTGTCTACCTGCCTGCCTGTCTGTCTGCTGTCTGCTGCCTGCCTATCTGTCTGCCTGTCTGTCTGTCTGTCTGCCTGTCTGCCTGTCTGCCTGCCTGTCTGCCTGTCTGCCTGCCTGTCTGCCTGTCTGCTGTTACCTGCTTGCCTGCTGCCTGCTGCCTGCTGCCTGCTGCCTGCTGCCTGCTGCCTGCTGCCTGCTGCCTGCTGCCTGCTGCCTGCCTGCCTGCCGCCTCCCTCTCTGCCTGCTGCCTGTTGCCTGCTGCCTGCTGCCTGCTGCCTGCCGCCTCCCTCTCTGCCTGCTGCCTGCTGCCTGCCGCCTCCCTCTCTGCCTGCTGCCTGCCTGCTGCCTGCTGTCCTTCTGCTGGGTACTGTTGCTACAGTGAGACCAAGACCTAATGCAGAAGGTGAGCCAGCGACTGTTCCACTAAGCATCCTTTAGAGACAGATGCCAGAGCACAGCCTGCTCTATGGCTTCCAAGCTTCCCTACTGGAGCCCTCTCAGCAAACAACGGAGGAACCTCCTGAGCAAGGGACAGTAGCACAGGATCTCTGCAGACAGTCTGCGATTGACAGAGAAGTGGAATTACCCAAAGAGGAATCACTTCCTTTTGTTACCCCAAAAGTTGCATGGTCTGAGCTATGTGTCAGTCCTCACATATTTAGCAAAATCCAATGTATGCCAGGTACTGGTGTAGCTGCTGAATCTGCAGAGATGAGCACACAGGAAAGGTGGAGGCCCTTTCCTCAGAAGAGGCCGGCTGGGATAGGGGTCAGGCCAGTGACTCACGGGAATAGACTGCTTACCTAGCCAGCTCATGCTGATTGCTCGTGACAGTGACCAGGCAAAGCTCACAGCTCAGGTTGGGGACTCATGTCTAGCTCTCCTGGTCTAGCTCCATCAAGCTTCTCACCATGTTTAGGCTGAATGGCCACCACGACCATAGAGGAGACTTGGAAATTCTTTCTCTCAATAACACAGAGGTCAGAATCCTGACAGTTATGTCTTCAAGACCAGGAAGACACCAAAGCCAAGTACAGATCTAGGGTTGGTCCAGGCCTGAGTGAGCGCTGCAGGCTCCTTCCACTGTATGAGCACTGGAATGCCCTCAGTGTAAAGTTTTGAATGCCCAGAATGCAAAGCGAAGACAGACTGGGCTCGACAGACTGGGTAAAGCCAACCCACCCCAAGCTGGTCCCAGGGCCAATTAGCCAGCCAGCCTGTCTGAGTGGGACGAGGCATCTCTCAATGAGTTCCACTATTTTTATAGCAAGGCAAACTCCAAGAGTTGTCTGGGATTTATTTCAGGCCCTCTTTAGGATAGGAAAGTAAAGCCTCCCTGTTTGTACAAGCCACTGCGTGTTTACAGAGAGATTCTGAGCAGACTGCCAGCTACAGAACATGGGCTGGCCTAGTTTTGAAGAGAATCTTAATTAGCAATGCCAGCGAAAATCCTATTTGGACCAAGATTCCCTGTCCAAGAGTTTTCGTCTCAGTTCTCCTAAGCTTCTGGATGACTCTTTATTTCTGGAACTATTTTGTGAAGATGGAGTGAAAGAATCCCAAGTGATATATTTGTCTCACTACACCAAAGAGAATGATTCCAACAACTCCCAGCTCACGCGGAGAGGCACAAGCATGAGGTAGCAGTGTCCACCCTGAGCCTCAGGCTGTCTTGCTAGTCCTTTGGTCTCAGGAAAGACAAGCTGCCCTCGTCTGTTCTGCTGGCCCAGACACAGGTTCAGGTTCCCGGTCCTGGGGGAAGACGAGCACTGTCTGCTGGAACAGTGTGCCTGCCCTGTTCTGCACGCCTCCAACACTCTGTGTGTGTTCATCAGAGCACGTTGCTGCACTCAGGTTTGGGTTCTGGCTGCCTAGCTGGGCCCACAGGTGATGCTGACATCGCTACTTTGCAGAGGACGAGGTTTGAGCAGCGAGGTTTTAGGTAATGACTGCACATCTGAAAACTGCTTACTTAGAAGTGACTGCCATGGCTGAGAACTGACTGTGTATAGTCCAAGATCGCTGGGACTCACTGGCCAGTCAGCCTAGCTTTATTGTGAGCTCTGGGACAATGAGAAAGTGCATCTAACAACCAAAGCAAACGATGCTATAGGAATGTCGGTTAAGTAGACCTCTGCCCTCCGATGCATCGGTACAAATGTGCATGTGACCAAGGAAGAAGGGGAGGACCATCGTAGGACAGGAAGGAAAGGAAGACGTGGGGTAAGAGGGACTCTTATTCATGCTAAAGGGCGTGGGTGACACTAGAGAATGGAGGGCCTGGAGCAGGTGCTCACTCTGGTCCATGGAGTGCCTGGCCAAGGCATGGTCTCTTCCAGGGCTCAGGAGAGATGCTCCCGGAAGATGCCAGCTAACCCTCAACACATCTTCCTCCAGAGTCCCCCACGGCCAGCCAACACTTTCCTACCTTCTGTTGCAGGGATGGAACATTTGCGGGAGGTTTGGATTTGTACCTTGGAGCCTCAGCTTTGGCCATTCTTCACTAGCTGGTCTTCTTTAAGGAGAGACCCTGTAGAGGGCTGGGTTGATCCAAGGCTTTCCCTGAATCCCTGATAACAGAGAAGGAACCAGGATCGAGCAGAGCCAGTAATGGTCTGGGGCCAGGACTGTGGGGGAGCTGCAGCTTCTGAACCTGAGATCCCAACTCTTCTCATCCTAAGGGGCTATGATTGTCAGTCCCAAGATATTTTGGCAACACCTTTTGATTAGCTTGCTGCTGACTTTATCCCAGTGTATGGTAGCTTTCTGGCGACACTGTCCTGTTTCTCCCCTGGAGCTAGCATATAAGATATTATACTTCTTGATCTCTTGCTTGGCACAAGGCAATCTGTGCAAAGACCTCCCAGCCCCAGCTTTGCACCCTCAGTCTTGTCTTCTCATCTCCTGACCATCCTGCTTAGGACCCTGTCACAGAAGAATGACTCGCTTGTCCAGACCCAGTGTTGCCACCTCCAGAACGGCCTGTTTCAGAGTCCTTAACCACTGCTTGGGACTGCTGGTGACTGGCCCTGAGGCCTCCAGCACACTTTCTGTTCTGCCACTGCCTTGCCCTGTGCTGCTCAGGCAGCCCTGAAAGTGACACACATAGCCGTTGCTCCTCCCTTCCCCCCTCCCCACCCCTATTCCTCTTAAACCATGCTAGAGCTTTTGAAGATATGTTTTCTTAGCAGAGGCAAGGGTTAAGATGGAAGAGATGAATAATAAACAAAACTATTACTAAAGCAGAGCTGTCTATGTCTGTGATCCCAGCCCCTGGGAGGTGGAGGCAGGAGGATCAGGAGTTCAAGATTATTCTTGCCTACATGGTGAGTCTGAAGCCCTCCTTCACTGAAACCCTGTCTCCAAAAAGCCAAGGGGCTTGGGGAGGTGTTGCTGTTGGTCAAGTATATGCCACGCAAGCAAGAGAATCAGAGTGACCCTGAGAGCCCACGCGTGTTTGTAACCCCAGCACCGGGTAGGCAGGAATGGGAGGATCTTTGTGCATGTTGCCTGGCTAGCCAACCTGAACCAGTGAACTCCAGGTTCAACGAAAGACCCTGCTTTAATACACGAGGTGCAGAAGAACAAGGAAAACACTTAAACACTTCTGGCCTCCACACACCCACACCTCTGCACACACACTTAACACTCAAACATGTATGCACATAGACACAAACAAAAAATGAATAAATGAATAACACCAAGCACAACTATTAACTAAAATAAAAAAGACAAGAAAAATAATAAGAGGGCAGCCCCTTACATGTCTGAGGACAGAACAACAGAGCCATGTGAGGTACACTGCTTTCCCACACTTCCTGGATGATAGTCTAGCTGTGGGGATGGGCTTGGCATGCAGGTGGAGTCAGGGGTCATAGAGGCAAAGACGATGCCATCCGTGGCCCTGAGCATACTCACAAAGCTGCCTCCATGGTCCCACCACTGTCTTTTCCCTTAGCTTCCACAACCTGCAGTGTGTGGAGCAGAAGAGGTTGTGTAAACACTCCTGTAATATAACATTTGGGAACTTGTCATTTGAACAAATTAGTTTATTCAAAGAAGCTGCAATGAAATAGGCACATGACTGTCTAGTCTGAGGACTAAGGAATGGGGGGACTCAGGTGTCCCTTTCACAGTGTGTGTGTGTGTGTGTGTGTGTGTGTGTGTGTGTGTGCATGAGAGAGAGAGGGAGAGTGTGTTTTTAATGTATGTGGAAGTCCTTGATTATCTTTCAAACTATTTCCTAGGTCAAAGAATATCCAAGAATTCTTGCATCTGACTGTCACCAAAGGGCCATGTTTATTGAACATCAGCTTACAGTAGTGTAAGCTGAAGATTCAGCATGCAGTTGCTCTGGGCCATGGTGTAACAGCAGGGAACCAATCTTTCCAATGACCCGATGGCCTCTCCCATCTCTTGCACCAGCCGTCTTTGCCTTCCACTGACTGAGTGAAACACTTTGGAGATGGGCTATCTTCGCTATGCAGTGAGTACTGGAGGGGGTGAGGGCAGTCAGTCAGGAGCCACTAACGTCACAGGGGACAGCAGACTGTCTCTGCGCTGGTGGATCACATGGAACTGAAAATCCCTGCAGCCTAGTAACGTCACAGTCCTCTTAACGTCACTGCTCCTGGCACTGCTCACAGGTGTGTGGTCGAGCTACGAAACAACCTCACTGTACTGCCGGCCGTGAAAAGACCTCGTGCACAGGGCTGGGAGATGGATGGCTCAGTCAGTAAAGTGCTTGCTCATGTTATGAAGACATGAGCTCAATCCCCAGAAACCACATTTAAAAATAACAGGTGTAACCCACCCGCAGAACGTGTGGCCCAAGATGTGTCCTGCTGGCAAGATGTGAAGGGACAAAGACGAAGCAAAGATTGAGGGGATGGTCAGCCAAAGACTGGCCCTGCCTGAGACCCACCCCACAGAGAACCAGACCCTGACACTATCAATGCTACTGGGCTATGCTTGCAGACAGGGGCCTAGCACAATCCTCTGAGAGGCTCCACCCAGCAGCTGATGGAAACACGCAGAGACCCACGGCCGAACATTAGATAGAGCTCAGGGAGTCCTGTGGAAGAGCTGGGGGAAGGGTTGAGAGGGCCAGAGGGGTCAAGGACTCCACAAGAAGACCCACAGAGCCAACCAGCCTGGGCCCATGGGGGTCACAGAGACTGAACCACCAACCGCAGAGCACGCGCGGGCTGGGCCTAGACCTCCCACACATATGTAGCAGATGCTCAGCTTGGTCTTCGTGTGGGTCCTCCAACAACCGCCCTCTCTGACCCTGGTGCCTGCCTCTGGATCCCCCTCCTGGGCTGCCCTGTCTGGCCGCAGTGGGAGACAATGTGCTTAGTGCTGTAGCTACTTAATGTGCCAGGGCAAGTTGTGCCCAAGGCAGAACTCCCCCTCTCTGAGGAAGAAGGAGGGGAGCGGTGTGTGAGGAGGGACCTGAAGGAGGGTCGGACTGCAATCAGGATGTAAGGTGAATAAATAAATAAATTTTAATAAAGAAATATGTCTAGTGGACATACCCTGCACAGGTTAAAAAGTACATTTTTCTCTTTAATAAAGGAAACAATTTAAGACAGAAAAAAAAGCCATGTGTGGCAGTACACTCTGTATTCCCAGCACTGGGAAGGCGTGGACTAGGGCTCATTAGTCTCATCTGGCAGCATCTGCAGGGCAGTGAGGGACTCCACCTCAAAGGACAGATGAAGCCAATGAGAGGACAGTTACTTGGCTGGGTGTGTGCTCTGTGAGCCTGCCCAGGTGAGTCAGCCACAACTCACAGAAAGCAGAAGGAGAGGCCTGACTCCACACAGCTACCCTCTGACCTCCCTGTGCACTGTGGTCTGGACTTCCCACATCCATTCACTGTACCCACACAAAACCATCTTAAATGTAAAATAAACAAGATGTGCAGCACCTGAGAAATGACACTGCAGAGTGATCTCTAACCTTCACGCTCAGGCATGTGAGCACCTACACCTATACACACACATGCTCACACTCACACAGACACACAGACACACGCACACACGCACACACAGACACACGCACACACAGACACACACTCACACACGTGCTCACACGCACATACTCACACACACTCACACACAGACACACACTCACACACGTGCTCACACGCACATACTCACACACACTCACACACAGACACACACTCACGCACATACTCACACACACACACAGACACACACTCACACACGTGCTCACACGCACATACTCACACACACACACACTCACACACACGCACTCTCACAGCCTTGCACACAGAGTGTAGTGATATGCTGTATAAAGCGCACAGCACTTGGTGATGATGATAGCTGGCGCTGGCCTGAGTGCTTCCTGCACTGGACTTTAATCACTGTCTCAGACTGCCTTGCTTCCCATAGGAGGGCTTCCTGGAAAGCACAGGGCTGTGATACTCCAGCCATGGTGTGTCTTTAATTTACTGTGCCTCTTGATTATATTGTTTTCTCTTTTGTGTGATTTGATCACCGTGTGTGTGTGTGTGTGTGTGTGTGTGTGTGTGTGTGTGTGTTTTATTTGTAGCCTAAGGCAGCAGGCAATTACATAATGGCATATGTGGCACTATGCCAACACATATACCCAAACACACTCACTAGCTCACACACCCACTGGCAATATCTCCCTCTTCTCCTGTCCCTCTCTGCCCTTCCCCCTCCTCTTCCCCCTCCCCTTTCCCCTACCTCTCTTTCTCCCTCTCACACACACAACCGAGAAAGGCTGTGAGATCAGGGATGTCAGACAATTGTGAATATGGTGGTTATAACACCAAGATTCTGGGGAATTATCTACAATGTGTCATAGAGTAATTATAAAGTGAAAACTAAGAGGTAAGAGCATAGACTGAAATATCTAAAATACATTTTATTCAATGCCTCCGAAGGAGAAAGTGGAAAAGAAAGAAACGGACATTGAAGAAACATTTTCTAGAATTACAGGCTTGAGGAGGACGGTGACTCCCAAGAAGAAGGAATGAAAAGACTCCTCCCTTCCCATCACACAGAGAAACAGAGAGAGGAGTCAAAGAGAAAAGCCCTTTGCATGCCCCCCCATACCCGCTTGCAGACCTGCCACTAGAATCGGGCACTCGCCTGCCTCCCTCCCCGCCTTTACTATCCTGTGAGGAGGTGTGTCTCTGCGTGGAGGGTGCGTGTGCACACACGGAAGCCACAAGGCAGGTGTAGGTACCTCGTTTAGACAAGCTCTCTCGCTGAGACCTGGGTCTGCCCACCAAGCTAGACTGACTGGCCAGTGAGTCCCAGGAATCCTTTCTGCTTGTCTCCTCAGCACTGAAGTGTCAAGTAAGCACCGCTCTGTGCAGCTCTTTAAACTTGTCATTTTTTATGCTGAGGTAGCTGAGAACCTAAGGCTAGAGAGGTCATGAGGCTAGACTGTAGGAGCCAGATGTGGCAGATGACTCCAAAGAAGCAGCGCCCTTCAGGCACCTCAGGATCCATCCTCATACAAGCTCACGGAGACATAGGCAAGACGCTCACAGGCCCAAACCAGACAAAATCCCAGCACTGAGAAACGAAAGTGGACACAAAGTCCCATGCATGACTGAGAAGCTGTTTGCAATGGATTCCTGCTGGGAAAGAGAAACTCGGATTTCTCCAGTGGTGTGTCCCTGGGGTGTTGTTCCTCCATGGGGCAGGCCTCATGTCCCACAAAATGAACTCCATGATTTCTATTGGTACACTTTTTGTTTCATTTTGTTTTATTTAGACATTTGTTTCTTGTTTTCTTATTTCTTCTTTGTTTTTGTTTTCATTTTTTTTTTCTTATAGGCTTTTTTTTTTTGAAAGAGATAACAAAATTGGGTGGGTAGGAAGGTGGGAAGGGGAAGGAGTTGAGAGAGGAAAACACATGACAAAATAGATTGTGTAATTTTTTTAAATAACAAAAGAAAAAGAATTCTGTAACAAAAGAAAAGAGGAAATGAAATAATTTTATACACTATATTTTGATATTGTTTCTTTTCCCTCAGTTTCTTCCAGCTCCTCCTTACCCCCCTACCCACTCAACTTCGTGTTTTGCTTTTCTCTCTAAAATAAATAAATAAACACAGTCAAACTAGAACAAATAAAGAAAAAAACAATGATACAAAGTGGTGGGCCAGAAAAACAAACAAACAACCCACGGAGCTCATTTTACGTTGGCCAAGTGCTCACGGCCTGTGGCCTGCCCTGCAGTGTGCACACTGCAGTGGAAAATCTGGTTTCCCTTCAGCAGGCATCCATTGCCAAGAGCTTCTTGGTGTGCTGGGAGAGCACATATGTACCTCAGGCACGTGGTGTCTGGAAGATGCTGTCACCTCGGGGTCATCTACCACCTCTGGCTCTCACAATTTTCCTGTCTCCTCTTCATCAAAGAGCCCGAGCCATGAGGGGAAGGGTTTAATGAAGACATCCCACTTAGGACTGAGTGCTCCAAATTCTCTGACTCTGAACATTGTCCAGTTGTGGGTCTCTTGGTGTGTTCACGGCTTCTCATACTTACCCACGGAGCCATCTCCTTGGCCCCTATTATTATCTTGTGGTATGTTTTGGACACATGTCTCTGCATATGTTAGGCAAATGCTCTCCCGATGAGCAACATCCCCAACCACCTTTGCTCCAGATTCTTTTTCCTTTCTTTCCCCCAAGATCCAAGGGAACTTCTGCAATCTTCAGGCAGGAATAGAGACTCACAGAAAGGGAGAAAGCAATCCACAGGAAAAGTGGTAGAGGAAAAGCAGCCCAACACAGGAAGCCCAAATCAACATGGCAATGAGGTGTGTGTGTGTGTGTGTGTGTGTGTGTGTGTGTGTTGCGCACACGCATTAATGAATAGATATAGGTGCACATGCATGTATGCGTGGGAGGCCAGAAGTCAATCTCCAGTGCCATTCCTTAGGTGCTATTCACCTTTCTCTGTTTCTGTCTTTATTGATACGGAGGGGGCAGGGTCTCTCTCTGAGCTGGATCACACCTAGTGAAACAGGCTGATTGGCCAGGGAGCCTTGGGGCTTCTCCTGTCTCTGTCTTCCCAGCAGCATGGGGATTCCAAGCTGGGCCACCATGCCAGCTTTTCACTAGGTTCTAGGGGTGGAACTTAGGTTCTCATACTTGTGCTTTACCAAGAGCGCAACCTCCACAGTGCCCGGTTCTTCTTTGGGGGTTACAAATTCCAGCGTTAGTCATGTAAATCATAAGAGAATTCAGTCTGAAGTTTTCAGGAATCTCAAAGAATATTCAGGAAAACTAGAAAATACAGTTTGGCCACTGGGCTAGCAGCCCCGGGGTCAGAGCCAGTACCCCCACAGTCTCACCCACCTGACGCTGCCCACACCCCAGCACCAGGGCGCACTCACTGTCAGTCAAGCCATCAGCTGCCCAACGCCTGTGTCCTCAAGTCACTGCCTCAAAAACAAGTCCTCAAAGCAGCTTGGGAGGCCATTCCTAGGCCTCTACTGATGATCATTCATCAGGAAAAGGGGAGAAGGGACAAGTGATCCCAGACTCTCATTTCCCGGGAAGCTAGACATTTCCTCCCCTGGACCAAGAACAGATGGGCAACAGTTGGGGTGGCCAGGAGGCACAGTGCTCACTACAGAGACCTAAACACACACCTGCCCTAATCTCACAGTCTGAGGACGCCATGCATGTCCTGAAACTATAGAAGAGCCATTTCTACCTTCTTACAAAAAGACTTAAAATTCTAATGTGTGCTGACTATTAACAACAAACAGCATCAGGTCCAGGAGGACAAGGCCAGTGACTCAGGCTCCTGCTGTGTGCATCCTGCCAGGTCTGCTGGGACACACCAGCCCCCGAGGACAGCGTCTGGTTCCCATTGTGGGTTTCTTCCACAGTCCCACTCTTCCGGCTTGACCACGGAAGACTTTTCATCATGTCTCACCCCTCATGTGATTCCTTCCAGGACCCTAAACATACTCTTAATTAATTTATTTATTTTGGATACAGGCAGGAGTCCAGGCTTCATGTACGCTACCCTCAGCCTCCAAACTGTTAGGACTCTCCTCTCACTTCTACAAGGGCAAGTCCCTTTTCAGAGTTACATGCTTGTAAATGTACTCAACATTCCCATTGCTGCCAGCACACACGATGGCAAGGTCAAAGATACTTTAAGGGCTGAGGTGCTTCAACAAGCTTAATGGTTTGAATGAGAGATATCCCCTATGGGCTCATATATTCGAGCACCTGGTTGGTGCCATTTGTGGGAGGTTTCAGAGACTTTCAGAAGTGGAGGTTACTGAAGGAAGTATTATGGAAGTGGGCTTCGAGAGAATACAGCCTCAATCCCCTTCCAGTTTGCCCTCTGCTTTATGCTTGTAGTTGGAGATATGATCTCTCAGCTTCCTGGTCCAGCCACCCCTGCCATGATGGACTCTCCCTCCAGAACCGTGAGACAAAACAAACTCTTTCTTGCATGAGGCACTGGGCCATGGTGTTTCATCACAGCAGCATGAAAGCAGCTAATAAGACGGGTAAAACCCTTACTGTGCAAGTGTGAGACACTGGATTTGGACGCCCAGGACCCACGTGAAAAGCCAGGCACAGTCACACACGTCTACAGCACCAGCACTGGAAGGTGGAGAGGTGCAGAGGGCCGTGGGCCGGGCAGCCCTAGTCAAACAGATGCCCTTCAGGTTCAGGGAGAGATCCTGTCTCAAAAACTAAGTTGGGGAGTGATCCAGGAAGACATGTACGTAGCCTGTGGGTACACTCACACATACATGTACAAAAGATGCCTTGAGCTCTGCATAAGGACCCAGGACAGCCTAGCTGTTATTGCGGAGGAAGCTTAGGACAGGACTGGCTCCCAGTTAACTCCTTTCATGTGCGGAGGCAGCTCAGAGCCCTGTCTGCACAGCTAGAAGGCTGTAGAGGGGGAGCAGGCCACTATTGGCTCAGAGTTCATGGGAAAAGTAGGCTGGCCCCAGCCAGAGGTCAGCAACTGTCTCAGCAGACAGAAAAACAGCAAGCTGCTGAGGCACAGCTAAGGACGCGGCTCAGCGGGCATAGGACTTCCCTAGCACATAGGAAGGCCTGGGAACTTCCGTCCCCAGCAAGGCATGACCTGGATAGTGCCTACCTGTAACCCCAGAACTGGAGAAGAGGCAGCAGGATTAGAGGTTCCAGGCCACCGTTGGCTATATAGTGAATTTGGGTTACATACGATTCTGGGAAACAAACAGCACAAGAGGCTGCCACAGTCCTCCAGAGCCTCCTCTGCCTCCTGGGAAAGGGCAGCAGCCCTGTGCAGTGTTCAGCGGGAGGAACTGTACCTTCCCACCGTCTCCCAGCTAAGCCTGCGCTGGTGAGGATGCGTGGAAAGCGCCAGGCTCGGCCTGGGTGGAAGGTCCCCTCTGTTGCTCAGACCATAGCTGAGGAGGCCTCTCAGGGAAGTGAGGCAGAAAGACAGAAGGCCGCCTGGCAGCCTGGACAACTTAACTCTAGGCTGTTTGTACATAAACAAAGGAACATGTCGTGGGTGTGTTCACACTGTAATTGTTAGTGCTAGGGAGCAAATTGAGTATTTGGACAAGAGGAATAGAGAGGCCCCAGCAGGAAGCAGCCAGAAACTCCAGGAGAGCAGATCAGTATGGACAAGGCTCCAGCCACCCACTCATGCTATCTTCATGCTTCCAGAGCATTGTCCTGCCAGTCATGGTGGCCAGGAGGACCCTGTCCAGGGAAGTGGACAGCATCCAATTTTCAGAACTCATATACAAAACCATGAGGAGTTCCAGGAACAAATAAAAATCCGGCTATCAGGACCAGATGTGGCCCAAAGCCTTCAGTGTTGTGTAATGAAAATGATGGGATGCCAGGTTCTGAGGCTCCTGTCTGGAGTCAGGGTGGGCTCAGGGACCAGGGTGGAGACCAGCATGTGGGCAGGGGACAGCAAGTGGCTGCAGCCAGGGTGAGGGCTGTGGGGAAACTCTGAGGCTAAGAGCCAAGGCCATGAGCAGTCTTGTTCCCACCCATGTGTGATGGTGGGAAGCTGAGCTCTGAAAGAGGGTCAGTTCCCCAGTCCCTATCTGTGAGAGGACCCTTAGCCTCCATTCATGCCTGACTCCTTGCCCAGAAGAGGGTGAGTCAGGGAAAGGGGAACGCCAGGAGCTGCCAGCTGCTCAGTGGGGTGAAGGGAGGGAGGCTGCTGCTTCCTGAGGCCCCACAGAGAATTTGCCTATGGCCTTCCTTCTGGTCTAAGCCTCCAAGGATGGGTTCACCTGCAGGAGACAGTGCTAGGCCCTGCTTCCATGTTACTCTATAAAAACAAAGCTATGGGTGGCCCATTCCCCATTCTTCAAATGCATGTGTTAACCTAAAGCCAATGTGGTCATAGTAGGAGAACTTTGAAAGATGCCAAGATCAGGAGTGTGGTCCTCGTGAATTTGTTGGTGACCTGAGAGAACAAGACACTAGAAAGTCCCTCACCCTACTGCATGTGAGAAGCACAGCAGGGGACAGGCCCTCACCAGACACAGGGGCCTTGATATGGGGTTCCTCAGCCTCCAGACTTGCAGGAAGCAAATCCCTACAAGCCACCTAGTCAACAACTCAAACCAGACAAAACTAAGACAAACGACTTACATGTGGGAGCATTTATTCCTTCCCACAGCAAGAGGCCTAAATATGGTTTACTTCAGGTTTGCCTCCTTAGCAAGACAGTGATTAGCCAATGGCTTAAGCCTGCCACAGTATGTTTGCTGGCTCTCCATGGCGACCTTGTCCCTTACCTCCCCAAATGGCTGCAGGCCGACTGTGGATGCTGTCTGCCCTGAGACCACCTCGGTTCTGAGAATTCACCCACAGAATTAGAGAGGACAGACGGAGTCTGGCTGTCCTCTACGCCATCCTGAAGGAGCTGTCTGTTAAGGTGTCTTGAGCCAGTAGGTGGCAAGCAGTCCCAGAGCTAAGGAATGACTGAAGTGATGGCAACCCTTACAAAAGCAAGCATTTATTTGGGGCTTTGCTTGCCTTCAGAGCTTTAGTCCATTATTGTCCATTATTGAAGCACAGTGGCAGACATGGTGCTGGAGGGGAGGCTGAGAATGCTACATCTCAGCAGGCAGCAGGAAGAGAGAAAGAACATTAGAAACCTCAAATTCCACCGCTAGAGACTTCCAACAAAGCCACGCCTACTGTGACAAGGCCTCCTCTCCCACTGCCATACCCTATGCATTCAAAGGAGCCTGTGAGGGCCATTCTCACTAAAACCACCACAACTTCTCTCTAGAGACTTCGGCAAACTGTATCTCTCAGTTGTTGTGTGTGTGTTTTGTAGGCATGTGTACATGTTCATTGGTATAGATGACAGTGGAGGCCAAAACTTAATGCTGGGTGTCTTCCTCTATTATCCTCTGCTTTGTTTTAGGAGGCAGGGTCTCTCCCTGGCTCAGCCAGCTTTCCACCAAACCCTAGAGGTCCTCCTGTCTCTGCTTCACATGCTCCGCCATGCCCAACACCAAGCTGGGAACACCAGAACTTTCTACTCACGTCTGGCATGCAAATTCAGGTCTTCATGTTTGCACAGCAAACACTTTACTCACTGAGCCATCTCCCCAGCCCCTTTCCTGAGCTTCTGAAGTGACAGAAATCCTGCCTCCAAAGAGGCTGCCCAGAGCCGTGTGCCTCTGTGCTGTGCAGAGATGGTGCGTGGTCCATGATTACAGTGAAGTAACAGCACTTTGTTGCCGTGAAGGGAACTAATGCATCTGTGTAGCTGCCTGATCTCAGAGTGGCTCTTCTGGCTAACAACCCATCAGTAGCCAGCCTATAAGGAGGCTGAGCTTGCCTTGGGCATGGATAGCTTCAGAGGTGATCACAGACTGGGGCATGAGCAACCAGGAGTCAAGACTCCAGCACCCTGGGAGGAAAATCTGCAGAAATGTTGGGTGTGTCCGGCATGCCTGTTGGGAGCTGGATCTACGCCGTCTTGGCCAGTGTGCCACACTCTCTTGACATCTGTGCAGCATATCATCATCCTATAGCTGCTTGACCTGTGTTAAATGGAAAAAGTTCCTTAGCAACCCAGACAATATTATTGTGCAGCTGGAGTGAAATATATCAGATTAACCGAAAACCCAGAGTCCAAGTTCTGAGCCGGGACTTCCGGCAAATGCAAGCTCTTCCCTTGACTCGAGCTGATTCAGCCAGGGGCTTTCCTGGCTGGCTGCGTCCGCAGGCCTGAGCTGCAGGGCTGTGACAGCCGTGGAGAAGACTTTGGCTGGGCTTCACTGGGGGGGGGGACACACTGGGGCCTGTCCTGGCTGGGCTTCACTGGGGGGAGGACACACTGGGGCCTGTCCTGGCTGCACAGGCCCTGCTAGCCCCAGAGCAGCTGGTCTCACAGTTGTACAAACAAGACTCCTTTTGCTTTCTTTTGAAGGCTCCTCCCCAAGTGCTGAGCCGCACTTCATTGATTAGTAGCATGATGTGAGGCATGTGCATGCTGCTCCTCGGGGAGCTGGAGCCCTCCTGGTCCCCGGGGAAGAGCTGGGAAGGACGTCTGGGAGGAGCCACGGTGACCCTGCCACCAGACGCTTCAGGAACAAGCCTTGTCTATGTCCTCTTCCTCCTCACCTATCTCCCTCCTCCTCTTCCTCCCTTCATCCTTTTTGTCTCTCCCTTCCCCCTTTTTTCCCACCTCTCCCTTTTCTTTCCATCGCAGAGAAGACATAGGACCTCATGCATACTAGGAGCACGTTCCACAACTGAGCTTTATCTCCAGCCCTTAGACATATGTGTGGGCAGTGTTTCTGGATGTTACGCTCATGGCTGTGTGTGTGTGTGCAACGTGTGTGTGTGTGCAACGTGTGTGTGCGCGCACAGTGTGTGATATATGTACGGTGTGTGCAACGTGTGTGTGTGTGTGTGTGTGTGCAGACAGTGTGTGGTATGTGTGTGGTGTGTGGTATGTGTGTGTGTGCAGACTGTGTGATATATGTATGGTGTGTGCAGTGTGTGTGTGTGTGCAGTGTGTGTGTGTGTGTGCAGTGTGTAATATGTGTGTGGTGTGTGCAATGTGTGTGTGTGTGGTGTGTGCAGACAGTGTGTGGTATGTGTGTGGTGTGTGCAACGTGTGTGTGTGTGTGTGTGCAGACTGTGTGATATATGTATGGTGTGTGCAATGTGTAGTATGTGTGTGGTGTGTGCAATGTGTGGTGTATGTGGTATGTGTGTGTATTAGAGATGGGGCTCCTTAAACTATATGGACAGGCGGGCCCCAAATTTGCAATGTTTTTGTCTCAGACTCTGAGCAGTAGGGTGACAGGCTAGTGCCACCAAGTGCTGCAGATTTTTGTCTCCGAGCACTGGCCATGGGGCATCTGGGACAAGGACTTGTGCATTCTGGGGATGCTCCTGTGCCCCCGTCATTGCACGAGGCCCGGCTCACACAGCTCCAGAGTTCCCTCACTGAGTGCAGTGGTGTGTCCATGCTGAAAAGGCTAGCCCTGCAAAATGAGCTGTGGCTGAAACAGAGAAGGGGCTCCAGGCAGGGGCTTTGTGGAGGCCCCCAAACGTTGACATGGAAAGAAGGTAGTCACACAGTCACACATATGCCAAGGAGGTCTCAGAACCAACACCCATGGCACTTTGGATTTAACCTGTAGCCTCCAGACTGGCTGAAATTAAGGATGTTTTTTTGAGCTCCAGACTGCAGTGGCATGCCAGCAAACTGCCATGTGGCGTGGTGTGGTCTTGCCAACTTGACAGAATTGGGAATCACCCAGGAAACACCTCAGGCATATCTCTAACATATTCCCAGAAGACTTTAAGTGAGGTGAAGAGATGCACCCTGACTGTGCCTGGTGCACTCCCTGGACTAAAGAGGAGGGAGAAAGGGAGCTGAGCACCAGCTTCATCTCTCTCTGCTTCCGTACTGGGCGTGCGAGAGCAGCTGCCCTGTGTTCCGTTGCAATGCCTTCCCACAGTGCTATGTTCTCAAATAAACACTCTCTCCCTTGGTATAGCCTTAAAAGAACCCATTGACCCCAAACAGCCGGGAGAAGTAAAAGGGTCTGCGCCCCATCTCCCCATAGCCTTCTCTCTCTAACCTAGGGTTAAAGAGTTGGTGGAAGGGAGGTAGAGGACAAATGTCCCAAATAAAATAGTTTTAGAAATGAGGGCAGCACACGCTGGTGGGTATTATTAATACTCACTCCATTGAGTGCAATGCTAATCTCTTCCAATAACATCCTTACAGACGTCTAGAATAAGTGTTGCACAGGCTAAGTCACAGTATGAAGCTTCCCTGCAGGCTAGGAATTGGCAAGCCTGACAAACAGTAACACTGGACAGTATTCCTCACTGGCAACTGCACCAGCCTCTGCCTGACCCCTCTGCTCAGAGGCTACAACACAGCTCCTTTTCAGACACAAGGGGAGACACACAGATCTTTGGGCTGGCTAGCCATCTACCCTACTCTACCTGTGAGTTCTATGCCAGTGAAAAACTCTCCAAAAACAAGAGGCAGTGCCCTAGGAAGTAGACTCATGGTTGACTTCTCTCCTCGTCAGGATTCTGTTGCTATGAGAAAGATCATGACCAAAAGCAACTTGAGGAAGAAAGGGTTTATTTGGCTTGCAATGCCACATCACCATCTATCATTGAGGGAAGTCAAAGGAGGAGCTCAAGGCAAAAACCTGGAGACGGAAGCTGAAGCAGAGGCCATGGAAGAGCGCTGCTACCGTCTTTCTGTGGCTTGCTCAGCTTGCTTTCTTATACAACCCAGGACCATTTGCCTAGGAACAGCATACCCCACAGTGAGCTGGGCCCTCCCACACCAATCACCAATTAAGAAAATGTCCCACAGACTTACCTACAGGCCAGTCTACTGTCGGCATTTTCTCAGTTAAGGCTCCATCTTTCCAAATAGCCCTACTCTGTGTCAAGTTCAGAAAAAAAACAAAACAAAACAAAAATTAACCAGCACTTCCCCTGACCTCTGCACACATACACACATGTGCACATGAATATCCAGTGTCCAGACACAAAGAAATGTAGAGCACTTCTCATAGACACGGAGACTTTCTCAGGCAGGGCCTGAGAAACTCAACAAAAATCATACCTGTCACGATCCACAAGGCTGCTTTACCTTCAGCCTCTCCCGTTGACACCCCCAGTCCACCTCTAGTCTCTGGCCTGCTCCTGGCTCTCTAACTGCTGAAGGACAGCTGAGTTTCTTCCCCACACTTTTCCAGCATAGCCTGTGGGAGCCACATACCAAATTTCAGAAAGCTGCCTCACCATGGGAATGTGTGGCTGCTGACATCAGCTTTCAATTTTCTAATTTCCTGTTGGCCTGCTTCTCACATCTCCAGTCCCTGAAGAACACATGGTACAAACACAACAACCCAAACTGAACTGAAGTTCTGCAGATGAAGCAAGGGAGCAATGGAGAGAGTGATGAGGGTGGCCAGAGCTGCTGGAGGCTCAAGCAAACCATACAGAAACGTTTTCTCCCACTCAAACCTTGGAGATGAGACTAGAAACTGGCATACCAGATCACCACATTTTCTGGGGGACACACCCTGTGTGTCTGCACAGGGAATTCCACCATTTGGGGCAGAGGGATCTATTTCTGTGTTTGTATGTATCGATGTATTTGTATGTGTGCACGTGTGTGCGCAGGTGTCTGTACATGGGCGCATGTGGAGGCCAGAAGTAGACACAAGGAATCCTCATCACTCTCCACCTTAATATTTGAGGCAGGGTCTCTCAGGGATTGAGAGCTCCCCAGTTAGGCTTGGCTGGCAGGCCAGAGAGCCTCAGAGATCTTTCTCCTATGTCCTCCCAGCACTGAGGTCACAGGTCTGCTGAGCCTGGGTTAAGGAAGGAACACATTTACACAGCAGGCACTTTACCTCCTGAGCTGTCTCCCCAGCCCTGCTCCAGCAGGGTCAGACTCTCCTTTCATGGTTGCTGCCCCACCACTGAGCGCTGAGTCTGAGGGTGGGGAATAGATACAACAAACTCTGTCTGAAAAGAAATAGATTATGGAAGTTTATTTTGATTTGCTCTGTTTTGTGACAAGATCCTAGAATGTTGCTAGGCTGCCCTCAGACTCACAGTCGCTCTGGCCCACTTCCACGAGCTGCTGGTGTGTGGGCTGCATGCTCCATGGCTTTAAGGATTCTGGAGTAAAGACTGGTGGAGAGACAGTCTCAGGAGCACTGTACTGTTATCTGATGCCGGTGCTCAGCCAAGAGAAAGGAAAGCCACTTCCACCTAGGGCTTATGCACGAATGCCACATCAGGGATAGACATAAGATTCCAAACCTGGAAGGGTCCCAGAGGTCAGGAAGGGGCGAACAGCAAGCTGTAGTCCATCCATATAACAGCCTCATGGAGTCAGGTGAGCTGAATGCATTGCCCCTTCTGCTGACCTCACACTTTAATACATACATCAGAACCGCTGGATCTGTGCAGCTACTATGTCAGCTGTCTCCTCCACTCACCTGTTGGTCCTCCCCAGGGAGGACTCAGCCTCTACTCCTCGTCCTTCCACAGAGCTCCCTCTACACTCGCCCGTGTGCTGGACAGCAGAGGGCTCTATGAAAGGCCAGGAGTTTGTGTAGGATTGAGAGACAGGTGTTCTGGCAATGTCTGGTTTTTCTGTTTTCACATCACAGCAATGAGCACAGGGTGTGAAATCCCCATCTCCTCCCAAAAGTGTTTTTAGAGCCGTGGCAGGCACCAGCCGGGGTCTTTTGACCTTCCTGGAGGCAGCATAAGGCAGCGCAGGCTGGGGATCACGTCTGTTCCCCATGACACTGGCGCCCTGCACAAGCTCAGGCCGTGCTTTCTGTCCTTCCTCCCGGCCTGTTTTGATTAGGGTTCTACAGCTTCAGCTTCAGCTGCCATTAAATTTAAGTCACTCGTACAATTCATAGAAACGTGCATTCATTGTGAGCTTTATCACGAAGGACATAAGTGAGAGAGGCAGGGAGGAGCTGGGGTTTCCACTCCCTCCAGAACGCTGGCCTCCAAGCCCTCCAGGATGAGGTGCTCAATGCTCTCCCAGCTCTGTCCTTTTCAGTCTTTTATTTTGCTTTGTTGAGACAGTCTCTTGTTCTGTAGTTCAGCTGGATCCTGAGGTCCTGGGCTCAAGCAGTCCTCCTGCCTCATTCTTTCCAGTGGGCAGGGACTTTGGGTTCATAGAAATGTACTGCCTCAGACATAGCCACTCATAAATAGCAACACTCTCCTCAGCTCCCTGAACCAAGTTTCTCTCTCTAGGATATGAGTGTAGGAAGAGGGAAGGTCTACAGACCTGCCTAGGACTAGGTGACTTTATGGCTTGCTTCAAACAGGAAGATGAAGGAAAGTTAGAGATCCTATAACACACTGTGGAGAAGAAACCTCTACAGACAGGAATGTGTGTGTGTGTGTGTGTGTGTGTGTGTGTGTGTGCATGGTTTATGTATATTAATATAATATATGGTTATATGTGACTACATAAGATATGCTTTATATATAAATGTAGAATAAATATGATCTATCTGTGGTGTACATGAGAGTATGTGATGTATGTGGCTTATACATGATATCACTTATGTAAAACTATGATATGTACTTTACATATGAATATGTGATATATATAGCTTGTATGCATGAATATTATATTAGTTACTTTTCTTGCTGCTGTGACAAAAATAGCTGACAAAAATCAACATAAGGAAGGAAGGGTTTCTTCTGGGTCACAGTCCATCATGATGAGGAGGGCAGCAGGAGGATGAGACAGTTGCCCTCAGGGCATCTGCCATCGAGAGCTGGGTCCCAGCTCCTCAGTCCAGGACCCCAACCCATGAGATGGTGACACCTCCCTCCATGACCCCTCACAGACACGCTCAGAAGTATGTTTTCACGGTGATTCTAAGTCCTGTCAGGCTGACGAGCAGGCTTAACCACCAGATCATCTATGCCACAAGCTTGCACAGGAGGCTCAGGGCACATCAGAGAAGCAGGGATGGGAGAGACTGTAAGAGCCGGAGAACCAGGACATGTGCCAGGGAAGCTGCACCTGACAATATCAGCAGACAACGCAACACAGCTGACATGCCGACACAGGCAGAGGAAACATCACAAAGCTCCCCCCCCCCACCGAGGAAGAGCCACAGGCAATATCTGCGACAGAACAAAAAAAAGACTTCTCCAGGGATGAGCCCCCGGGTTGGTTATCCAATCCCAAGTGGCCAGTCCTACAACTGCATACATAAAAGCAACACTAAATGGACTTAACAGGTTTTATGTATGCAAACATGTAGATATACATAGATATAGGGATATAGATAAGAAACAAAGAAAAAGAGGCCATTAATTTTAGAGGAATGGGGAGACATAGGAGGAGTTGCTGGAGGAGGAGGGAAAATGATGCAAATACAGTACTCAAATGTAAAATTTAAAACAATAAAATTTTAAAACATTAACCATCAAAATTATGTATGTGGTTCATATATGTAAACATGCTAGAAATATGGCCTATCTTGTGAGCTTTAATATATGTGGTTCATAGTTAGAGAACAGATCTGTTCATCTATACATATATTCATGATTATGAAATATATGGTTTATGTACGGTTTACATGTGATATGCAATGCATAGTTCACACATGAATACAGAAGGTTTGTATATGAATATATGCTATACATGGTCTATATTTATTAATATATATGTAACATATGCAAGTGAACATTATTCCTATCACATGAGCCCCTGCTATTATGATAACATGAAAGCATGTGCCCTTGGCAACCACCATCATGGTGCTGAGCCCACAAGTGCACGTCGTATTTGTAGAATGAATGGACAAATAGTGATGTGACAGATACGTAATAACCAGCAGTTTGGGCAGATGGTAGACAGGTGGCTAAAGAGCCAACCAGACAGGCGTGTGTTGGCTTGAGCACACCCGAGTCAGCAGCTTCTGCTCCTCTAGAAAGGAGGAGTTAGCTGCTGACAGTACACCAAGCTCTTTTGGATACCCCAGGCTAGCCCTCTAACACCTCCTCCCTTGCACCCTGCAAGCCCAGGTCCTGACACCCCAGGGCCTGGCTCAGTGTCTATTGATGTGAGGTCTTTCCTCAAACTCTCCTAGATGAATACTTCACCTGGAACATTCTTTGTCATGGAGCTGAAAGAGGAATGAATAACTATTCCAGTCCAGTGCCTCCTTTGCTCTCTAATAAACCTCAATTTCCCAAACTATAGTACAAAAGAAAATATTAGAGCACAAACAGCGCTATGCCATTCCCTTGATGGGTTTGACGGCCTCTCCCCTATAAATCCACATCAGCAGACATTTGACAATAAGCGAAATCTCAACGGGAGCTCAGTAGATGAAACAAGCCCAGCACATAGCTGCGGACCGAAGCATTTTCTTGCCTGTGTAATCGCAGCCACCCGTGTGTGAAAGCCCCCATCCGATTACAGGATTTGTTGGATGTAAATTGCAGACTAAATGGTTGGTAGCACCTTTCAGCTCTGCAATGCTGGAAATTAGTTTTTTAATAGGAAATTAGATTAGTAATATTTTAGTCAACAAAAATGTAGAAAAATTCTGCACAAAGATGAGAAAATTATTCATGCAAAAAGACAGTTAGGGTGAACAACTGTCAAAATCTGTGAATGGTTATCCACCGAAGTATTTCTTTATACTTTTCCTGACCGAAGTTCAGGGCAGAAAATATCTATTTTCTTCACAAGATTCTACCACAGCGAGCAAGCATCCCAGATGAGGGCCTCTCTGCCCTCTTCACAGTAGTCTGGGGTCGTCATGAAACTTAACCAGGCTGCAGGACGGCTGCTTGGCAACCTGTGCCCCAAGACTGCACGGGAAAAAAATGCTTCCTAGTATTTTCAGGGTACGGGTCCTGGAAGGCTGCCTCTGGGAGGCGGCCGGAGGGGAAAGGCAGAATCCTGGTACCTGGGCTCTGGGGGCATTTAGTGTTGTTCATATGTCTATGTGTTTAGGGCTGATGGCTTGGGATTGGATAGCCTGTCAGGCATCTCTGGAGAAGACTGGTTCATCTTCTCAGAATTCATTAATTGCCTGTAGCATTCAGGTGAGGGTGGGAACTGTGAGGTTTTCATCCTCCACATTGGCGGGCCAGCGGCTGTTGTCCTGGTGCTGGTACTACTTAGGCAGCGGCATTAAGACTCCGTGGGCCCAGTTCTGTCATGTGCAGAAGGTATTATTATATCATGAAGCAGATGCTGTGCTCCCGGTCCTTACAAGATTTCCATCCCTGTTCCTGTTCTGATCCTTCCTCTGTTACTATTATTCTTATAGTTGGTCTTTTCATATTGTACCAGATTTTCTTGATGTTTGTGTCAAGAGCTTTTTAGATTTAACATTAACCACTTCTTCTGTCGTGTTTTCAGTGCTCGAGAGTCTCTCTTCCATCTCTTGTGTTCTTTGGTGAAGCTCTGAGGTTTCTGTTTAAGTTCCTACATTTTTTCTTTTCAGATTTCCCTCAATTTGAGTTTTATTGATTTTATTTCCGTTTTCAAGTCTTGAACTATTTTATTCATTTCCTTCCCCTGTTTGTGTTTCATAGATTTCTTTAAGGAAGTTATTCATTTCCTCCTTAAGGACCTCTATCATATTCATAAATGCTTTGTTAATGTCGATGTCTTATCTTCAGCTATGCTGTAGTTCTCAGGGCCTGCTGTGGTAGGGCTGCTGGCATTTGATGGAGATATTGCTCTGGCTATTATTAATTGTGTTTTTATGCTGGAATCTAGGCATCTGGGTTCCAGATGATTATAATCGTAGGTGTTGATATCTGGTCTTGTCTTTGTTGGGAGAATGTTTTGTTCCTTGGTTTCTGTTGCCCTCTCTTGTTCTTAAGTGGCTGTGTGCTGCCTGAAAGGAGAGTTTTCTGGGATCCTTTTGGGTGGGTGTAGTAACTAGGGTTTCCAGGGGAAAAAAGAGTATTCAGAGTTGACACACACTTAGGAATGGGATGAGGGTACCTGAGGGGGGCACAGGAGGAAGGAAAGCAGAGTGATCCCCTGGGATCACTTAGTTCCCTGGGAACTGGGACAGAGTGAGGAGAGAACTCAGTACTGCTCCAGGATGAGCCCTGGGGTGTGGATTTGCAGGAGAGGCAGGACAGTGCCCAGCTGCGTCACTGGCCTCCTTGCTTCTCTGGCAGACGTGGCTGCTGGGATCCCAGAGAATGCCCGCTGGAGTTGGGGGCTGGAATAACAGAATGAGGAAGAAGGTTAGAGGGGAAGATCTGTGTGGTCAGCTGGAGGTGGGGGCAGAGACTGAGGAAGGGCGCAGGGGCAGGCTGCTACTGGTGGCCATGTGGATGGGAGTCCTCTGGTTTTATGAAAATGAGCTTGCTTCAGCAGTATGAGAAAGTCCTCCTGGCAGGAACCAGGACCTGGGGCTGGCATCCATTCAGTGCCCAGTCTGCGGCAGTGCTTGCTTATCCAGCGCCGGATCTGTGATTGGCACTCACCACCTTCATTACCATCACCCTGTTTTGAGGCTCTTGTTATCTTTTTGTCAGAAAGCAGTGCCTATCCCATCGCACCCTCTGCATGAAATCTTGCTCTTCTGCACCTGAGTCCTGGAAAGTTTTATGTCAGTTGACACAAGCTAAAGTCATTTGAGAAGAAGGAACCTCAATGAAGAAAATTCGTCTATAATTGGATTATAGGACATTTTCTCTTTGGTTGTTTTGTTGTGTTTTGTTGTGTCTGTTTCTTTGTTTACTGAGACAGAGTTTCTCTGTGCGTAGCTTTGGCTGTCCTGGAACTAACACTGTAGACCAGACTGGCCTCAAACTCGCAGAGATCTGCCTGCCATTGCCTCCTGTGTGCCCAGATTAAAAACATACACCACCTCCACCCAGCTCACATTGTCTTAACTAGTTAGTGATAGGTGAGGACCCAGCGCGTTGAGGGTGGTGCCATCACTGGCCTGGGTTCTATAAGAAAGCAGGTCAGCAAGCCATGGGAAGGAAGCCAGTGAGCAGCACCCTCCATGGCCTCTGTATCAGCTCCTGCCTCCAGGTTCCAGCCACGCATGAGTTCTGGTCCTGATGTCCTTTAGTGATGAACTATGGTCTAGAAGTATAAGCCAATAAACCCTTTCCTCACCAACTTTCTTTTGGTCGTGATGTTTCATTGTAGCTACAAGACCCTAACTAAGACCAGAACTAAAAAAAACAGGTTGGGAAGAAAACACCTGTTGAATCAGCTGAGCTCCGGAGTGAAGCTGCGCAGGCAAGAGAGTACACAGTACACACTCCAAGGTCAGAGAAAGGTCAAAGAACAAGCTGTCTCAGTTAGGGCCTAACGTACG